>NC_090921.1:619927031-620232511 GCF_040938575.1 Ambystoma mexicanum | reverse complement strand
CCAGTTTCTGTTGTGAATATAACAAGGGAACAGACATGTCACATTCTCCTATGGAGACTGGTTATTTTGGTGATGTATCAGTAAAAGGAACTCGACTTGCAGCTCCAGAGAACCCTTGAGCATTCAGGGCAATGGCAGACATTGGATATTTTCCCTTTCGTATACACGAACGAGTTGCTCCAGTGTCTACAAGAAAAGAAAAGGATTTGCCTCCTATTATTACATCAACCCTTGGTTCCTCTTGGGGGTCTGGTGTCACAGATAGTACGGAACACAACAAGTCAGCCTGTGAGCTGTCCTATTGTGGATATGGGCTCATCTCTCTCCCTGTGAAAGGATTTCCTTCTACCACAGTGACACCTCCTATTCTGGGTGTCAATACTTGTCCTGTGTTGTGCATGTTGCGGTTCCTGCATGGGGGCTGTTTGCGACTGCCCTTATGGCAGATTCATTTGTACCTGTCCCTGCTGGGGTATCTGTTGTACTTGTGGCACTTTTGTCTGATAAGATATGTGATCTGGGCAAAGCTATCTCTGATCTCTGTGCTATATGGTGGAGGGTAAACTGCCCCCCCTCTAGAGAACTGTCCATTATGTACATTCTCTTGGCTCCCACATATGCGCGCAATATGTCCTGTCATTCCACAATTCCAACATATTGAAGAAACTCTCCTATTAGTCCCTCCTCGTTTATATTCCCCCTGAGCATTTTGATTCTCATTCTGTGTACCTTGAAACCCACCTTGATTATTTTGAAATCTGCCTCCTCTTCCTCTATACCCCATACCTCTGCCTTGTGGTGTAAACCCATATCCTCCTTGGGCCATTGGGAGCAGATTATTCGCCTGCAATGCGCCCATTGCTTCCTGTATTCCTAATCCTTCTCTGCTTGTCAGTACCACCCCTTCTATGGCAAATTTTGAAAATAAATTTGGAACTACTTTGAATCCTCTATTTTTCTATTGTAATCTTTCTTTTTGTAATAACTGACAATGGTGTACTATCATCAGCTACATCTCAGCCCAGGGCTTTGCTTCCATCCCTACTTTTTTTTTCATCTGCCTCTCTACTGGCTCAGGCAACCCCGACATAACATGTGGTAAAATAATACCACTGTCTTCTCCCACAGCTCGCAAGTTTCAAGTTGCCATTTCTCCTGAATATCATGAATATAAGCAATAGGGTTGTCATCTTCCTTCATCTTACGTGTCATAATTGCACCCATATCTGATGTGTCAGGGTACTGTGCCCTTAGTTCCCTACAAACATCTGCTCTACAACTATTAAACAGCGCCCCATCATGTGCTGTGTTTTGTGCAGTCACACTTGAATATCCTGCTCTCCTCCATATATCATCAGCCCTCTCTCCAAGAATGGATGCCAGGAGACCTTTTATGTCCCCTATAGCCAATGTATTCTGCCTGTCATGTTCTCTAATTCATATATCAATTTCCCAGTGCCAGAAGTTAAACTAGGGACCTTTCATTTTAAGTTATCCTTGTCCATCTGTGGCCATGGAATATGCTGCAATCTTGCTCCTCCTTTTTCTAACAATAATCCCTGTCTGTCTCTTTGTGGTTAATGACCTTAACCTGCTTACATATGGTGACGGCTCTCCCTTCTTACTGTGTGATCGTCCTCGGGGATGCTCAGGATATGCTATGGGATCTGGTGTTCTATCTTTAGGTTGTTCCAAATCTGACCATCTCACTTCCTTATCCATTTGCAGACTTTCTTCAGGGGTGCACGCACTCCCTCCTTCTGCCCCAAGACCAGACTTTCTTTCCTCATCTAACATATCTAGTCCCCAACTAGTGTGACTGTCATCCCCTTCACACTTATCCAAGTTCAGTCGGCTCAAAGACACTAATAATAATAATAATAATTAAGAATTTATATAGCGCTACAAACCCTCAGGTATCTGAGAGCTGCTTGTTATTACCCACGGTGTGTGGTGCTCATTTATCGACCTTGGAAGGATGAAAGGCTGAATTTGGCCTTCCCGGGATTCGAACCTGCGTCAGCAGGCTCTGCACAGATGTGAAAGCGAGCGCTCTACTCACTGTGCTATCGGTCCGGCTTATGCGCAACGTTCATCACTGAGCAGGTAACCTCCTCACTTCATGATTGAGGTACTGGGGATCCATCACCGTTCCCTCGAGTTCCATACTCGATACTTCACCTTAACTGTCGATAGACCTTATCAATCCGTTCTCCAATGCTTTCCACATCGAATCTTTCTTCTTCTAACGCTACTATAGATACTGCTGGCGTTACTTCCTTTATCCGAAGAATCTCTTCCACTCTGTTCCATCGTATTTCTGGGCTCAGTCTCATTTGTTCTTTATGAATGAGACTGGCGAAGAGACCTAGCTGTCTCCTTTTCCGTTCTATTTATTCATCTACTTCGCTTTGTTTTTTCACATCCCTTCGTATCTGTAATCTTTTGTCTCATAATCTTTGTACTTCTTCCACCTCTTTCTTTCCTTTCTATCCCTTTCTTCTATCTGTCTGTCTATTGTCATACTTTCTTTGTTCTTCTGTCCGTTCTTCTATTTTCTCTTGCTCCTCCTGATATATCTGCTCTCGTAGCTCCCTGCTATTCCTGTTATGCTCATCTTCTTTCAATCTCCTCTCTTTCTTGTTTGTCCTTATCGTCTCTTTGCCTAACTTCCTCGATACTTTTCCCATCTATCTTAAGTAATATCTATCCTCCCATCCATTCGTTTGGTAAGAGCGCTATCTCGTCAGCCTTACCTTTGTTCCTTTCCATCTTTTAATCTCCGTGTCTATTTCTGTCAACAAATGTAACCTCTCACTCTTTTCTTCCTTGTCTTTTATGATCTTATAAATCGCTTCCTTTCTCCTATTCTGCTCGGAACTATCATCACTACTATAAGCAGGGGTTCAAATATCGGATTACTACAGCCCAATACTCCCTGAATACCTTTAAAGGATACACCCCTATTTCTTCTGTAGCAACACTCTTTGCTTCAGGTGAGGTAAGGGAGCTGAGTACTTGCTGCCTTCCTCCTTATGCTGATTAAGCATCCACTCCTCAGGTGATGGGTCTTCCCTTTCCTCTTGATACATCTCCAGAGCTCTAAAATCACAAATCTTTCCTCTAATTTCTTCCCTGTGTACGCAGCATGCAAGTATGTGATCAGATATTGCAATACCGCTTTTGACAATGATCCCCCTCATGGTCACAGCATGAACATTTTATCTGCTGTGCCTTTTACCCATTCTGCACTATACTGTTTGAACTTGGGCATATGCTTTGGCAGTGTCTTGCATAGGTGCATAAGAGGAGTCTCCCCCATCATGACAAGTGTAGCTTGACTATCAATACTTACCAGATTGTTAGATAAACATTACACTGTGGCTTAAATCACCACTTTTCAATGTTTTTAAAACAACAAATATGAGCAAGCACCATCAATCGCTTCTCAAGCCGCCAATTTCAATAGTCTGTCTATGCTCTTGATTGGCGCCAATCGCTTTGCTAGTCTCAATCACTGTTGCTTTTCAACCTTTTCAATTGTTCACAATCTCTATCACTCTTTGATATTTTTACTCAACAAACAACATTCAGACTAGTCAAAGATTGCACATTATAAACGCTGTGATCACCTTTTCCCTCGCCTTTACTTTATACCCTATACAGGGTTTGAGACATCACATTATATAATCCTGATTATGCGTTTTATGTTTCACTCTGGCTCCGCTGGGATTTGAGATGTATCCTTCTAATTCCCTTGAGTCAGGGCTTCTAGGAGCTACCTCTTGTCTTCACAATATTTCCAGTTACTCAGAAATTATCACAATCCCGTCCCCTTATTTGCCATTCCCCTTAGCCTACTCACCATTCGTTAATTGACTCGAAGCCTTCGGTATCGACTTCTCCTCCAATTCGACCACTTCGCCTTCCATCCGCAGAGCACCTGTGAAAACAGGGCAGGGATTTCATCAAAGAAGGACTTGCCCACTGTCTCGGTTCTTCTTGCAAGTTTATTTCTATCAGCTGCTCTCCACAGGAAACTCTGCGATCTTCCACCTAATGGTGGAGGATGCCCGATCGTCCGAAACTCGGGAGACAAACTAGTTTGGATCTTTATGAACCATCCACACCACTAACACATGACCTTATAGCCCTTTAGGATCGTGCATGCAATGGATGGGTTTACAGAATAACTCTTAGTCCAAATAACCGAACCAACTCAGGAAAATGGCAAAGTACTGTTTTATTAGCAATTATCTAAAACAGGGAGTTGCAACGAACATCAAAGGACTTACGCTCGATTTCTCTCAACGACTTTATCACACAACATAGTCTTTATACTAAAATAAGTCAGAAGTGATGTCATTCTATATGGCAAATAATAAAAAACCTACTGGGGATTGGAAAAGGCGTAAGAGGAACATCTAAGTACACATTATATAGGAACTAGGATTGCGATTGGCTGCCCACTGTCAAGTAGGAAATGCATGCCTACCTCTAAAGCATGTCATCTTCAAAACCATTGAATATGTGGTTTCTTATTGGTCTTTAAACTATAAGGTCCTTCATTATATGGACCACTACAATTGGTTAGCACGCTTGTGCCATGTCTGGAACATTTGGTTAATTTAGCAGCACGTAAGCCCAGACCCAGGTGCAAGGAGATGGGCCTTACTCTACCTCCCACCCAAAAAGCCCAGCATCTCTCATCGCCCAAGCCTTCTCCCATGAAGATTGTCTTTGAACTTGGCCTTGCAAAATATTCTTGTCTCTGGGAATACGTGGGAGTGTGGGCATTCACTATTGTGTTCTGGGATTCCATGTTCAACTCTATTTTCATCCTTGGCTCACGTGATATGAGACCACGATTTGGTCCATTTTGCAGGTCTTAAATGCTCTAAATGAATAAAACTTGGCACTCTTGGTGTGCTTTCTCTCCACCTTAACATGCGATTATTCATCCTTCACACGTTCACTCCTTTCCAGAATAGATAGCCAACCTTGCCTGCTTCTGTCTTCACTCCTGGCCAGACAACCTCACCATGCAGCTCCACGATTTCAGCATATTCTTGCTGCGACACAATGCTCCCTTTCTTCTTCATGGGTCCTGGCTTTCTAAAATTCATGATACTGATGTCCAGCTCCTATACAATGGTGGCTCTGCCTACATTCTATTCACTACATATAGCCAGCTTCTATGATGACTTAGTCTACCTTGCGTTTCAGCGCCTGTACAATTATCGTACGGTTGATTCTCTTCAGTACTTCATGCATGTGTAATCTTCTTTTTCATATTAAAAAGTTCACTTAACTCTTTACTTCGTCATTAGTTTCTATAGGATCCATACATCCTCTTTAACCATTATCCTGAGACGTTCTTCATACTCACTTATGATGTTGCAGACTTCTTTCTTTGCTCTTTTTCATATTCCTTCAGGGAGTACCTCCCTCAGATTATCGTCCCTTCCGGGATACATTCGATAGGATTGTCTCAACGGGTACCTCCTTTCGAATATATGCTGCGATATTGGCACAACTGCTGATGACATACACGGCACTATCTCAGGTTTCCAACATATAGGAGGTAGAGGGGTGAGATTTCCTGCAGAGGCATGCAGCTGCTCCTCTACAATGGTGAGGGATCATGTGAACTGTAGTCCACAACATCTGTTCTAAATGTGTGTGAATGATAAGCGGATAGCAGTCATGCCTGCATTCCACCAGCTGATCTTCATCATGTCCCTGCCAACCTGCTCCAGGTTCAAGACTGTATGATCAACAGTCGCCTCTGCCTCAGTACCATGAAGACTAAGGTCATCTACTTGTGAACTCCAATTGCATCGTCCCTCCCTTACTCCTGGCCACCTTCCTAATGGGCCTCTGCAGCCCTCTCCTCAGCAAGGTACTTGGAAGTAATCTTTCATGGTCCTCTCTCTCTTTTTCACTGTCAATGCAAGAAGTCACCAAGAAATCTCACTTTCACGTGCATGCGCTGTCACCAGACTGACAGAAACATAGATTGAGTGAACGTTTATAAAGGGTAGTTGTGTCAATGGGCCAAAACTAAATAAACACCTGCCAACCACTTCCCACTTGCCTATTATATTTCCCTAAAGCACTAATGAGGAAAATTGATGGAATGGCCGCACCATGAACCATGAATCAGAATGGCTTCTTCATACGTTTAGCAACAAATCTGAGCTTTATAACCCTACGTGCTGTGATCCCTTCGGGGGAGCTGTTGTCACTCCTCAGTAATTAAAATAGAACTCAAAAACAGGATGTCTTCATGTCTTCATCTGGGGGTTCAAACAACAAAGATCCTGCGGGTTGCAGGGGGGTCATGATTCTCAGTTTGGGGATCCCTAAATGACACATCTTTCATTCCTCTTTCACCCAGTCTGTGGGATTTCAGCGTCAACACACTTCATTCTTGGCTTTTCATTCTGTGGTTTCTGGTTTTCTACTTCTCGTCCTCGACTCCAGTCAGAGCGCTCGCCTAAGGATTGCGGCCCTTTGTGGGCACACCTCTTTCACAGGGTCAGATAATGATAGAAATAACCCCAAAGTGGCCACCAAAGGGCATTCGACTTTTGTCTGTTTGCATTCCTGACACAGAGATTCTTGCTAGTTCCCCATGTTGGATTCTTAGCTCTATTTCCACACCTCACATTTTTGTCTATTTCCTTAGCAGTTTCACAACAGTCTCATGCCTAAGGAGACCTCCCTTACACCTCCTTCACCTCCCCTGTACCTCCTTGATGCTCTGCCATATGCGTGTGCCTTCACCACTCCTAAATTACCTCCTCTAAAGCTTATAGTGCACCTGGTCCTACTCAACTCCTTCATCTTCCTTTTCGTTATTCCTCCTGACTTATTGCTTCTTTCCAATTTCCTCTTCCCCAACCATCTCCTTTGTAATCCTTTCCTCCTTACACTCGTGTCTTCTTCAACAACCTCCTTCATAATCTCCAACTCCTTTCTTCTGATGAATCAGCTAGCCACCACTTAACTGCTTTCCGCCTCTCCTCTCAGGGTGTCTTTTTCAACCTCCTCCATAATATACTCCTTCTCCTCTCTTGACTTCACCTCCTTTACGCCTACTTCTTTTCTCCTCTCCTTGAGCTCTCCTTCCAGTCGCTCACTCTTTACGATCTTCCTCCTTTTAATACCTCTTTTCTCTCAGACCTCCACCCCAATACTCCCTCCTACTACCACTCAATATCATTTTGCTTTCACATCCAAAATTCTCCAACATTGCTTCTCCACCCACACCATTACAAGACAGCTAACATCTTATATTGCGGGCTAAGCCTTGCCCCATGGTACTGCCCTCACTTCAACACATTCAGGTGTTTTAGTATTTCAGGCTTGAAACTGAAATGGATACACTGTACACATGTGCCTCTTTTCTGCAGCCTCTGTATGTCCACAGCTCACTACATACAAAACTGTGTTGGCCTTGATGAAGGCTGGCCACCATCTTGAAATTCCTTTCAGAAATGCAATCAGCACCTCGAATGCAGGGGAACTCTACAAACACATATGATATTGCACAACCACGCATAAGAATCAGAAAATGGAAGATTTCTTGATGAAAGGTTGCTCACACATGTTCTTCATCTGTGAGATCCAGTATTTTTGCAGAAACCATGCATTTCCAAGAATCTAGTTCTTTCCAGGTAGAAATTTGCAACACCAACTTCCCCAACAGGCCTAATCTTACGAGTTATGACCATTGTTCCAGGACTCCCCATGGGATATGGGGAATCCTTCTGTTCTTATGTGGGATGCCTCTTGGGTACAATTTCGCTGCAAGGTTGCTAATGTTCTACTCACACTGGAAGCATCTTCCTCCCTGTGATGAGACGCTACCCAAACACTGGTAGGGATAGGCCATAGGATGCTACCCACAGTGTGTCTGAACATAGCTCCAAGTAGCAAGTGGTGGTGCGCGGCCTCCGTGGATCCTCCATCCTTTTCAACACAATTCGTGCAGCTGACTGTCACTGTTCGTAAACACATTCTACCACTGATGCAAAGAATACTGATGACATTTGCCCTGGAAATCTTACTCCTTCACTATCGGAAAAGTATCTTTTTTGAGCCTCCCTAAAAACCGTACTCATCAACTCCAAACTATCCAGAGCATCGTAGCCAGGTTCATCCTTGGCCTGAAACCATGGGACCATATCCGTCCTGCTCTGCTCTCCCCTCACTGGCTTCCTGTCAGCTTCAGAACTCTTTGCCTAATCCACAGGGCCTACTGGAATTAAGCAGCTAAGAGATCCCTTTTCATTTTTGTCTGATTTGTTAACTTTCTCCTATTTCGACACCTCACCCTATTAAGCATTTATTCCATGATCTGCGAAATACCCCTGTTGAATATGATCTTTGCATAGTCAACATTTTGATTGTGTTGGGACACACAACTCCTGCCTTGATGGTGGTCAGATAAAAGTATGCCCTGCAAGAGGCAATGTTTGTTCTTTTAATGCTGAGGCCAATATGTGTTGACTTTATGACTACAAATAACAAAACGTTACTTAAAACAAATATGCTCCAGCAGAACAGAAGTTCAAACTGACGTTTCCCCTTCCAAGCATATTACTTTGTTGACCTATGAAGTCAGTACATCTAGCACCCCATGGTTGTGTCTTGAGCTTTGCTCATACCTCTGGGAATGTTTAGGATTTATTTTGTCAGTGTTTCGAGCTGGTCCAGCAGACTGTTCAATGTGAACCATGGCATCCAGTGCACTGGCTTTACTGGGGCAATTGTGGCTACTATGCTGCCAGTTTTGCAGGTGTATAGCGCTCGGAATGTATGGTTATCCTTATTGCTTTTCTCTGCTTCTGCACACATGCCTGGCCTGTCTCCATGCTTCCATCTGACACCTTTTTGTTGCTCTCTGTTGCAGGCTCTCATTCCCTCGCTCTACTGGTATTATATCATTGAGCTGGGCTTCTACAGCTCACTGCTCATCACCGTCGTCTTTGATGTGAAGAGAAAGGTAAGTGCTATTTACTGGTTTGCACCCACATTCTTGTTTTGGTCCCACAATTGATTTTTTTTAACTTTGGTTTTTTATGATGTGCCTATACACAATGTGTTTCAAGATGCAACAAGACAAAGGGGGCGGGGGCAGGGATGACAAAACAGGAGCGGTTTCTTCTAGGCCTTATGACATTTGGATTGTGCAAGTGCATTAATAGAAGTACAGGGGAGAGGAAAGGGTGGGGAGAATGACGGTGGGTTTAGCGTGGGTCTGTGACGTGTTTTGTTTGCCTCATTTTCTTGGTTGGTTGGTTGGTTGGTTACTCTGCTTTGTTGGCTCTATTCTTTTTTTTTTATTAATGCATTTGGCATGTTTGCCAGAACACGTAATTGTCATGCAAATTTCACCAATCCACTTTTAATATTGCATAAAATGACAACCAATTAAAAATAGGAAAACAATATACGCGAAGTATTGGCACACCTCTTGTTATGGCATCACGTCCACCTGGTAAAAGACCTGTCTCTTAAATCCCTGTGTTCAGTAAGAATGGCATATATGAACTGTACACCGATTAGATGGTGATCATTTCAGATGACTCAAGTTAACTATATCCATGCCTCGGCCTCACGCAGATTATTGCTTATTTCTAAGGATGCTTCTGCATAATGTTTACCCTCGAAAGGGAATAAAATGTGCACTGTTGCTTCTATTTTTTCTTTCCCCCACATGCACATTTGATTGTACAGTTCGAGGGATGCCAGTGTCGTGATAGTGCATATATCCATATGTTTATGCACTTGCCCTGTGAGCAATGTTGCTTGATGTGCCTTGTCCTTGCACATACCCAAGCTTAACACCTTTCCCAGATAACTTGTGATTCAAACCCTTCTATGAATTGCATGCGTCAAGACCTCCCCTAGGGGGATTCCCTTCCCATTAGGCCAAGGAGGTGAGGCCACTACCCGATAGAACTACCCCTGGGGGTGGTTCTCAGTGGGTGGATCTCATGGGGTAGGAAACCCCCTATCGGACAGGTGACAACCTGGGGAGAACATGGTATTCCCAACACATACACAACTCCTTCCCAACCTTCTTCTTTACCTTCCTCTAATCAGATAACCTCTCCTATATATGTTTGTAAGATCAGTGAAAACCCCATGACTGTGATGAGGAAGAGTAGGGTTGACTCCAGTGAATACCCATTGCAATATACTGAGATGAGCAGGCGGCGTGGAACCAGCATGAATCATCATCAGAATTGGATTGAACGTTCTAGCTTTCGGATGCCCAGTAGCTTAAAGATGTTAGAAGGACTGACACAGATGTCAGACCCTCCCTGAAAAGCACCACAAGGGAAACACACGTCCATAGAAGCCGAGACTTCTGACCGGGATGTCCTGGAAGAAGAAACAGTGTCTCTAAGAGGCCAGCCGTAGAGAGGGAGACCGAGAACAAAAGAAGATGGCTGTGGCTTGAGAATACTCTGAACGCCGTGCTAGGCTCCCGAACAGGGCTGCGGAGCTGCAGAGGTCCACCATGCAGAAGCAGACCAAGAACATAAAAGGGAGAAGAAAGCCATGGCGTGAGAACACAGCAAACAATGCGGTCGAGATGTGAGTCTGGGAGCCCGCATACAAGCATAAGAAAGATCGGACAAAGAGAAGCCACTGTGAGAGGGCCTGGGACCTTGAGTGCGAGCATAGGAAAATGTGGACAAAGTACTATACCCGGCAGGAGAGTGAAACGGGTATAGTAAGCAAGATACACAGTGAAAGATACTGGGTTGGGGACGCCGAAGTAAGAGGAGAGTGCCTCCATTGTGCATTGGCTTTGGGACATTACCTGGCAGGGGAGTATACCAGATCCGCCCACCTGAGCCACTGAAGAGGCTCACAGGAAGCAAACAGCCTGAGAAAGGCGAGGGGAAGGGAGATATTCCCCTTGGTATTGTGAACATTGGGAGAAGCCTGAGAAAGGACAAGGGAATGGAGTAATTCCCTTGACATAGTGAAAAGCTTGAGAAAGGCCTGGGGAAAGGAGTCATTCCCCCTGGCATTGTGAACATTGTGAGAAGCCTGAGAAAGGCCTGGGGAAAGGAGTCATTCCCCCTGGCATTGTGAACATGTGAGAAGCCTGAGAAAGGCCAAGGGAATGGAGTCATTCTCTTGGCATTGTGGAAGAGTCTGAAAAGGGCTTGGTAAAGAGAGTCATTTCATCCATGATCCATGAAGTGTGACAAAATCCTGAGAGACCGGGGGAAGAAAGTTACACCCCTTTGGTGTTGTGTACTGTGAAACCAAGGGAGGTCAGGCGAAAGAAGTCATGCTCCCTTGTGTTGTGAACCGTGAAACCAAGTAGAAGAAAGCCTGGATAGGGAAGTCATTCCTCTGGCACAGCAAAAGTATTGAGAAAATATACCTGGAGAAGGGAGACATAACACCGGAACCCAGTAGTGAGGACACTATAGGCAATAAGGAATGATGTTTGAGTTTGAACTGAGAACTTTACAACACCTCAAGCTGGACTGGAGTGTTATATCCTGGAAAGGAATTGAGAGCTGGAGAAGGGAGTCATTCTCACAGGCGCAGTTCCCACCTGCCAACTGGAACTATAACCCACGTCCAGAAGAAGGGAGTCATTCTCACAGGCGCAGTTCCTACCTGCCAACTGGAACTATAACCCAGCGTCCACAAGAAGGGAGTCCTTTCTCTGGACCAAGAAGGCCCAGTAGCGCTCTAGTTTACTTAACAGTGCAAGGGGTAGAAGTGGGCATTTTGACTCACGACAGTGGACTCTTTTTCATTTACTTGGATATTCCGACAGATTCCTTAGTTCCGTATCTGAGGCAGGGAAACCGCTCTTAGAGTTAGGGAGAGATAGGTTTTATCTTTACTTTATTGAAAATAAGTCTATGCCAACAAACACACCCCTTGTGTGTTATTGTCCTCCTTCTACACCCTTACATAACCTAACCCGTTCACCTACTTCACTTTGGCACATTGCTGTTCACTCTCCTCCACATGGTACATGGCCATTACTTCAACCTCCTGCACCCAGGTTGCTCATGGGAGAACATTTCTCCCTAGTTGGATGCACGAGCAGTGTGCAAAAGCTCTACACGGCAAAGTCAACAATTCTGCCCTCCGGTCAGGCCTCTTCTGCATGCTACCCCTTAATTCCAAGTTTCTGCAACCTGCTATGATCTCGTATGAGAATGACATTCTGCAGCTGTCTTTTCCTAACTGTTTTGAGCATTCATGTTTTTTTTCTGCTCCATGCCTACCTCTCACTGGAACCTACCTCTGCTAGCGGATTGCGCCACAGAATCTCAAGGAGTATGTCTGTGGCAGGAGCCTGGTCTCTTTCAGACTCCTTTAGGGCCTGCTTCTGTTGCTTGCACCCTTGCTTTGCGACTGGTTCCATTTCTTGAGAGCAATCTTCAACCTATGTATCTCTCATGAAACGTACACCTCCTCTCGGAGACATAAAAACGACCTGGTGCCGCGTAAATTACTCGTCTTTGTACCAGAGTCTGAAGGAGAATGTGGTTTAGAAAGCCTGTGCAACTCCAGCACTCCCATAATGCACTTCCTAGCTTTACTAAAGGCTCCCCTCACTGGCCAACACATTTCGTAAACCTGCCCGCCCCCCTGGAGAGGCGATGGTACCTCTAGGTGTAAAGCATGACAGTAGCATTGGGAATACCCTGTCCATGTGCTCTGCGTAAGAGGTTGCACAGAGGATCATCTTGCCCTTTAGCCGATCCATTCAATTTATTCTGGTTCCACAATGTAGAAATGGAGTCTTCTCCTCCAAGAACCAAAAGGAAATGTACAAGAATATGAAACTAAAAGTATATTACTGTCTACCAGTCTCAATCCTGTTGTTAAGTGGCACTCCGGTCAGCAGAAATTCTTCCATTTATGCCACAGGTAATGTGGCTGTCCCTCACTCCAGCACCGGTCCACAGATCACATATTGCTGTCTAAGTGAATCCTTTTGGAGTCCTCAGCCCTGATACTATAATGGCAGACCAGGTTTATGAGTCTTCGATTTTGAACTTTGAAGAACGTCAATTAAACGTTCACATATATTTACCATTGATGTATCCTCAACTCAAGGCCACAATTATTACATTCCTGATTGTTGTTATTGCACTGTAACCTTTGCACTTGGAATACAGATACATCTAGGCCTAGAGGGGATTTTGTCCACTCCACATTCACTGGTATTACCAGAGGAAGGGAATATGGGTTGGTGTAGCACTGATGACTCAGGGGCTGTGAAACTTATTTTCTGGGCACCACTGTCCAGAACCCTGCCTACCCCCACAGGACAGTCGCTCTTTTTCTCCCCAGGCATTTTGGTTACTTCCTTCTCCATCATGCCGACACTTTCCATACCCATCTGCGCCTCACCAGCGGCTCACAGGTCTGGGTTGGGCTGAAGGGGTCACGTGACCCAGCCCCAGCACCAAGCCACCGGGGCTGGAATGGCCTCTAGGGAACTGGACATTTCCCAGTAGGCCTCTGCACCCTGGGCCTCTCTTGTGGGGTATTTTCCCACTGTCCCATAGGAAAAGGGTTGGTCTTGCTGAACATGTGTAATGTAGGGCCACTTTGACACTTATTTCCAGGGCTTCTTTTGGTTCCCAGTCCACCCATACCCTCAGCCAGAGATGTGTAGCACACTAGTTTGGGCTGTGGCCAGAAGGGGCAGAGACAGCATTTATCTTTTTCAAATAACCCAATCCTAGCAACAAAGTGTCCACACAGCGCAGCCTTGCTCAGGGAGTAAGTGAAGGACAAAGACTGATGCCAGTTCACTGCACCACTCACCTCCTCACATGATATGGTGCCGTTGATGCAGTGTTGGTCCTGTAAGCCCTGCCTGGTGTATGTTGTTTGGGGTGCCATTCTTTAGCCTTACCTTAGTCTTGTGTCCGCGTTCCATGGGCCATTGTCCTGGGTTCTTTCTGGTCCGACCAGGGAAAAACAGATACTGGCCTTGTCTGATCAAACAGTGGGGGCCAAGGGAGGGTAGAACATGTAGTATGGGGTCCTCGCTCATTAAACATATTAAGTTGTGTTTGTGATTCAAAAAGATGGGCCTTCAAGCATTTCATTATGTTGGTAAATATACAGATAGACGGATAGAAATAAATGTGAACACATAATTTTCAAACCTTTGATGCTTTTCATTTAAATGAATACTATTTCAAACACATGATTTCAAACATTTTCCATTTCACCCTTTTCTCCAACATTCATTGCCCAATTTCTCAGACCCCAAACTATAGTGAGTGTTCCAAAGGAAATACCTGATAGTGAGAGCAGAGTGTTCCAGAGGAGAGGTCAGATGGCAAGAGCACAATATTCAAGAGGAGAGGGCAGATGGTGAAAGCAGAGTGTTTCAGAGGAGAGGCACTATGGCGAGAGCAGTGTTCCAGAGGCCACGCCTGTTGGCGAGATCAAAAAGATGCCTGATGGCGACAACAGAGGATTCCAGAGGAGTGGCCCGATGGTGAGAGAAGAATGTTCCAGAGGAGAGGCAGAGTGACGAAAGCAGTATTCCAGAGGAGAGGCCCGATGCTGACTGTAATGTGTTCCAGAGGAGAGGCCCACTGGCGAGAGCAGTGTGTTCCAGAAGAGTGGCCCAATGGCAAGAACAGAGTTTTCCAGAGGAGGGGCTTGCTCTCCCAAAGGTAACCTCCTGTCTTTCAGACCAATCCTGTTTCACCTGGTAAAGTACGCTTCCTTCCAATACCACCCGCTAACTGTGCTAAGACCACAGGGCCCTCCCTGTGCCCTCTAAACCTCAGCCTTAGGCAAACTCCTCTTCTCCTTTGAATTATTTATCATCTCTTTGCTGATGGTAGCCAGATCCTCATCTTCTATTTTTTCAACCCTGTGTTCTCAGCCATCCTTCACGCTCCTCCCTTTCTTCCCTTATCAATTCTCTTTGCCGCTGAAATCCTTTCCCCATCCATACTGGCTCACAATGCTGGAGGTCCACTTAGGCAGTGACCCCAAGCTCAAACAATTCATTCACTGCCACCACAGCTAGACTCTGCCTATTAAACAATGACAAGATCCTTCCTCATCTTGCATATTACTCAACCCAAACTCTCATCTGTACTCTAGTACTAGATGTCCTCCACTACTGCACCAGTTTAAGATTCTACTCTTGTTCACCCACTGACAAAATACTCAATTGTGCCTCCTTCATACTCTACAACCTTCCATGCTCTTCTCCCACTATTATTCACCATCTCCACTGCCAGATCTCTCTCCATGCACAACCACAACCCCTTCAAATGTCTACTTCTTATCTTTAAATATATCCATGGGTTTACCCCATTACCTACCCGTTGTATTTAATCTCGTTCTACTCCTATACCCACACCGTCCTCTCCAGCGATACTTTCAGCCTTCTGTTTCTCAGCCACCCTGTGCTTCCTCCATGTTCAAATCCTTCTCCCTACTTTCCCATATCGTTAACTCTCTATCCTCTGATGTCCAAAATATCACCAGTGTCCACACTTTTAAAACAACCTTTAGAAGCAATCTCCTTCTCTAGAACAAAACACGCTATTTCCCCAAACTGACCTGCCCAAATCCACTTTCCACCCTAAACTCCCACCCTAATTATAGCACTGTCCCCCATCCTTCTATATCATCTCCCATGTGCATCTGTTAGTTTTGCCCATGGTTGTTGTTCTATATCACCCATCTTCAACGACTGATTACTGACACATACTCGTGCCTCTTTACAAGGTTCCTGGGCTTGAGATTTAATTGATTCCTGTACAGATCTTCTTATGAGTATATCCTAAACATCATCTACCAAATCAATAAATGTAATAAAATATTGTTCAGCAGTAAATTCAGCAGGCTGACTTGCCGCATCCCCTGTGGCCGTACATATCACCAGCTACGGAAGCGTTGGCTATCGGAAGATGAGAATCTCGGCACTGTCCTTTACATGCCCTCTATTCAGCCATCTTTGAGCAAAGTGCCAATTGTGGACACCCGGCTACTGCCATACTGCTAAGAGACTGCTAAGAGCAAGTTGAAATCTAGAAAGGGGAATAAAGATACTTTGAGCAGGATGAATAAAATGGATAAACAGCATACAATTATAGGCTATTTACGAAATGCATCACCTAAACTTGTGATGACAGGAAATGAATTGACCCCTCCCCCAAGTGGATTCGACAACCAACAGTGAGAGCAATACCCTACAACACTCTTACAGTCGACAATTGTGGATCACTATTGAATATGTATCTAAACTTCAGACGGAAATCACTGGGGCATGACCCAGAGGATTGCAACAACATAACCGGTACAAATTTGTCTGCAAGTCCTAATCTTGAGGCATTTAACTCCCATGTAGAGACTTTAAGTGAAGATGACACTCTAGACGATGCATTCTCAACAATAACTAGGAATGAATTGTCACCAGTAACAAGATTATTAAACACAGCTATTGATGCAATGTTGGTGAAAATTGTACCGCGCGTCTCACTGTGCTCTAATTTAGCAGCAGGACAGCACAAAGTTTAAGATATAATTGCAAAAGTTGTAGACCTGATCATAGAAAATAGTGAGAAAGCTAGTATTGGCCCAACACACCTGCAGGGAAAAAGGTTCCTACTGCAACAATAAATATGAGAGGCGGCGAAAATTATCAGCCTTGTGAAATGGCAGTGTGCAATAATGAGCCGAGAAATCACGCCATTGCATCACAACAAAATGCTTCCCTGGAGTCTGCAATTTCGCCACTGAGTGACTCATTAACAATTGTTGCAGAGAATGACGACGATGCGATGGAAGTACTATGCAATGAAATTTCAATGATGAGAAGCCCGCAGAAAATACAAAAAACGCAAGAAAATTCAAGCTCCTAAGAAGCCTATACGAAGACTCAAGCGACTAGAGCTTTCAAAAGTGACATTTTGACAAAACAACAGTAGGAACAGGAAACTGATGGCTTTTGCTCCTTTATGTCAAAACTCTGTAATAACAAAAGACTGGGGTAATGGTACCGCCAGGCAAGTCGAACTAACATGGCCTGTGGATAAATGGCTAGGGAAGAAGCTAACGGATAATGGTACTGATCAAGACAAGAGAAAGATCGAACTAGCAACAGAGGCCTACCCATGCATGCTAATATGGAGAACAACTTTGCAAATCGACAAACCTCTAATGCTGCACCACAGTTACCATTTACATGTCATACCAATAAAAAGACAATGGAATACAATCATAATATCTGGCCTGATACTCCTTTCGATTCTAGATGGTTAGCTGTTCTGAGTAATTTCATAGGAATTGTCACCCGAGATGGATAGTTTGTTCCTTAATCGGTCTAGTTTGCTTGCTCTGTGGAAGAAAATTCCATGGCTGTCTGCAATTTGCAATAGTGATTTAGTTCACATAGAACTGCCGAAATGGAACAGCATAGCAAACGGGACCCTGATTGAACTTTCCTCACCAGCGATCACCTCATTGCTATGCACCCATGTAGAAGCTCTGTCAGAATTAGGTTTCAAAATACTACAAGAAGCAACTATGATAAAGCTAAGGTAGCACTCACCTATATTCTTTTATGGGATTTTAATCGTTAGTATGGAATAGTATGTTTTAAATTACTTAAAAAGGCACAGATGTCGAATAATATATGAATTTTTGCCCCGAAAACTGATGTTCTGGATTAATTGGATCTAATGTCTGAATATCTGAATCTGATGAATTAGCTGATTTAGACATAGTTGAGGAATTTGATAAGGTTTTAGTATATGTAAATTGTTCTAATTTGAATGTTTGAACATTACAACTAGAATCGCACACAAAAAAAATAATCAAAAAATAATAATCACAGAATTTCTATCCATAAAAGCGTTAGTTTTGTGCTACAAGGTATCTTTTCACTCTGATTTTAATAAACAAGTCCCTCAAAAACATATCGCAATAGAGTGAAAGGGTGGCAATTAATGCAACCCGACCCACATGAACCATATTTAGAAAAGTATGACCTTCCTCTTTGCCTCTTCATTCCCTCACTCCTGCTAATCTCACAGTAGCTTGACTGGTGTGCAGGGCCCTTATGCATCCTCGGGGCCCTGACCTCCCTCATCATATCTTCCAGCTACTGTTCATCCTCTGCACTTGCCTCGGCTCACCCTCCACCACTGGAAGTTGCACTTACATTTCATAGCACTGCACCTGCTGCTCTCCATGAGCATCACAGCACCTTTCCCACAGTCCTCCCCCCCCTCTGCACTTGCACGTTCTGAACACTCACAAGGCATAGTAGGTTTGTCCTCCCCTACCCATTGCATCTTTCGATTGTATTTTATTATTGTTGTAATTACATTGTCTATTATCCTCTGTCCCCTACCTGTTGCAATGTGGGGGCTTTGAAACAGTATTTGCTTCCTGTATAAGCACCTAACAAGTGACCAATATTTAAATATGTTACCAAATTCTTGTGCATGTTCTCATAACTGTTTAGAGGCTAGATATCGGTCACCGTTCGGTCTAAAAAGTAAGAGGAAAAGAACACAGATAACAAATGTTTGGGCCAATCTGATGGGTATCATATGGTCCTCGTTCGAATATTGACCTATGATGTCTTTGAAAGCATTATGACAAATAGCAAACTTCTTCTTCAAGTCAACATGTGAATGGTATCCCAGTACAATACACCGCCCTTATCTTATTCAGCCCACATGGTGTACCCAGGTCAACTTTTTGTAGGATAAGTTTTTCTCCAATTTCTTCCATGTGCAACATCCAGTAGGCACCAATTATTCTGATCCTCACTATGTTTTTCCCCAGATACTGTTCTACTAGCAGTGAACCCATGTTTCTGCATCGAATTCTGGATTTAAGGTCCATAATTCAGGTGTTCCTTTTTCTAATTGTTGTGCCCACATATCTGAGCCCACATGGGAATTCCAGACAGAAACTCGCTCAAGTAATACAGCAATTAGAAAAAGATCTCCATTTCATTAGCGCAATACTGAATTCTGTCATTCACTCTGTGAACTGGCACCCGAAACAATTAGCACACGGATAGTGGCCGCTGAATGGTGGAGCCTTCCATAAAGTACTGTGAATGCTTGATAACTTGATCTGGCCATGCCTGAAATGTAGTAGATGGACTCCAAGTTAGGAGCTCTCTTCGGGGCAAACCTCATTAGTTGTAATTCTGATGAATAGGGTGTGAGTAGTTTCTAATGTTTAATACTGCTATTTAGCTGCTGGTTATAGCTCAGGAGAACCTGCTTGGCTTGACTCCAACAACAGCCAAGAGCTACATTTGGCTACACAGGTCAACTGGTGCCATACGAATATATCCATAATACTTGAACTCTGTGTACTTAGAAATGTGCATACATGATCCTTAGGACACATCCAGAAGACATTTAAAGCATAATGGATCATTGATAATGTACAAAATATTATAGTTTGAATTTCATGTAGGTGTTAAATTTGCAGTACTCTATGTTGTAGCTCCTGTTTCCCAGCGGTATCACCTGCTTACTGGGTGATGTTGGATACCCAGGAGCTGCTTATAGCTCCTGCTAATCCAATCTGTGTTTCGATCCCTGGAAAAGAGAAGTCTGTTTGAGATTTCACGGAAGAGGAGGTGTGATTGCTCCCGTTTAGGAAATGGGTGAAATTAAACTATTGGTATTAGAACATCACAATGTATTTATGGTGTTTGCTAAGAGCCCAGCACATGTGCTGTTGCAGTTGTCAATTTGTGACATGAGCTATATCTTGTGTGATAAGAGTAACAGCGGAGAGTACCTTGAAGAGCGAGCAGTTGAACGGATGCTGATCCCATTTATTTGAAGTTGGAAGGTCAGGTTGGTGGCAAAGATCACCCCAGGTGCAGATGCCTAGCTGCAGAGTCAAGCTCAGACATGGCAGTCATATGAAAGATTCAAATCTGAAGGATAATGTGCGTAAAGTTTTGGATTAATCGCAACCTTTGCCACTGCTCATAGGAACCCTCCAAACCAGTGTTGTTCAGCCTAACATGCCATTAAGGAAGAGAAAGACCATGTGCAAATCAGTCATGGTCCCTCCCCAAAAGTGACAATCCCACCTGAACAGCTTGGTCACAACCTTTCTGCACGAGACACCAAGCAAACTCAGACATGTTTCAGCATTGTTGACCATCATCAGGGAGGTGTTGCTTGATAGTCACACCCTGCTCGTGTCCAACATCTGGGCATACTCAAACCACTCTGGGTGACATTTGCAAAAAATAAGGCTGATGGCTGCCAAGGTTCGAATTAATCGTAACATTTGCCTTTGTTCTGGACACCCTACACACCATAGTATTCTAGCCTGCCATGTCATTATAGAAGGAGAAAGACCATATCTAAATTAGGTTTGGTCCCATCCCAAAAGGGGCAGTCCAGTTCGAACTGTTTGGTCACATCCTTTCTTCTCAAAACGTCAAGCATCCCCAGACAAGTCTCTGCCTCATATGATAGAGACAGGAAAGTGGGCACCCTGACCTGCGAGTGCGGCCAGTTCTCTCAAATTAACTTTCTGTATGTTTGATTAATTAATTAATGTACCATGCAAGGTAAGGCAGTGAGGGGAATAAGTGAAACAACACGAGGGCGGCAACTTTTTCGAAACAGGATTGCATGCTGTGAATTGGGGCAATGCTATGCTATTTGCTTGTCCTGGGCTTTCCAGTGATGAACACATTTTCACCCTCTGGAATGCTGTCATCTAATGAAGGTGCAATGAATAAAGTATTTATCGAGTGATCAAAGCCCATGTTCCATGTTAACAGCCATCGCTTTGCTTTGGACCCAACTTGCGCCAGGGGCCATTGCCAGGAACGTCATTTGGACGCCGCTGCTGCGTAACCTGAGTCGCAGTGGGCAAACCCAATTATTTAAAACAATAAAAACAAATGTTTAAAAAAAAAAGAAGAAAACCTCTTGGTGTAACAGGGGCCCCCGCCACACCAGGTCTGGGGGGTCCCTGGCCTAGTCCTCACCCATTAAGGTGAAGGCTGGGCCAGGGAGGCACTCAGTAGGGGTTGGCATTGGAGTTGACCGTGACATGTGGCACATGTCACATGCCACGTTCAGATCCAACCCCTTCTTCCTCGGCTTCCTCGTGCCTCACATACAGGTACCAAGAAGCCCTTGCAGCTTCTTGATTCCTGTTGGTGAGCAGCACAGAGGAGCCCAGGGTGGCCTCGAAGGACGGATCGAAGCTGCAAGAAAAAGTTAAGAAGGCTTTTTGTTTTTAATATGATGTGTATTTTGAAAATGCATTGGTAAAGTGCGTGTATGTATGTGAATGGTGGGTGAATGAGAAGTAATTTATTTTATTTATTGGATATTTCTAAAGTGCCTACATAGCAAATGGTGTTTCAATGTGCCTCAAAACAAAAAGGGAGGCTGGGGACAAGGGAGAAAGATACAATAACGGTCCTTATAGTCCTTGTGACATTCGGATTGTGCAAGTGCAGAACAAGAAGTGTGAGGAAGGGGAGCGGGGGGAGCCCTGTAGTAAATGTAGCTAAGTGGAGGCCAGATGGCAAGTGCCAGGGAATGCAGGTACGTGCAGGGAAGGAGGGTGGACTGGAGCCCTGTAGTAATCAGAGGGGACCCGGCAGCCCGTCACTGAGGCAGAAGAAGGTGTTAGCAGGGGAGAGGGAGAGTGGGGGAGAGTGACGGAGGAAGAGAAAAGGAGGGTCTTGAGGAGCTTCCGGAATTTAAGGAGATCTGGCTCAAGCCTAAGAGGGACAGGGAGACCATTCCAGAGGGAGGCTCATGCAGAGGAGCGACATCTACCCCGCACTCTTTGATTAGAGAAGCGTCTGTTCTGCAGAGAGTTGAAGCTAGCAGACCGAAGGGCTCTATCAGGGAGGTATTTAGAGAGAGGGAGTTGGATGTGGCTGGATCCCAGGCCCCAGAAAGCCTTGTGAATGATGCAGAGGGGCCTGATTTTGATCCTATCAGAGACCGTGAGCCAGTGGAGAGAATTAGGGCTGAAGAGATGCAACCCTACGGCTTGAGGCCAAGAATAAATCTTGCAGTCCTATTCTGGATTATTTGAAGGGGACGGAGGAAGAGGCTGTTACAGTAGTGAAGCCTAGGACCAGAGCTCCTAGTGAAGAGAGGACCAGAGCTCCGGAGACACTGGGTTTCTGGGGGAAAGTGAGGAAATGAATAATATCTCTGAGGAGGTTCAGCTGATAGTGGGCCTTCTTGGCAAGGTCCTCGGTGTGTGGAGAGAAGGAGAGAGAGAGAGAGAGAGAGAGAGAGAGAGAGAGAGAGAGAGAGAGAGAGAGAGACAGAGAGAGAGAGAGAGAGGAAGCGAAGATGACACCAAGGATTTTTGCCTCACAAGAGGGTGAAGTTAGGCGACCCATAGAGGGTACTAGAAAAACGAAATCGGCGCACACCTAATTTATGAGTGAACCTACAAAATGGTCTATTGATTAATAGATCAAATTTGGGTGCAGGGTAGGAATACCAGCCCTGGCACGAAGCGGTAACAATCTATACAACAAAAAAGTGTCCAATCTACAGACACTCCCTTCCCCTGAACATCACAAATGCTGGATGCCAGCCAAATCAACTCATAAAACTCAACAAAACGAGGACCTGATTTCAAATGAAGACACTTTTTACCTATACAACACTATAATCAATAGTGTACCACCGATTTCTAAACAGCCTTCCCCCCAAGTGCGTACCTAGATGTGAATATATACATTGTGAAAACACATAGTTCACCATTGCTGTCAATTCACCGAAAGTTTAAACATGCCTGAAGGAAGAGAATGTTCATCCACATTCTACCCCTTCTGATGTTGGGTGCATGCTACAGATTCCAGGTAGGTGGTGTCATTGCAGGTTCATGAGAAATTATTGCTCAAGGCTCCAACTACCAATACAATTCCCCGATCTTTTGGACTTCAATTAGATGGTATTGCTACTGTCATCCTATATATGAGAAAACATAATGGTTATTATAAGACTCTCCCTGTCAAAACAGGCAAACAGAAAATACCTGAGATCAGGAATAATGTTCGTATTAAATGAGGACTCAACAGTTCATCTCTGCATCTAGTGCATATCGGCACGCAAAATGGTAAACACTCTGCGCCCTCTAGGGATGCTCTAGAAAGATGAGTAATGGTATGTTTTTCCCATCTATAGTGAAGAGTGTTTACCAAATGAGTTTCTTCATTTGAAATCTGGTCCTCGTTTTGTTTTGTGTAGACACACAGAAGTCCACGCCTGAAGAAGGGGTATAGCCCCCCGAAACGTGTAGAGTACGAAGGACTATATATGAAAATATTGTACTTGTAGAAAATAAGACTACAAGACCTGTGTATAATTAAAGACAGTCATTTGCTTTTTGTTGATTGAAATTGTTATCATATTAAATACTGTACAAATTTTGAGTTGATTTGGCTGGCATCCAACATTTGTGACCCATAGAGGGCAGCCAGAGGGAGGGAGAGAGGGAAGCTGGGAGCTGAGGTCCCAATAAAAATTATCTCAATCCTACTGGCATTAAGGCAGAGATCATTGGCAGCGCACCATGGTTGAATGGCAGTCAGACAGTCAGGGATGAGAGAGGAGGAAGGGGAGGGAAGCTTGAAGGAGAGCTAAGTGTTGTCTGCATAACACTGGAAGTGAGGAGAGAAGGAAGAGCTCAAGTGGGCCAAGGGCCAAGGTAGATGTTGAAAAGCCACAGCGAGAGGATAGAGCCTTGAGAGACACTGCAGGTGGAGAGTGATAGGGGAGTGAAAAGGGCCCAGTTGAACCTGGGAAGGTTGGTTGGAGAGGAGGTAGGTCAACCAGTCCAGTGCTAGGCCCGTGATACCAAGGGTGTCATGGCTCCAATTTGTCATGGTGTCATGATTGTCCTTGTCAATGCCGGAGGATAAGAACAGAAGTAGAGTTAGAGTTAAGATTAGAGAGCAAGTCATCAAGGGTGTTCAGTAAAGCAGTTTCCATGCCTCTGGCAACTCTGAGGCCAGACTGGTGGTTGTGGAGACAGCCAACAGATTCGATGTGTTGGGTCAGTTGGGAGATGGCAAACTTCTCCAGGACTTTGCCCATGAAGGTCGATAGTTAGCTGGTTAGTAGGGGGTCAGAAGAGGGCTTTTTAAGGAGGGGATACACAAGGGAGTGCTTGAGGGGTAGAGGGAAGGAGCCGGTGGCAAAGAAGTGGTTACAAAAATCAGCCAGGGAAGGCGTAAGGGAGTCAATGTTGTCCTTGATAGTTCTGGAGGATCAGGAGAGCACCTGTTTTGAGGAAAATTTCATAGAGAGAACTAGTCTAGAGACCTCACCCTGTGCTATGGGAGAGAAGTAGGGAAGGGAAGAAGGGAGTCAAGGGAGGCATGACAGCTGAGGACGGAGGAGAGAGGGGGTAGAGGAGAGTGAGGACAGAATGTCCTGGGTTTTGGAAAGGAAGTGTGAGGCCAGAGAGGCACAGATGGTCAGGGATGGCAGGGGAGATGCAGAGACTTCAGAAGGATTGGCAAGTTCATTGCAGATTTTAAACAGTGGCCCCGGAGATGGGGCCATGGATGTGAGCCCTCTTTTTCGAGCGAATGGAGAATCTGTATTGCCTTTGGAGCAAGCAGTGGGCCAGTTTGTCAGAGGATGCATCTGATTCCAACCACCTCTGCTCAGCGACTCTGCACTTGCCTTTCAGAGAGGCTACATCTGAGTCATACCAGGAGTTGCACTTGGAGGCAGGGTTCATTCGGATCCCCATGCCATTAGGCAAGGATATCCAGGGTGTTGGTGAAAAAAAGGTCAAGATTTGCAAAGGCAGAGTCAGTGTGGGAGTATGTGGCAGGAGTGGAAGGGGGAATGAAAGTGGCAGCAATTGACACTTGCTTCATAGATTGAATGACGGAGAAGGAAACAGGCAGTGCAGGCAGAGGCTTAGCAGGGGGACCTATGAGATCCAGATCAGAAGACAGGAGGAAATGGTCAGACCAGGAGAGAGGTGTTGAGAAGGTTGGAGATAGGAAAACCTGAGGAGATGGGAGCATCCAAGGTATGTCTGGCAGAGTGCCAGACGGAGGGATGAATGGTGAGCGAAAGAACTTTGCAGAGGTTTCAGAAGAGTGCAGAGGCCACCTCAGAAGAGTCAAGGTGAATACTGACGTCACTGAGGAGCAGAAGTTTGGAGGTAGAGGCAAGAAGGGAAGAGATGAGGTCAGACCACTCGGAGAGGAAGAGGGCGACTGGACCAGGGGTCCTGTAGATGGTGGTGAGAGTCAGCGAAAGGGTTGGAGAGATGCCGAGCCTGCAGACGAGGCATTCAAAGGAGGAGTAGGACCATGTGGGAAAGATAGTGGCAGGGATCCAGTCAGGGAAGATCAAGGCCACTCTACCTCCAGACCAGTTAGAACTGGGCTTGGAGAGGATCTTGTAACCCTCAGGCAGGAGTGTGTCAAAGCAGTGTCTGAGCTGGCAGTGAACCACATCTCAGTGAGGATGAGAACATCGAGATCAAAGTCTTTGAGAACGAGACAGTTATCAGAAGCGTGTTTGATGGCAGATCGTGAGTTGAGGGTAGCGAGGTGGACCTGGTTACCCCCTTTCGAAGGTCTTACGAGGAGGGTACAGGGATGTGGCACACCCATCAGAGGTGGCCCCCGGAGGAGTGGCGGAGAAGGGAGGAAGTTGATGAAAGAGGGAAGATAAAGGTTGGGTTGGGAGCCTTGGGCCATGACAGTGCCATTTTTATAGAATGATGCACCTGGAGGATGAGAAGCCTGCCAAGAGTACTTCCTATCTGGGGCCTCCTCTAATGGGATACAAGGAGAAAGGAGAGAGGACAGAGACCATATGTGGAGTCCATAGGTGTGGGGAGGGAGCGAAGAAGAGGATGTCGGTGACAGTCTGCCTGGAAGAAGTGTTGATGTAGGTGTCGCAATGGACAGGCCTGGATTGAAGACCAGGAGATCCTTTTTGAACGTTTTGCTTTCAGGCTTTGAGAGGGAGATAGGATAGGTAATATAGTAGCAATTAGAGTAAGTAGGTGAGATGGAGATCACTATGAATGGAGGGAGAGAGATATGGAAAGAAAGAGGACAGAGAGAACGGAGAACTGCACAAAGCATGAAGAACAAATGTGATGTGATGTGTGTTTTTGAATGTTCTGGGTGGGTGGATGTGTGCCTGTGTAGAGAATGCGATGAGTGAATGGAAGAGAAGGTGTGGGTGACTAGTGGGTGAATGAGGATGACTGTAATGTGTGTTTTTGAATGTTGTGGGTTGGTGGGTGTGTGCCCTTGTAGAGAATGCAATGGGTGGAGGCAAGAAAAGGCGTATGAGTGAGTGAATGGTGGGTGAATGAGTATGAATGTGATGGTGTGTTTTTGTATGTTCTGGGTGGGTGCGTGCCTAGGTAGAGAATGCAATGAGTGAATGTAAGAGAAGGTGAGAGTGACTGGTGGGTGAATGAGTATGAATGTGATGGAGTGTTTTGAATGTTCTGGGTGGGTGTGTGCCTGTGTTTGGCGAATGCAGTTTCAATTAATGTAAATGTGAGAGGGGATGTATGGGTGAGTGACCGGTGGGTGAAAGGGGATACATGTGCGCATGGGTGTGTAAGGACCCGGGAGTCTGGGGATCACTAGAGCATTTTTGACACATCCTTTATTGACTTTGCATGTTTTACTGGTATTTTAGAGCAAAGCCAAGTTCATGTGTGTCATTACATGGCTAGACAAGTATTTTTGTGCAGTCAGTCTAGCCATTGCTTCTTGTGGCATGACATTTATTACTCAGCATCTTTAAAAAAGCTTGTATGATAAGTAGCGTTACGTCGCGAGACTGATGTTTTGGTGCAGCAGCCTGTATATTCTTCACTGTAGCATGACTTTTCATTAACTGAGCATCTATGATGAATCGAGCATGATAAGTGTTCTTATGGGTCTAGACTGGCTTACATTGGAACCAGTTTGGACAGGTTTCCATATTGTGACATGTCACTTTTAATGGCCAAACCAACGGGAGTATGTTCTTACCTGCGAGTAATGGCATATATTGGCAGAGCCAGTTTTGCGCCCAGTGCCAGTAATGACACTATAAAAAAAAAACATCTCAAAGGGAACCTGAGTATGGTCTTATATGGGAATACTAGCATATGTTGATGCAGCCCGCATGGAAATATATGGGCACAGCCAGTATGCAATTTTTTTTTATACTGGCATATATTGCTGGGACCGGCATGATAATGCATTGGGAAATGACCTGTGCACTTTTGGTGACTGCATCTATTGTACTTTTTTTCATGATTTCCCCTACACCCTAAAAAAACGATTGTTGGCCTTTGACCCAAATTGTAACAGAAAGTGTGCTGTGTAATGCATAATTTTAACCCATTATTCAAAACATTTTCTCAGGAGAGGGGGGGAAGAGTCCCGTCTGACCACCCTCCTCCCCAAACCCATTTTCTTTAGTATGGGCTCCCTCGCTATGGTCAGTCGCGATCAAATACAAATCAAGTGGCAAATATTTACACCCATCAACAAAAAAAAAACTCACCAGCCACCACTGGTCGCTGGCACCATCCCTTTCTTTCTGCACTACGTGAAACATTTAATCTTTGATTAAAAAACATATTTACTTTTTTCACTTGCAGAGTGCATGCCCCTGCAGCGGCATAATCATCATGGACATTGCACAGACATGGTATCTGGGCCAGCCTGGGATGTGTCATGCCTGTGCTTTAAGGAGCTTGGGGGGCCCCCACAGCATGACTCACAGGGGGCAGTGGTCGAAGTGTACGAAAAGAAGTTATGGAAATATGCTCCCTACTGCTCTGCAGCGCTCCCACAAACAGCATCGCCACGGCCCCTCCCATGCACAATACAAATCCCAAAACACATGTCCCTGCTGCTTAAGGGAAAGTCCACTGCAGCGCACTTGACAGTGCAAGTTCCAACTTCTTCCTACACTTTTATTTTGAAACGAAGCCTCTCCGGAACGGTTTCTTTTTAAAATAAAAGTATAGGAACGGTAAAACCTAATTAAAAGAAGTAGAGGAGCACCGCTCCCGACCGCTCCCGCCCACTTCGACCACTGGCAGGGGGCCCCCAAATTAGGTGCTACATGATTGTATGACAAAGAGGTAGAGTGCAGTGCACGCCTTGAAGTCTGCCAGTGAGTCCCTTGGTGAGAAGCAACCTGTGGTGTTTTCAATTCAAAATAACTGTGGTGCCATGGATTTATGTGTGCAGCAATGATATTACATTCAATGGTTGGGGGCTCTCCACACTCTTATGCTTGGATAATAAAAACGATGCAGGGTCTTGGGTATATTGAAATAACCTTTCCCAGGTATACTACTCCAGCAAAGATAACATTATCAGGTGCACTCCCCTGTGTGCACGCAGACTAGTCTAATAGCTTTCTTCTATCATAGTGGTATTTGACTCATAGATACATTTATAGCCAAGGAATGTTGTTGATACTAAACCAGGTCAATGATTTCATTTTCAGGCCTTGCTCGTGCAGCATTTTGTTCATGGGTAAACACCAAGGCACTCTTCCCAAGGTTTGTGCTTTTTTGGCTTGTTCAACACAGCCATGCCACAGATAACGCGTACTTCTGTGTCCATTGATCTATAGATGTTTCATACACTAGCTGTAGCCTCCATTAGAGATTTTGGTTACCTTGTTACAAGCACTGCATTATGTATGTTTTACATGTAGGCCCCACGTCCAATCTGGAAAATGACATTCCACTAATGTGTGATCATGGACAAATCTCACCTCCCTCTGTGCCTCAGTTCTTATATCTGGCTGAAATGAGAGCCCCTGAAAACACGGGTACTAGACGCGTTAGAAAAATCTGAAGGTCGTTTGCCATCACTTCCAGCGATGTCATTTGGGGGTGGGGTCAAATGACATCAGTTCCTCTGATGTCATCATGGGTATGGGTCGTGTGATGTCTCGTCCACTACCCCCGGCATTTTGGTGAAATGACATCCCTGGCCTTTACCAACTAGTAACTACACTTGGAATCGCTCCAGCCCTTAACTTGGGCAGCAGGCTGTGATCGCTAGGGTAGGGTCTCTTCTGGGGTCGCTTCGCTGTCCCCGTTATTAACGCTATTAGCACCTGCAATGCCCATACGAGGGTGCTAAAGGCTTTGGTTAAAAAAGAAAGAAAAAAAAGAGAAATCAAACGCCTATTTTCTACCATGCGTCCCCGTGGTGGTGTTCTCCGTTTTAATGGTTGTTTCAAAACAACACTGAAAATGGATGGAATGGCATAGATTAAAGGTCAGCTTACTTATTGTTTATTTGGGTGTTCATTGCGAGTGCTAAAGGAAGTCTGGGAGGGGAGTGGGGCGGTGGCTGTGGAAGCTGATGTTGGACGCAGGCTTGTGCTAATGAATGCAGGCCGCGTTCCCATCATCCTGATTTGCAGTGTGCCCCGAACACAAAACCAATGCTAAAGTTTTGCATTCCCCAATCCCCACGTAAGTATGATGATTAGGCCCTGCCTGCATGCAAAGTGCTGTCAGCACACAGTGTCACTCCTGGCATACTTCCATTTCCGGTGTACTCTTCTGAAACCTAAAGTCGGGTAATCCACTGCAGAGCAGAGGATCATTGGCTGGGGCGTTGTTGGGGAGCTTGAATGACTGCGTTTGTGAGCCTCTGCTCAGCACCGTGAGTATGGTGGAGCAGCTTTGAGAAGATCGGCCTCGGCCTCTTTCTGTCCATAACCTGGAAAGAATCAGTGAGTGAAAATGGGAGCGGGGAATATTTTCAGACTCCATGTGAATGCGAACAAGGGATTGAGGGCAGTGCACACAAAATAAATAGCAGTGATGTGTGAATGAGTATATGAATACTTGTCTGAAAGCCTGTGTACACAGGGGCCAAAGTGCAGGTTTTCATTAACACAGTAGGACCACTATATATATCCTAAGACTCTAGCCGTGACAACGGGCGAAGCTATGTGAATTGGCATTGTCTCTATTATCGTAAGGCAACAGCCCCTCTAGCAGTGACAGCAGGTGGAGCGCCTCTACTGCTCATGACTGCATCAGACAAACATACATCTGGCCTTTTATTATATAGGATACAAATATATATGTATTTCTGCATGGGATTTACAAAGCACAAACCTGGCTGTGAAGTGATTGAACGCACCAAGGGGTTACAATTAAAGTTGCACCGGTAGCAAAGAAGTGTCATGGATAGGCGGTCCACGAAATGTGGTGAGGTCCAGAGAGGGAGGCCTAGGCTTCAGTGAAGAGATCAGCAATCAGCACAATGCTCTTTGAAGAATAGGGTCTTTAAGTCCTTACTGAAGTGAAGGATGGATGGGAGGACTGGTGGGCAGTCTTCTATGCATTGGTTACTCCTGAAGACATGGTAAGGGGGGCCATGCAGATAAAAAAGCTGTAGTTCTGGCATTTGTGAACATCACAACAAAGAGCAATGGGACACAAGAGGTACTAGCATAGCAGGGCCCCCAGCCCCAGTACGACAGGTGGGCCTGAGCTAATCGGGTGATTCTTGACCACTGCCTCCTGCGGGGCCGATCTGGCAGTAAAGCCACTGCTTTAAAAAAACATTTTAAAAAAGTGCAGGCCTGACCTGAGCCCTGCACTGGCCCTCTGTCATTTTGCTTGCTACCCAAGAAGGAGTTCACCCTCCTGTGCTCCTGGATTCTTTCTGAAGTGCTGTCATTTTCATAGTTAGCCCAAAAAAAGACCACCGAAGCAGTAGCTCGTGAATCTGAAGGCGAGTTAAAACAAAAAAAATGTTATTGTATGTGTGTATGTGTGTGTTTGAATGTGTTACAGTGTGTGTGTGTGTTCGCATGTATATATTTGTGTAAGTGAGTCCATCTGTGTTACATTTTGGCAACAGATACATGAAAGTGATTTACAGTGATCATAGAAGCAAGGCCATAAAAATCTACAGCCTTCCGTTGGCCATTAAGAATATATCCAACTACTTGGCCTTCTGAAAGGCTGTTAAAACACATTTAATTTAGGCTCAGCTATGATTAGTTTCTGGCGGCGGCCTCTCCTCACCTTAGCTCCAAGATGCCTTCGGGTGATGGTGTGCTATAGAAGATGGCCTAACATAACATAAGTGATATACACCAAGAATGCTGGCATATGATTTTGGGGCAGCTTCATGAAGTGATTTATAGTGACAATGCCAGCATATATTGTGGGTACAGCTGCATTAAAGTTACTTATGATGGCAATGCTAGCATATTTCCACGGGGTGCCAAATAAAACACCACCTGAAAACTCAGCCTCCACACTTAAAAGGCTTCCGGAAGGCATCTCGGGGCTATCACACAGCCAACCTTGCATTTATTCCAGCCCCTCCTTGTAAGGTACTATAAACTTCTACCACTAGAAAATTGCTAGTTCCATGACATTAATTATCTTCCCTCTTTCATGATCAGCTTTCTGTTTCATCCACTATTTACCATTACACGCACATCTTTATCTATACAGGCACATTCTATTTCCTGCAACCTCTGCATATTTTCCAAATGTGCTAGTTCTGTAAACCCTTTTCCTATACGGGTTGATCCCTACTGTTAATGTTTGCCCTTCGTCCTTCCTTCTTCCACCATAAACTGTCTGTTTATCGCGTTTGAGGCACAGTGCACCAAGTTCTCGGGCAAGAGACCTGGCTCCCTTGCTTTGCTAGGTTGCTTGCACTCATTTATGGGAAATGTTAATAGCCCCTCCCCAAAAAATAGTCACCTGCTGCCACTGGCTATGACTAGTTTACAATGCCAATGTCAACTCCTGACCTACAGGTTTCCCCTCCACCCCAAACCACAAAATGCAGCCTCCACCAATGGCATGCACACAACACATCAAAGGTTTGGGGCCATGCACAGAGGCAGCTGCAGCAACCTTGTTTGTAGCTAAGGGAAAGATGAAAGGTCAGTTTCACCTAGTGTGGCAGGCTCCTGCCATAGCATGAAACACCTGGGCATAGGCGCACTATAAATAAAATATCATATCATTTCATCATCCATGCTGCAGGTGCCTGGCGTCTGAGGCCAGCCTGCAAATCGGTCCCAAAGTCGCTATTCTTCCAGGAGCTTGTGCCGGGGGTCTATTCTGTGTTAAGCCAAGTTTGTGAAACTGCCCAATGGAGAGCAGCGTGTGCCAGCAATTGAAAGGGCATGTATAAAGAGTCCACATCCAATGAAAATGAAGAGGATCCAAATAAACATTGCAGATTATTCACCTGGAAAAGCACTGTATATAAATGTGGTTGTGTGTGGGAACGGAGAGCAGAGATCGGGCAGTGGACCCTGATCCAATTGAAGCCATATCTCTCACCCCCTGAGGGGAAGGAGCTAAATAAAGGACACACATGTTCTGGTGATAAGAAGTAGTTTATTAGGTATGTGTATGCATTTTGTGTGTTACACTAAGACTTACCTTCGTTTCTCCTAAGGCCCATGGACTGTGCCATCCAGCCCCATCCTGGGCCTGGATGGATTAGAGATTCAAAAAAAGGAAAACGATGAACAGGCCTTCAGTGTGCAGGAAAGAGAACTTGAACAGAAAAAAGGTTAGAAATATTGGTTTAAAAAAAGAGAAAGCAACCAGAGAAGCAGGAGTGACTGCTGAGGCTCCCTGAGGTACTTAGCTTTGCGCGACAGCCAGGGGCACAGTGAAATTGAGGAGCTGTGCCACCTATGTCCGATGCGGTCCAGCATGAACTGTGAGTCCAGGCTCTGTACCCAGTTCAGCCTGTGCACTTACCTGGGCCTAAGATTGAGTCGGCCCTCCCAAGGGCCGGGCTGGACAAGCCCACAAGCAGGACGTCTCAAGCCGCAGGTGGGGTGCAGCCTGGGTGAAATCAGGGACACCCACGTGAACTGTGCGGCTCTGCCTCCTGAACAGGTGGCCCACCCCAGAGCCAGACAGGCTGGATCCAAAAATATATGTGCTCCCAGGCCACATGAGTGCAGTGCCTGGGTGCCCGGACAGGACTGCTGCTGCTAGGGACATGTTCTGAGGCCGGAGGGGTGATCCAACAAGGAAAGAAGTCCCAGGCCATGTCCTTGAGCCGAGCCGTGTGAATGTGGTGGTGCAGCCAGTCTTCCAGGAGTTCAAAGGGTGGGCCAGAAAAGAAAGAAGTACTGGGATGTGTTCTTGTGGTGGCCTGGGTGAAGATCCTCAACATGGACCCAGCTGCCCATGCCAGAGTACGAGCAAGTATAGCGTACCCACCCATCGGCTGGACTCTACACTGTGGAGTTCCTCAAGGAGCATGTTTGTCTTGTCACCTGCTCTCTTTAATGCGTATATTAAGCCTCTTTGTGACCTGCTTACGCAAATGGGGTGCAGTTTACCAACTATGCTGATGATACCCAGTTGTTGATGGACCTGAATGGTAACTATGCCAATGATTCTGATAGGTTGACTTCCATCGCCTGACCCATTAATTTATTTATTTATGTATTTAATGTGTTATATTTTACAAGTAAACTTTTCACATTTCATAAATAAAAATAACTCAGTTCATACATTTTTGTCAAAACCAATAATATCGTAAATATGCAAATGTAAATGAATAACATAAATGTGACATATAAATATACAATATAACATATCGTTTTAAAATAGAAAAGGAAACATACGTTTACAACATTAAGCAATTATCCAATTGACCAATTCCAATTCCAATATTACATCTACACAGACCCATTAAACACTGGATGTCTACCCACTGGATGTGCCTGAACAGCTCTAAAACAGAACGCATGATTTTTGGATCAACTCAAGCGAGAGCTAAACTGGACCCAAGATATTCCAACTTAATTGTCGATGATAGCAGTATTACTGTTCTGAATAAAGTAAAGGCACTTGTAGGTGAATACTGATAATATTGCCAAGAATGAGCAATACCATCTGAGACTTACCTTTTGTTTCTAATAAAAGCTTCTTAAACGTTGGCTAAAGCCACGATTATGCCCAGGATTCATGGCTGTAATGCACTTTTGAGGGGTGCCGGTAAGGGTAACATCCATAAACTTCAAGTTGTGCACAACCAGGGGAGTTGCTAGGTCTGGAAAAGACCCGGGGCTACGCTGATGTCAGAACTGTTGGGACTGCGGGATAGCTAGTCTTTTGGCTGTAGCTCCTGAGCTTCTATCCGGGGCTACAACCAAAAGATCAGGGGCTATAGCCCCCTTAGCCCCCCCCTAGCAACGCCCCTTTGCAGAATGAAGCAGTCCGGATTGTTAAACTCCCGCCGAGGTCACATTTCTGATTTTATAGAGGAACTTCACTGGCTGCCGTTAGCTGCAAGAGTGCAGTTCAAGATAAATACCTTGACACATAAGTGCCTTTACAGTACGGCTCCATCTTACTTAAAGCCTAGTGAAATACGAGCCAAGGAGAGCTTTGCGTTCTAGTAACACCAACCGCCTGGTCAAACTCGGAGTTAAGCGTGTGGATAGGAATGGCCAGTCTTTCCCGCTTATTGATTTAGGACAGGAATGGAACTTGTTTTCCTCCCAGGAACGTTTGCAAACCTGTTTATTTGAATAATTGACTCGCCCTCTTGACTTGATTTCTTCTGTGTCCTGTCTTTTGTGTTGCATCTTCTGTGTTGGTGTGCGCCCTGATACCTCTGGGCTTTGGCGCAACATAAATATATAAAATAAATCGGCACCACACAGGTGCAGTGACACAACATGCTGGGCCTGCACCCAAGCTACCGGAGGGAGAAAGGAAAAGCAGCCATGCCGGGAGTGCATGCAGCGACCCCACAGCAATTGAGGGGTGTAACAAATTAATAGATCTCACGAGTTGTGGCTATGATGGTCTCTGTACCACTTGGACGTGAAGGATCATCAGGGACGAGAACAGACTCCTGGCCTTTTGATCGTTATAGCAGTGACCCACAAGGGCACTGGACACCACCATGAATAGTGTACAGCGCTGGGAAGGGTGCTGCGGCCAGAGCGGCACTGGATGCAGGCCCCGCCTCCACCAACACCATCAAAGTACTGTGCAAGGGCCTGATAAAGAAATGGAGGGCCATTGGGTGTGGCGGACGGCAGCATTTGATTATTAATTATTTACATGTGTGTGTGTGTGTGTGTGCGTGTGTGTGTGTGTGTGTATATATATGTATATATGTGTGTGTGTATATATATATATATATATATGTATATGTGTGTATATATATATATATACATACATATATATATATAGGAACATGTATGTATATGAACCCGTAGGCCCTTTAAGGGAAGGGAGGTTACAAGTTAAACGAGAGGGATGGGGATGCAGAATTTGCTCTTGCACCAATAATAAGACCGACTCAGGAACCTGGCAAAAAGACTTTAACTGTTTTAATTACAATCATATAAAACAGGGAGTTACAACGGACATCAGCAGACGTTCACTTGAGCCTCAATGATTCTCTGGCTCACTCAATGCATTTCATAAAAAACATGAACTTTATACTACAAATTCATCATAAGTGACATCATCCTATGTGTCAAAATAAGAAACCCTACTCAAGGTTGTGATAGGACTAAGGGGAACATCTACATATACTTTCTATGGGGGATAAAAATGTGGCTGCATCTCTAACATCAGGTGGACAATTTATGCCCACCCCTAGTGCAAGTCATCCTCATCGTCATAAAATATATGACGTCTCATTGGCTAATCAAAATATTGGGCTGTTTGATGCATGGCCCTCTATGATTGGTTGGCACACTTGTATCCTTCTGGAATATTCCACTTGCTAGCAGCACACAAGTTGGTACCCCAGGTGCCAGGGGGTGAACTTGACTTTAACTCCCCACCCAATTAACCCAACATCTTTCATCACTCCTGAAGTCTGCCATTCGAATGAATTTTGAACTTGGCCTTGTAGAGTTTCATGGTGTCCTGAAAACTAAAGGGAGTGTAGCACAGCCCCTTATCTTCAGCCTCGGTATTGCTGCCCAAAGTCTATTTACATCTGGACCATGTGACAGAAGCCCGTGTTTCAAGCTTCTTTCTCACATTTAATACAATTAAATGAATAAAACATGGCACTCAAAGTGTTTTTGCTGCACTTAAAACAGGAGCTACCCGGACTTCTCAGGTTATTGTATCTTCTTACTTAGATAGCCAGTTTCTTGGCTGCCTCAACCTTGACATCTGGTCAGACAAGACTTCTCGATTCTTCCTCCATAGTCAGCCGTCTTTCTTTGCTGCGCTACACTTTCAAGCCCTTTTTCGTTTCGCGGGGTCCAACTTGCAAAACACTACGTGGAACATCTAGAATCTATGTACATTCCTATATGTATACATTGACGTATCGACACAATCTATTTCACTGCATAGTCAGCCTTCATGATTTCTTAACTACTTGCGTTACGTCTGTACAGTTATAAAGTGTCTTGCAGTTTCTTCAGTGCTCTTTGCACTTGTGGTCTTTATTTCTGCATATGAAAAGTTAATCAATTCTTTACTTCGTCATCACATTCTATAAGGTTTATATACTTTCTTTTTTGGCTTCTCTTCTTGGTGCGTCATTTCTGCTTCTCGTGACGCCACCAGCCTCTTGCCATTGTCATTTCACACTCCTTCGAGTGTCTCTCTCAGAAGACCATCAGTCTTGGGGGGAAACTTCGCATAGGGCTTTTTTAATGGGTACCTCATTTGAAAGACTTTTTGCGATATAGGCTCCCTCAGTGGAACTGCACGTGTCATCATCTCTGGTTTCCAACATATGGGCAGAATGGGGGTGGGACTTCCGGTAGAGACATTTGGCTCCTTCTCTACATATATGTGTCTATAGGTCATTATATAGTAAGGGGTATTGGTAATTGTGTATTTAGTGCTCGGTTTAGGGTGGAGGGGTGGAGTTATGGTTATTAGAGAAGGTAGTAAGTGCCAAGAGTTGGGGAGTAGATGCCCCTGGCGTTGGATATTTGGTTTAGATGGTGTGCTGCCTGAGGCTGCCTTGGAAGAATGAAACAACCCACCCCAGTGGCTGGTGTCATTGGGGCTAAAGGGAAGGAAAGCAACTCGGGTGGTAGTCTGTCGCCTGGTCTGGTAGTATAAGGATTTGCTTTCTATTTGTTGCGGGCTGCCAAGAGCTTACTGCAATTCTTTGTACCTGCACAACCCGCTTTTTTGATGAAGGGGCTGCTAATTCTTCAGAATTCTGCAGCCAGGTTGCCCACTGGTACTCCGTTTAGGGATCATATCTCCCTGCTTTTGTTGGCTCTTCACTGGCTCCCTGTGGGCAAACACGTTCATTTTAAATCTTTGTGCTTGGATCACAGGGTATTTCATGGTGTTGGAGCTGAATATCTGCAGCTGAGGTTTCGCGCCTTTGTCCGTCTTAGTCTTCGTCCTAGGGACAGATTTCTTATTACAGTCCCTAGATTGCGATATGTGTGGATCCGTTGCGGTCCACTCTGGACCATTTTCAGTTTCGCCATTCCTTGAAAACCCTGCTTTTTTTGAAAAAATGTTTACTGCCTGGATGTGTTTGCTGGCCGGAAGTCTTTGTAGCGCCAAGATGCCCTTGGGTGAATGTAGCGCTGTACTTTGTACATAAATGGATAGCATAGCATAACAGAGGACCACTCTTTGCTGCTAGGCTGTGGATAGGGAAGTAAAGACTGCTCCCGTCTTGGCGCAGTGAGTCAGGTCCAGATAAGACATGTGCTACATCAGCCTAGGACAGAACATCAGAGCGTTGCATGGGGCCACAGAGCAGAGAGCAATGGAAGACAGAGCAGTAAAGAGCAGTAGAGTACAGCCAAGGAGGGTGCAGAGGGAAACTGCATATAGCCTGGGGCTGCCGAGTGGAGAGCAGTTTGAACACAGAAGATGAGTTGCAATAGCTGTTCGGCCATCTCAAAGTGCAAAGGTGCTACAGGAGAGAACACACACTCACGCGAGGGGGTGGCGTTCAATATGAAGGCCCTGTTCATCGCCCGTGGCCCGGGTCTGCCGCCTCCGCAATCTCTCCACTCTCCCAGCAACATTGTGATGCCACTGTCTCAGTGGACTATGGGTCCCTCTGAAGCGTTTGCTCGCGTTTTGTGATCGTGACCTGCATTCATGACACTGCTTTGCAGTTGTCTAGATGCGTTAATAGAGGCCGCCATTTTGATGGCACAGGATAGCGGTTCTTTGTGTCCTGCTCTTTGCAAGACACTGTGCTGGGTCCGCAACTAGTAGGGCCAGTAAAGAGTTAGGAAACAGTGAAGCGTGCCCGCCGATGTGCTTAAGTGTGGGTGGGCAAGTTTAAGTCTGGTATATTGCACCGCTTCACTGGAAACCATATGCTTTGCATAGCAAACATTCCAGGTTTGCTGGGAATGGGTGAGAAGCAGCAGAGCAATCGGTCCTAAATGGGTAGAACTACACGGTAAGGATGTTTTCATCATGCAGGCATGTGTGCGTGGAGGGGAGAGGAAGTGAGGTATACATTACGCTGACGTGCAAGGGGTGGGCGCCCCATTTATAACTTTTCAGGAAAGCCAAGATTCGGAAAGAAATGGTGAACAAATGGTGTTTCCACAATGCACAGACATGTGTTTGTGATCTAGGGCTGCACCCAGTGATAAGCGATTTTTATTTTTGTATTTGTTATATTGTATTTGGTTAATTCAACCTTTACAAATTACATAACACTCAAAGAAATCTATAACAAAAATGTATCAAACATCTTAAAGCAGTAAATACATAAACATATACCAACATTCAAATTGTAAAATCATTCATTGAATGAGTGATCTTTAGCGGGGACGTCATTTCACCAAAATGCCAGGGGTAGGGAAAGTGACATCACATGACCCTTGACCTCTGATGGCATCACAGGAAGTGATGCCATTTGACCCAGACTCCAAGTGTCATCATGGGAAGTGATGACACACAACCTTTCACCACTTAACAAAACAGACCGTGGCATCACAAAGCATTGTTCCTCAGTACACTTAGAAAAATATGGGTACGATATTGTAATACAGTTCATACATGAATGGACCACCATATGTAGCATTAATATCAGTGGGTATAGGTCAGTTTTACCAAATTGCTGTGAATATAAGCCGACGTCCAACACAACAACCTGGTGGACTATTGTATCGCAGTTAGGCTAAACTGTAAACCGACATCCAGTGCCTGCCAAGTGTCTGGCCACAGACTGGAAACAGCAAATGACCAACACAAGTCCAACCAGAAAAATGATGGTCTGGAGGGTATCCCAGAGCAGTGCCCGTGGTTATGAATGATTTAAAGCCTTCCAGACATCACCCTTCTGTTTTGCTTATTTGCTAAGTAACCCACAGTTTTTGTTGTTAGATGGGAGGTAGAGGTGAAGGAAGTGTTGCAGGTCACAATAATTGCAGGTTTTAATTATTTTTTAAATGTAAACAGCAGCAACAGCTCCATGACATCACCCGTAGAAAAGACCCAACTTATTATTTTCTTTGGTTCTTTATATGTTGCTTAATGCCAGCCTCCTCCAGCTTCTAAGCACTGGAACAAGAACTGAACCCATATTGCACTGCATCCTCTTGTTCCCAAAGCAAGTGTGTTGCCCCTGAGCTATCCTTCTTTATATATATATTATTTTTGCTTGAGAAGGCAACATATAGTTTATTTCAATGGCAGAGTGCAACTTCATGTAAATGAATCACCTCACCTTGCCTCTATCTACCGTGTGCCTGTGATGTAAGTCTAGCAGATCTGGGCCAGGTCCCACAGTGCCCAGGCGGGATTGTTGGCAGAAGCCACTGGGGCACACCCCTGTCATCACAGGCCCAGTGGCTCAATGGATGTGCAAGCAGACAGCGAGAAACAGTGACGAGATTTGCGTTCATGCTGTACTGTCACTGAGTAGTGCAGTCTGATCTTACCCATTCCCAGCTAGATAGACCTAGCCCCCATACACCTCCTGTTGCTACAGTACTGGGTATCAGCGTAACAGACAGCCCCGCCTCTCAACCCAACCATTCAGCATTATTCACTAATGGACTGCCAACCTGTTAGTGATTGCAGCATCATTGTTTTTCCTGCATCACTGTTATTTCTTCCAGCAAATGAGATTGAGTTTCCAGGTGAAAAAAAGCTGTAGTACATTTAGCTGCATTTACAACTGCCTTTTTAAGGTGCAACACAGATATCTGCTCTTGGCACTTCCTCTTTGTCCAATGGCCCTGGGGTAGCAAGGACAGGTCTAGGGGTAGCAGAGGAGGAGCCAGGGGGAGCGGGTGCTACCCCTGGCAACCCCCAAATGTCATCCTCGATCTTTGAAATAAATAATTTTCAAAAAAGACAAGGGCCCTTCCTGGTATCCGAGCTGTCCTTGGTCATTTTTTTTGTTAGGCTGGTTAATGGCTGCAAGGGGAGTGATGCACAGGAACTCAGGCCAGGATTCAAGAGTAACATGAAAGCACACAAAAAGTTAGTCACTCTCAACCAACAAAGAAGAATGAACACAATAGCATGTCTGTTTGTGTGGATTTGGAATTTATTACCCAGTATCAGCCTACGTGTGTTTCGACCCAAGGGGGTTTTCCTCAGGACTTCATTGCAGTAGTTTGCTGTTCCGGTTAAGGGTAAAGGAACAGTTTCCCCGAGTGCTGCGTTTCAAAAATCAGACTTGCAAATGATATGTAGGATGCAGCATTCTGCCAATTATCGGTATGGCGGCCTGGCGCTGTGACCACAGTGTGTCAATGCAACAGCTTCTCTGGCTAAGTACTGCAATAAAACTCTGCAGAAGACCCCATTGTGTCCATTCCTCTTTGTTGGCGCAGGTTGAGAGTGACTAACGTTTCACGCGCTTTGAAATAAACAACACAACCATTTCAGTAAAGGTAGACTTCGAAATCTTTCTTCCGAGTGCACTAAAATACATGCACCGTCCTGCCTCTACTCACCCACTCCAGGTTAGAGGCATATACCACGGCAGGTAGGGTGGGAGGGTGGTAAACTGGCGAGAAGTCCAAAGCAGACCGTTTATCAAATGATCCTTTCCTATTTAGCCCTACTCCCTCCACCCAACCAACAGTTGCAACCCCCTTTTCATCTCAAGATGTTGTGGTGTCTTTATAGAGAATAATTGAAAAAGGTCCATCTGCACTCTAATGCTTAAGAGGCCTACCTATCTACGTGCCTGGGGTCTAGGCTGCTCTACCTATGGGGGGCGTGAAGGGAGGTGGAGGAGGAGAGAGGAAGGAGGCCTGAGAGCATGGAGGAGCCATACTGCTGTGTTGGTAGCACCTTCGTAGCTCTCGGACCATGAAGACACAGAAGGTGAGGAGGAAAGAGGGAAGTGGAAGAAGGAGAAGAGGGGGAGAGGAGGAGATGCAGATGGGAGGAAGCAACATTATGTTCTGTTTCTGGCTTGCGTGTACTATTTGTAGCCACTCTCGGTCAGTCTCAAACACTGAGGATGATGAGCTAAGAGGTGAGAACGTTTGGGACACACAGTTAGTAGCCAAAGGAAGTAGACCACATATTGGCCCTCATTAGGACCCTGGCGTTAAGGGGTTAACGGCGCTGTAAAAGGTGTCGGCGCCGTTAAACCCTTAACACCTGATTACGAGGTCCCTTTGCGGGACCCGACCTTAACGGCTGGTCTAGACTAGCCGTTAAAGTAGGGGCTCGCAAAGGGACTCTCGAGGTAAGTACGGTACCACAATTGCGGTACCGTACTTACCGTCTTCCCCATTCCCATTATGCCCTATGGGGCAAAAATGGGAATGGGGAAGGGCCATGGTGGCATGGGGAATTACCGCCCCACCAACCTTGTAATGGGGTGGTAATTCCCCATTCCGCCATGGCGGACTCCGGCATCGACCATGGTGCTAATAGCACCCTGGTTTTCCGCCGGAGTCCTAATGAGGGCCATTGTGTCATTACGTTCCTTGCTTTTATAGCGCTTTACACTTCCATGTCAGTCCATGTCAAAGTGCTGCAGGCGAAGAGGAGAGAGGGAAAGGAAGAGAGAATGAGGCAAAATAATGTTGTGTTCTATTGCTTACGTGTATCGCACTCAACACTGATGCAAGGGCAAGGTGTGCTCAGAACATGAGCAATGCAGGTGCTGTTTTCCTCCCAGTGGTTTCTGAAGAAAAATCGACGAGCTGAAAATCCACCCATCTATGCATTCAGGGTAGTCTTTGTTGGGCATTGAGACAAAACCTCAACTGTATTCCTAGACCTGAACCTCGGCTGTAGCTGACAGCTGGTCCATCCTCCCAGGATCCGATAGTCATGGATCTAAGCAAGATCATTTATCTATTATCTCTTTTTATATAGCGCTTCGCAACCACGTCAGGTGGGAAGGGGGTTGGCAGTTGGGCTCTGCCCCATGGGAAGTACTACAGTCCCGATCTGGGACTTGGAATTGGCAAGTCCCTCCCTCTGTCTAACAGTACCCTGACCCTGCTTTCTAGTCTCTCTCGGCAGAGGGAATTCGGGTGTCTCTCTTCGGAGAGCTTGTCTAGACATTGGGTGGTGGGGCCTATCCCTGGGGATGGCTTCCAGTTCTGAGGTCTTGTATGATGGATGGCTGATGACTTATGAGTTTCCCTTCCCTTTTCCATCTGTAGATGACATTCCTACACCTGCGCTGGGGAGAGCCGAGCATGCCAGGTGCTGCCGGACCAGCGTCCTCTATACCCTTAAATGGTAATAGCTGCAGAATCACCAGCTTCAGTTGGATCGGGAGGGCTCTGCGTTAGGGTCTGGGAGAGGCTGCTTGACTAATGGTCTCGGTTGGGGCTGTTCCCTTTAAAAGAACCTAGTTGGTGCCATGTGACAATACCCCACCCTGAGATTAGGACTAAGTGAGGGTGACCAGAGATCCTCCTCGATAAACCCACCGGGCCCATCATCTAGCTTGGTGAGGCACCTGCCCCCCCTTGTTCACCCCACTGGAGGTCCCCAGAAAATGGCACGGTCTGTGTAATATAGCTGAAGACCCATCTAGATATGATTTGCAATAGAACTAACGCTAGGTTCCTTTTGCATGTCATTTTCAAAATGACAACTCTGCGATGCTTTACAGTGATATGATATGCTATGTCATTTATAACACACCTGTACACACGTGTTTCTAGGAAGCCATTCCTGTCAGAGGTTGGTAAAAGGAGGCACACAGGGCTAAAAGGTTAAGAGGTTTTTCATTTCCTGAAAATTGAGACACAAACCAGGGGTTAACATTTGTAGCTATCTGTGGCTCTGGAGATGTACCACATGGGCTCCTACCAATCTCTCTTTCTGATTACAGGACTTGAAAGAGCAAATTATCCATCACTTTGCTACCATCTTCCTGATCACCTTCTCCTACTGTGCCAATTACATCCGGGCTGGGACCGTTGTGATGCTCCTCCACGATGCATCAGATATCCTATTAGAGGTGAGTTGCCTGGTGTTTTTCCATCTGGTGTTTCAAGGAAAGCTTTTAATGCATGTGGTTGTGCCATGGTTTCTAGCACTAGATGAATGGGGGGACGTTTCATGGCCTTCCTTTCCTCATGCAAGACCACTGTCCCTTTACAGATGTGCATGGTCCCATTCCAATGTTTCATCACTGTTTTGCCAGGTCTTCTCAGACCAGCACAGCAAGAAGGTAGTCAATTCTCTGTGCCTGTGAAACACTTTCCAAAGTCTAAGGTGCTGGAGAGGTCAGTGCATTGCCCGTTGAATGGGAGGAGTGCACTGATGAGGTGAGAAAATTAATGTCACCGAGATTCCACTTTCCCAGTTATAGCCCGATTGCTTTTCTGGGATTTGCAATTTGTTTAATTCAAGTTAACAAATTGGGCACACGCTCCTGAGACCAATGTTTTTAAAGAAAAGACGGACTCAACAAGTAGTGTTCTGGGGCCACACTTAACGAGGCCTCCTACAATTGTAATATCTAAGTGTCAGCAAAAAGACATCATACATATCCCTTATGTGGGATGCCCCTGCTCCAGATAAATGCCTGTCATTGGTTGGCACTGGCTTACTTTAGTTTCATATAGGATTAGCAGAAGACAAGTGGCTGTTTGATGTTTTAAACGAAGTCAAGTCTCTCAGTCAGCAGCAGGTCACTCATAGCCCCGCTCATGTACAAGGTCACAAACTAGACCTGCTTTAAACAAAAATTCTCTACCTGAGCCGTTGGAAATCCTTTGCTAGGTTTTGTTGCTTCACTTCCTTTTGGCTTTTCTCTCTCTATTACTGCACTACGGTCTGGAAGTTCTGCGGCGAGATGAAGGGTTTGATTTTAGGAAGGACAGAGTTTCAGAGCCAGGCAGCTTGGGCCTTCTTGGCTATGTGTTTCTGGAAGGACAAGCTGCCGTCAATGGTGAAGCCCATGGATTTTTCAGAATCCGAGAGTTGTGGATTAAATCCCTCTAGGGTGTACCAAGGGGCTTATTGTTTGTCTCAGCTCTGTGGTTGTTAGGCAGCATGAATGCACACCAGATTCACAGCTGACTGAGGCATTCGCTGTGGTGGGCAGGTTTGCGAAGTTTGCTTCTAGCTCATTTGCTGGGAAGCTTTTGAATGAGGTGCTGAGTGTGGGGGCATTTAGCCTTGGTCCAGTGGGTGATCTATGGTGGGATAGGGTCTGCTGAGGTGATGAGGGGGAATTATTTCATTTTATTTGTATTTATTTATTGAGTATTTATAACGCGCCTTTACAGAAAATGGCGTTTCAAGGTGCCACAAGACACAAATGGGGTTGAGGGGCGGACAGGGAATAAGAATAACTAAAAACAGTCCTACGAGGCCTTGTATCATTCCAATCATGCAAGTGCAATGTAAAGACTAAGTCTAGGGTGTTGCCTTTATTGTGCGTGGGCGAGGGCACCGTTTGCTTAAGGTCCATGGAGCCAGTCTTTGAGAAAAGCATGCTTCAAGCGTGGGTGTCGTGGTGAGACTCAGGGATGTTAAAATCTTGGTGTGTGCCCTTCCTGGTTGTTCAACGGGTTGGATGGAGTAGCCTGGGAGGAGGAGGAAATCAAAAACAGGTGGCGGGGTACTTGGGGGGGGGGGGGGGGGGGGGAAGCATGTTTTGGTGGCAAAGAGGGCGTCAAGGTTATTGTATGTGATGAGGTTGGCGATCTTCTCAGCGGGAGTGACTGCTGAGTGGGCATTGATCAACATTACGGGCCATGTCTGTGTATGTTGAGGGTGGTTGATGTGGGCAAGAAGGGCGATATTGATGAGGTTCGCATGGGGAGCTTGGGCCTTAGCCCTCTCAAGCCCGAACAGGCACAAACAGGTGAGGTTCTTGTCTTCATCCATCCTTTTCTGAGAACACCGGCGAGAAAGATGCCTAAGGATGAATGGTGAAATAGCTGGTGGGTGGAGCAAATGAGTGGCAGTGCCTGGTCCCGTGACCAGCAGCCTCCTCAATGCAGTCTGCCTGGAGTCCTTAAGAAGTTACCTGGAAGGTGTAAAAACTGGTGGTGAATGGAGCAACTGAGTGACAAGGTGTCTGTCTGGAACTGGCCTGGAGTCCTTAAGAAACTACCTGGAAGGAGTGAAAATTGGTGGTGGCGAGAGCAATTTCGTAGTACGGCCTGGTCATGCCAGGGCCCTTTCACATTTCTCACCCTTATCTATCTCTATTAACTGTGTTACCCTTACCAATGCCTTCTCCAGGCTTGAAGTGTCTGCCAGAGAATCTTACCTTGGCACCATTAAACCTAATGAATCTATCATGAACATTATTCTGGCCCTATTATCCAGGACTGTGTCAGCCAGCATCCACTGTTTTTCACCGATGTCTAAAAATGACTCCCTAAATTCATTTACAGAGACTCATTACAAATTAGACTCATCAACAGTTCAATAGATTCCAATTGCGAAGTCCTGTCGGCTAAGATCACACCCTCCCCCACGCACTCCATCACACTTCACGTCATTTATAGGCAACCACGAGCTTGGAGAAAGAGCTCACTCACTTGATCACTAACATCAAACCATCCTCCAGAGTTATCCTCCTGGGGGATTTCATATGGACCTCCTCGGCCTGATGGACACAACTGTAGTTGTGAATGCCCTCACTGACCTAAGCTTTATACACCGGGTCACAGATCGGACCCACATCAAGGGAAGATCCCTGGACTGGGTCGCATATCACCATCACTTCCAACACCCCCTGCCCATGGTCAGACCATCAAATCCTATGCTTCACTTTCCCTTTGCCGGAACCACAACCTGCCTACTACCCAAGTCTACCTCCTACACTCGCCCGCAGCTCCAGGATCATTTTCAAAGACTCCTTTACCCCACTTCTCTCACCCCTGGTCCAGGAACATCCAGACACATCTGACTCTACGATTCTAGCAAACCTATACTCTAGCTTCTTAACCAAAGCAGTGAACCTGGTAGCACCACTCCTCCCCAGAAAGGCGAAACACACAAGTCACATTAATTCGTGGTTCCCACCTGACCTTTCGACCCTTCACTCCAAAAAAAGACTGGCAGAAAACATCAGGCAGAAAGACCCCACACACCTCACCAAAACCACCTTCACCTTCAGCAGTTTAGCCAAGGAATACAAACAGGCCATCATCAGCCCTAAAGCAACTGTCTACAATGCACGAATAGTCAAGGCTAACTCCAACTCGCATGAGCTATTTAAAAACCTCAGAGAACTAGAGATGCCATCCAAGCCCCCCAGCACCATCCTCAAGGACGAGACCTGGTGTATCAACATTCAGAATGCCATGTGAGCAAAAATAATCTCCCTGCACCAGGAAATAGAAAAGGAACGCTCAGTAGTCAATCCCACCTATCTCACTGAAATCCCCATTACATCCGACTCAATCCCAGCCTTCAACTTCAGAGAAGTATCTGAGTTAGAAGTATCGAATATCATCAAAAATCTAAAACCCTCCAGTTGCAAAGGGGATATATGCCCTGCCAGGATAATCCAAAAATGCGCTGATCAGTAGCTACCTTTATAACAAGATTTATCAATGCCTTCTCATCCAACCTAGTCCCAGCCAGTTTAAAAGAATCTTGGGTACTCCCTCTGCTAAAAATACCATCCTTGGACCCACTTGAACCCAACAACTACAGTCCCATCACCACAGTACCATTCCTCTTAAGGATCCTTGATAGGGCAGTGTACCTCCAAATGCAGTCCTACCTAGAAACTTACCACATCCTAGGAATGTGTCAATCTGGCTTTCGCCCGGGCCATGGCACAGAGTCAGCTCTCCTTGATTTAAAAATCCAATTGGATGTGTTCAAAGACAAGGGCAAGCCTGCTCGCCGCCTCCTCCTGGATCTCTCGGCCGTGTTTTAACTCGTAGACCACAACACACTATGCCACCACCTCACGGCATTAGCCAACTTCTCCCACCAAGCCACCTTGTGGATAGCCTACTTCCTGGAAAATGGGTAAATGAGAGTTTTCTCAGACAATGCCTGTGCCCCATCCATCCCCATAACTTGCGGTGTTCCTCAAGTCTCCTGTGTTTCTCCCTCACTCTACAATATCTTCACCAAGCCCCTTTTTGACCTTCTCAACACACTTGGCATCTCCTACACCAATTACACTGATGATGCCCAAATCCTCCTCCCACTAAGTGGCACCTTCCAAAATGACTCCCTCGCCATCAACAAAATGGACTCCTCCATCCAGAACTGGATGGCTTCGAACCATTTATGCCTGAATGAAATAAAATAAAACTGAGATTCTGCTAGTTGGATCCCCGGCTATGCTCAAGAAACTAAGTCCAGAATTCACTTCCTTTGCCATAGATGGAATCCAGATCTCCGTCTCCTCCTCTGTAAAAGCACCGGGTGCCACACTTTCACTTAAGAAACAAGTAAAGGCAATTGCCTCCACCTTTGCTTACACTACGAAACTCATCAGCATGGCACGACACTTCCTCTCACTGGTCAACTGCCTAACCATCCCAGGGCAATCACTGGAGCAAGACTAGAACATTACAATGTCCTCTTTTCAGGAAAGACCAACCAGAATCTTGTCAAACTACAAGTAATACAAAACAATGCTCTTTGAGAGGCCCTGAACATTTCAAAAAGAGACCACATCTCTGCTGCCAGGAAAAGAGTCCACTGGCTCCCCGTTTGGGAAAGGATCCTCTTCAAAACCCTCTCCATTACACATAAGAGTCTCTCCAACACCCCCCCCCCAATACCTAGCTCACAGGATTGAGAGATCCAAATCCACCAGACCAGCAAAAGAGCCGCCCATGCACTCTGCTTTGCCCTACCGAAGGTGAAAAGAATAAAAGGAGCAGGGTCTATCTTCCCCACAGAAGCTGTTACCCAATGGAACGACCTCCCCCCTCACTTAAGAGTGGAAACTTCCTACCGGCTCTTTCGTAAAGCCCTAAAGTCTAGGCTATTTGTCTAGGTGCCCCCAGCTACCACACCATAGCAGAACAATAATGGACTTGATGCGCTACGATTCCTACTGTGTCCTTTCATATGTCTGTAGTTCATTTTATCCCCCCATGTGTCCACCTGCCACACCCCTGTCCATGTCTGATAAGATAAATGTAACCGGATTAAAACAGCGTCCTGATGCCCTCAGGTTTCGGCGCTTTACAAATGCAAATAAATAAATAAAATAAAAAGGTCTGGGATCCTCCCCTCGTTAAAAGAAGTTTGACTAAACACTATGAAGACGCAGATTGATTTTAAATTATAAATCACAATCTCCTGAACAAAATCAGCCATTCCGGTCACAGGCAGAACCTCCATTTTACAAAGGATTAACCATGGTGCCCGGGTAGGGTGCACAGGCTTCAGAGTACAAGACCCACAAGCATAGAATAGACTATTCTTGTATCTTTGTCTGTAGATCAACCATTCATCCTGCAGGAAAGGCCTGAGGTGTCACCTGTTCACATAATCCCTCTGACCTGCAAACGTATGTATTATTGCTAGCATGAAGTGGATTTGGCTGGTGTCTAACGATAGATTGCAGCAGAATAGCTATGCTTTACAAATCATATTCACTATTTAGAGGATGTTCCTGTTAACACGGCTTGGCGCTTTTATACTAAATCACATTAGGAGTGCACAGCAGAAGTAAAAGAAAGCATGCGCTGAAGGCTGGCATTGTTCTTCCAGAGGACACCGCTGCAATGCAGAGGTCAACTGTGCTACTCTTCTCAGCATGCTTAATCTTGAAAACCTCTTTGGTGCTGTATTGCTCGAAGGCTGCTGCAGCCACTCGTTTCCATCCTTACTTCTCTAAAAGAGTTTCCCAAGAATGCTTAAAAGAACAGGGACCCATCAAAGGTTTAGCAAGGGCCTAAGAATGATACTCTTCTAGCAAAGCTTCTATGAGCAGTATGACAAACTGAAGGATGGAATCGGGGCGGCCAGGGAATTTAGTAGTGTAGAGGAGGTCCCATATATGGCCTGCACTCCAGCCACCCATTTTGAAATACCAGGAACATACTCGCCGAGATATGTAACGTACGATGAGCAAATAAACCAGCAGAGAGCCACGCCAGGATTTTGCCCAGTGCCCATCGGAAGAGCAATACCTGTTGAAATGCCAATTACCAAACAACCATGGACAGCACGGTACCCATTGAGACAACCGTACCAACAGCTGACACGACATGAAGACTACTTTCAAACTGTCCCAGAAGAGACCCAAAGGACCTTAATCGAAGGCGAATGATGATGACGCAAGGGCCCGGACAGACGTACAGATAAACAAAACAACAACCAAAAAGATGACACACTAAGACAAAATACCATGGATAAGGATATCACAGACTTAGAAGAAGAAACAGTGTTGAAATATAAAGAAACGTAACCAGGAAGTAGGATGAAAATATGCAACTAGCTAACACCTGTAAATAGGCTTGGAACGTAAGAAGCTAAGGGAACAGTACTGCTTGCTATGCTTAGTAGAAGAATAGAGCGGCAAGAGCCAACTATATATCCATATCTACCTCAATGAAGCAGATTATAAGTGCAGTCCACTCTACATGGAAGCAGAATTAAGCCCAGGATGGTAGGGGTCAAACAGGCCAGGATTCATATACCAGCACAAAGCCAGACGAAAGAGGGGAATCGAAATTTAGCAAGAAGCAGCTCATGCCTGGGAATTCGAGGTCAACCTACGGAAGGGAGGAGAGCGGCAACTTCGAAGAATCGAAACATTAGAGCATAACAGCCTGCCAAAGAGAGAATCAAATACGCAAATAAATGGAAAATGAAGCAGCTTCACGGTGTACTGACACGTGACCAGCCAAGCGTGAAGAGGTACCAATGTCTGATGTCACCCAAAACCAGAGGATGCCATAACTTTTCCCAATAAGAAACTACAGTTTCGAGGCCATCCTCAGCCAACTAATTGACACATAGCCCTAAAGTACTGATTGATGGAAGGGAGGCAGGGTGAATCTTGGGACATGCCGCATCTGGGTAACCATTCTGCATGCTGCTAATTAAAGTGGAGATTTATGCCTGGGGGTGTAACCGACCCAATCACAAAGGACCAAATAATCTAGGGTCCTATAGCTAGTAGAACCAATGAGACGTTGTACTTGTAATGACGTCTAGCACGAGTGATGTAGAAGGAAGGGAGTAGACGCCCACCCGAAAAGAGTTATTCAATCCTCACACCCCGTTACCATATACAGATATAGTACCTATACTTAAGTTACCTTTTCCAACCAATAGACTTGCATGACAAACTGTTACACGTCAATGATGACGAATTTTGCCTATAAGAATTGCTGTTTGAATGAAAATTGTGGAAGTTGAAGCTAGACGGGCGATCGCATCACTGATTTCCTATTGTTTCTCCGTTTTTTGTACTTGTCATTAAACGGACTTCCCTTTGCCAAACCATTGAGTTGTCTTTATTGATTGGTGTTGCAGTAAGAGAATCCCACACCCCGTCCACCTCAAGGTGCAGCTATCTCGTCTTAAAGATACTCGAGGTGAGCTCTGATCCCATGGGCCCGTCGGAGGTCGCTCCGCCCTCCTGTACACTTGGTAGCGGAAAGGATGGTTTTGAAAGACACCTATTGACCGACGACACAAAGTAACTCTAGGTCTTCGGCAATATCACAAGTCCTTCGCCATTTGGCCGAGTAGACTGTGAAGCTTCCCGTGGACAATGATAGTTTAAATCTATCCAAAAACTGCAGTGGGTCTGAAGGGACCCGTTTTATTAACATAAACCCTTCCATTCCTACGGGCAGCGGAACAGATGAAAGATTAAAGGAGGCGGTAACGGAGGCGGTGATCCCGAGGATCCAGAGAGGAACCATGCGAGCGGTGAGTGAAAGAAAAATTGAATGCTTTGGCAAATGTCTTAAGCATTAGAACAGGTAAGGGAAAAGGTAACGGAGGGAGGTGGAGAAAACAAAATAGTCAGAAGTAGAGAAGACTGTATATATATATATATGTAGATATATGGGGATAATGACTCGAGAATAATTGAAAATAAAGTGAATACCGGGGTAGACACCCGAGAAAGGAGAGAATACTGGGGTAGACACCCGAGAAAGGAGAGGTTACCGGGGTAGACACCCGAGAAGAGAGAGGATTCCGGGGCGGACACCTGAGAAGAGAGAGGATTCGCCTTATTCTTGCACTTTAATATAGCGGTCAGAAGAAACGTGAACTCGGAGTCCACATAATAGGGGACGACTAGGCTACTACCACGTTTAAAGACGTCATAAAAGGGGTTTGTTTAAACTTCATGTCGGGGTACAAATTAGAGGCAGAGATATTTGTGTCCAGCTGGTGTCTGTCTAATCTGTCAAGTGTCTGTCATACATGTTCTGTTGTATGTCACATGTAAGAAATTCTGTCTTGTGTGTTTGAAATCAAATAGGGTTTTTACGCGATTCTATATTTGAGAGGGAATCGCACATGGATTGATGTTCTTGAGTAAATTGGCGATAAAAAGTTTTGGCGGGAAAAAATTGGATTGGAGCTTGCAGTGTTTGGTGCTTGCTCATATTGTTGAAAGTGTTAAAATTGCATGGAAGCATTGAAAAGTGGTGTTTAAGAGGAAAGTAGAACAGATTTAAGCATGGAAGAAATTACACCATTGGCACACTTATGTAAGCAACTGCCGAAACATGCACCCAAGCTTAAGAAATATAGCACTGAGTGTGTTAAGGGCACCGACCACAAGATGTTTATGCTGTGGCCACAAAATGGGTCTTTATCTAAATCCGTCTTACAGCATATGATGACTTACTTGCATGCCACATATACAGGAAAACAAATAGAGAAACGCCTTGCTGTTCTAGAACTTTCGAAAATGTTCGAACAGTCGAAGGAAGAAGAGCCACCTGCTGACTGGATATTAAACGTATTCAAGGAGGGGTGTGAGACGTCTACTGCGCCACCTGCCCCGCCTGAAACAGAAACTGAGGGAAGTAAGCCTGAGGGACTCTACACATTAAGAGAGCTTAAGGCAGCCACCGGGTATAGCAACCCTGCATATGAGTCACCTACTTACAGTAGTGATGAAAACCGAGGGAATGATCAGAACCATAATCTTACCTCCGCAGTCCCGAGGGACAAGGAGAGACACAATGATGAGAGGAAGGATCAGGCACAGATTAGTGCATCTCTCAATAAGGAGAGAGAGGGAAAGAAATGGAAAGAAGGTGAAAGCAGAACTGATGAGATAGAATTTGCAAAAGACGAATGGATGGAGGACAGATATTGTTGAAAATCGATGCAAAAGGAAGTGACGATGTGAGACCTAAAGAGAGGTTAGATGAGACGCAGAGAAAGGAGAAACTAAAGGAGTTAAGGGATGAAAGGATAAAACGGAAGGATAGACTGAGGCGTGAACAGCTATATCGCGAAGAGCAAGAACAGCAGCTTGTTCGCAAACAGAGAGCAGTCTATGCCTTAGACAGACAGAAACAGCAAAGTTTAGAAGAAGAGCAAAAAGAGTACGTGAAAAAAGGATAAGGAGACGAAAAGATGAGGAAGTTCGAAGGGAAGATGAACGTAGAAATGAAAGGAGAAGGGAAGAAGATAAGGTCAGAGAAGAGGCGAGGAAGCGCAAAGAATTTGATGTTGACATTGAACGTAAGCGTAGACAGAGGGCACGCGATCTCGAATATTTGGAACGGGAAGTTAAAAAAAAAAAAACAGATCCTGTTGTAGAATGGGACGACAATGAAGAATTCTTTCCTGCGTGCGACTAAGTACCAGGCACGACTAGGGCAAATATTTAAGACGATTTCGATACCAGAAGTATCGGGGAAACGATCGATAAAATATATGATGAAATGGGACTAGAACAAATATTCCAAACGGGAATAGAAGACGAGCGCTTGGAAAGCACTCAACTGGATGACACTGAGGATGTCACACGAAGTAGTGTGAGCACGAGTCTGTCCCTGGACAGACTAGAAATCAGTAAAAACGATGATGACACAAGGAGTTGCGTGAATTGAAAACAATCAATGTCCTAATCCGGAGAGGAAACGGAGTGCGAGACAAATGAAGAAGGGAGACGGCACGAAAAGCGGCTCCGAAGAGACAAAGGGGTACAATGGTCGGATGCTAGTGAGTCCGCACCGAGGACATCAGAGTCTGCCACACAGTCGGACCGGCATGATGGAACACCCCATGGTCAGAAGGGGGGTCAGAACCCGCATATGTAGACAGGTTGAGGCAGACGGCGATGCAGGAACATTACCCCAGCGGTAGACAGGAGAGCTATGAAGGAAGACTGCGCGTTCCAATTTCTACTACTAGAAAAGGGGGGAGCAAGACACTGGAAGAACAAGCTTTCAATGCTGACATTGGGAACGGGAAGTGGATACATGAGTTAGAAAAAATGACAGAGGGTGTCACGTTAGCTATAGGGGACATTAAAGGTCTCGTGATCGCCATACTTGATGAGAGAGCAGACGATGTATGGACACAGGCAGGGTACCCTGGTGTAACAATAATTAACACTTCTCACGACGGAGCGCCATTTAATAATTGCAGAGCAGCAGTATGGAAAGCGCTACAAGTGCTGTACCCAGACACTTCCGATATAGGAGCTGTAATGACTCGAAAAATGAAGGAGTCAGAAGATCCATTGATTTATATCCAGAACTTCCAAGACGTGTGGGTACTCGAAATGCATGAATCTTAGACGAAATCTATACTGGTGTTTGACCACATATTGTGCCAAGGGTTGCCAGAACTAGTGCAGAAACAGCTCAAGAAATTGGTAGGGGTTGAGGCTAAACCTTGGGCTGAAATACAGCTAACTATCGCACATTATTGTAGACTGTTACAAGAAAAGAATCGGAAAAAGGAGGCAACTCGAAAGGGTGAAGAAGCGAAGCTGGTGCAAAAGAAATTAGCAAAGTATGCTCTCGAAGGAGCCATGCTAACTAGCCCAGCTGAACAGAACTTACAACAGGTGGCTAACCTACAGCAGAACAACCAGGGTAACATAGGACTGTACCCGAGGGGAAGAGGATTTAGAGGAAGAGAATGGCAAAGTAATCAAGGAGGTTTCCAAGGTAATCAAGGAGGTTTTCAGAATGTGCAAATCGGCAACCCAGACATGCCAAACAGACAAATAATCCGACCACCGCCAGTATGTTGGCTGTGTGGAATGACGGGGCATTTGGCGTGCACGTGCAGAAGTCAAGACGTATGGCAGAATAGCCAAGGAATGGGAGCAGGCAAGGCAAATCCACCCGCGATCTCACAACAGGGCAATGCACAGAATCACACAGTGCAGTAGCAAGAACAAGGTGTGCAGCAAGGTGCGCAACAAGGGGTTCAACCCCAGAACATGGGGAATTTGCCACAAGAGCAATTTCAACAGGCACCACCGCAATCGTCTCAGGGCACGAGCTCCGGAAGGGGAGGCAACCCAGGGAATGGAGAGAATCCACAAATGTACAGTGGACCGAACCTATATATGAACTAGGACAGCTCACTAGGAACCCTGATGTGCTCTATCCTATCAGTGACACCAGACCCTACTAGGGAACCAAGGGTGAATGTTGTCATAGGGGGTAAAGCTATGACCAATGGTCCACGGACGTGGATGCGGTCAGTCTGATGGAACGTCGAGTATACCAAGCGAGGGGCTGCTCTGGCAAGGCGGATAAAATATGGGGAAAATGGGAACACATACCATGAGCAAGCGATGCTTGGGCGAATAAACGGCATTACATAGCCTTGCCATCAAGCCAGGACTTTAACACAAAGAACTGCCTTGCCATCAACCGGTTGTGAAGCCGGACATTAATACAACTGGTTTTGTATATATGTGTCTATCCGCAGTGGATGTGTGGGCGCGCCCGGACGAATCTCAGTTTTCATGCGCACTGCCCCCCTTAGTGTTGTGTTCAATTTTGTTCTTTATTTTCTTTGTCTTGATTGGATATTGAATATTTTGTATACATGCAAAAAAAAACAATAAAACTTTTTATTAAAATAAAAAAGAGAGTGATTTGTACGGCTCCCGTTCTCGGGATTCCTAATTATGCAGAGGAATTCTACCTGTTCTCGCACACAGACGGCAACGTTATGACGGCAGTGCTCGCTCAAAAACTTTGTTGGGATACAAGTCCCTGGCATATTACAGTGGGAGCCTGGACCCAGTAATGAGAGGCCACTTCCCATGCAAACAAAGTTTAGCTGCCACAGCGTTCGCCATACAAAAGACAACTATTATGCGGGATGTTCCATGACGCTATAGTCGAACATTCACTATTCGCCATTTTAGAGAAACCTAAAGGCACATTGACGTCTCAGAGAGCTTCTGCATATGAAGTGATCATATCTAATCCATCGATCAAAATAGTTGGATGTAAAACAGTGAACCCAGCTACGTTCATAGCTGAGCCAGTCACTGAAGGAGAGCCGATACATGACTGTGCAAACTATGAGGAATTCTATGATGAAATCCCCAGGGCGAAAGAAAATGCCCTGGTAGGAGGAGAGATCGTTTTTATTGATGGATCTTCGAGAATCGACCAAGAAGATGGACAAAGATATACAAGCGTTGCCGTAATGAAACACATAGCAAACGGAGAATTTCGAGTACTCGTCAGTGCACGAATACAATCTCATTATTCAGCACAGGCTGCAGAATTATTGGTGTTGATACTCGCCATTGAGAATCACGCAGACCAGGAAGTAACGGTATACAGTGACTCCGCCTATGTGACATCCACAGCGCACGCAGGACTAGCAGGCTGGAAAAGGAGTGGCTACCTCCAAGCAGACGGCACACCAGTACAACATGCAGCCTTATTGGACAGGCTGATTAAGGCACTACCACTCCCAGTGGGCATAGCAGTCGTGAAATGCGCCACCCACATCAAAGGGACAGATTTCATGTTACGCGGAACCCACACAGCAGACACGGAAGCCAAGCGCATGGCCTCCAAAAGAGTGAGACGATCAAAGAAGTGGAAGTGGCGTGCACCCATGAGAGAATGATGGTGGCACGTGCCACACCCGAGGCCTATAGTAATCTGGGACAGACGCAACTAATGGAGCTTCAAGGGGAGGCACCACAGGATGAAAATAACCTATGGAAATGTCGAGGGTGTTCTTTAAACCCCTCTGACGGATTGTGGCGGCAAGACAGCACTGGTAAATCAGCAATGCCTGTAGCCCTACTAAAAATAGCATTGGAGCAATTGCATTACCCACTACACAGGTCAAAAGAGAATCTAGCAGCAACGCTCGCAGAAGACTGGTTCATACCGAATTTAGCTGAGCATGTTACATTCTTTATGGTGAACTGCATAATCTGCCAGAAATTCACTGCTAGGCACACATTAAAAGTAGTGAGAGGAGTCATCCCCCGGCCAAAAGGGCCTTTTCAGCACTTACATATCGACATGATTCAAGTGTGCAACGGGTACAGATACTTAATTGTAGTGGTGTGTCCATTCTCAAGATGGATAGAAGCAGGTCCATGTACACACCCAGACTCTACCTGTGCGGACACATTCCTAGTGAGGGAAGTGTTCCCTAGGTGGGGGTGTGTGAAGTGATGAGATCTGATAATGGGGCTCATTTTGTAAATTCAGTCTTTTGGCAGATTAGCTTGTTTGGTATAAAGCACAAGTTCTCATCGGCGTATCATCCGGAAGGTAATGGTATCTGTGAGAGGCTCAAAGGCTTGTTAAAAGAAGGGATAGCCAAGTTGAAGCTTACTCTGAAGAGGGGATGGTTGCACTGCCTTCCACTGGCATTGCATGCTCTTCAGAACCAACCAGGCTCCCACCATCCTCTTACGCTGCACGAGATAGTCACAGGAAAGAGAATGAATACCCCCCTAACCCCTCGAGACAGAGCTAGATGTGATGCCCAGCCAACCCGAGAGGTCCTAGGATCCGAATTGCAAAAATATCTGAACTGCATGACATCCAGTCTTACTGTAATTTCAGACCAACTGGAGCGACGACGAAGAGGGTGCAGCATGGCAAGAAACACAGCAGGAAACGCTTCTACGTGTTCCACTCATTTTCCTGGGGATGCTGTGTTGGTGAAGAACCACACGAGGAGGAGGTGGGGACGAGCCAAGATACAATGGCCCTTTCATCATAGAGGACTGCACTCCGTCAGCTGTGAAACTGCAGGTCAGGAGAGCATGGATTCTTCTCAATGACATTAATCCCTATATCGGAGAAATCCCTGTAGCTGCACCCCACCACAAAGAACCCACAGACAATGGGGTAGAACCTCAGCACGTGCAGACAAGGTCCATGACGAGGAAGAAGGATGCATGAGCAGCAAAGCCAAGACAAAGGACTCTTGTGCAAGTTGTGGCTTAAACTGGACATTTCCTCTAAGCAAAAAGGAATAAGGACATAACCGGACACTCTGTGCATCCTAGTTGCAGGGTGAAGAAGAAAATTGCACATTTAAGCCACAACATGTTTTGTTGACACGAACTTGTAAATCAAACCACAGTTAAGCGTTGTTGAGAAACAAGACTCTAACAGACAGTGATCAAGGACTTTTACCTTAAGAGCTAAACACAGTATCCTGAATCATCGAATATCAAGACTTTGTTTGGCATCATTTATGGTGTCCCCCAGTAGAAACATCATAAAGGATTTACTCACTTACTTCCAGTTAGTATTGGTATCATATCTGTCGCTGGTAGGGAAGGTTACCAGTGTTGCAGACTTTATCCAGGACCCTGCCAACAAGAAAGTAATCTGGCAACTACTTACCGTCATCACGGAAGTCTTCATTGGACTGCCAGAATTCAGTGATAAGGACACAAATGCTTCCACCACAGGCGATTATATATTAACTCGTCAATATGCTTTTCTTTGGCATCATAGAGGAGTGCCCAGCTATTGTTGGGAGAACCCCATACACTCTCACGTTTATTCGAGATCCATCAAACTCTGAACTTTTGGGCCAGATGTGGACCAAGCTAAGCTATCTGGTCGCAATCCACGTGTCTGGAAAGTGCAAGCATTGTTCACGTCAAGGGAAGGGCCTGTAATCCTGAACCCAGCAAGGCAGGACAAATGTCCCTGTCACCCGAGGACAGCCGACTAGTGCACAATGTCCTCTTTTGCCTAGTCACTGACTTTCCAGAAATGGTGGGGAGACCTATCGAGGTTGACGTCCTCACATTTATCAGAGATCCAGCTAATGTCGCACAGATGAGAACGCTCCTCCATGGCATCATGCTGCAAGTGGAGCTGTCCAACTTTCAGAGAGATTATATGAGGAGATTCAAGTGAAACCTTCCGCTGAGGGACGGATCGAGGAAGCAGAGGCAAGCACTTCATCTTTCCGCCGAGGGTCAGATCGAGGGAGTAGAGACAAGAACTTCACCCTTATTTGTTTGATTGCCATTATTCCCATTTCTTCACATTGAACAGTGTCCAGCATGTCCTCAGGACTGAAGCTGATTAGGGGGGTGGACTGGTAGCTCACCTACGTTGACCATGCAAAGTAAAAGTGACTATTCGAAGTGTTAGTCTAATCTATTTTTCCATAGTCTAGCAAGGATAGTGCATCCTGTATCAAGAGACAATCGTCACCCGCAAGAGGGGGGACACTTATGAAGCGCCAGACACTTAATGATACAAACTGTTCGAGAACAATATTAAATTGGGGAAAAAGAAAAAACATTGACATTTTGTTATGATCGAGATGGGGACCCAGAACAGTAACCTGGTCCTCCCACAAGCAGAGGGGCGCCCTCGCTTCTCTGGAAGGAAATGCTGCCGTTTAACCTACCTCACTATCATGTATCTATGCATTGTGTTTATCATTATTTTGCTGTCATTAACGATCAGAACTGCATTTTTTCTTGGTGCACGAACCGTTCCAATTTCAGTGCACCCACCTGCTGATATATGCACGAGTCCCACAAAAGCACCCAGACCATATATAGTTATTCCAGTCCCGAGAGAATCTGATGGTAAAGTAAATGAACTGAAAATTAATGTAATTAAAAGTGACACATACACACTTGCGGTAACAAATGAAGAGAAAAGCTGGAGACAGGGTCAGCACGGAATGAAAGAAAACATAGCACTGACAACTACACGCACTCACACACTGAATGCACATGAACCAGGGCATGTGTCAATGGCCACAGGACCTCAAACGAAGGCAATCGAGAGCATGAGACTGCCTACCGAACAATCAGCACCAGAAAATAATGAGAGAAACTGAAAAGAATCAAGAGAAAAGCCGAATGAAAACTTAACAAAAGCCCTTAAAAAGACAGAAGCGGCTGTAGGAGAATTCATTGCAAAAACACAAATGTTAATAGATCATTTATTCCCGTTTATAGCTAGAGCGAAGAAACGGCATGAGGAACTGAAAAATAAAACCGCACAGACTGTACTGACAATCACACAAGTTCCAACACAAGGAACAAGTACCAGGCCCACAATGCAGCCATACACGAGGCCGGTGACAGGCTGGTGGCTAATAAAGGCACTTATAGAGGGCAAGAAAAGAATGCAAGAAGAGAAGGAGAGAATTGCAAAACCTCCACCTACCTCATCGATGCAGATAAAGGAACCTGCTCCTTCGACCAGCATGCCCGAGAGTCCTCCAGCAAGGAAAAGCCACACAGACGCGTTTAGAGATGTAGTTATAGCAAACTACAGGAAGATACTAAGGATCACGAGGGGCCTGCATGAAGATAACAGTGAACTGAATAACTACCTGGACAGCACAGCACATCTATGAAACAACATTTGGTACCAGCACATGAAAGAAGTTGGAAGAAGTAAATCAGAAGGAGAATGCTTCGTTTGTGCACTCCTACCGTACAGCATGGGGAAATCCAAGATCTTTGTGGCTGTAGAAATTGATGTTCCGACAGCACACTGTCTTTCACACGTAGCGATGTGCAACACCAGAGGACAGTTTATGGGGTGAGACGCCTCATTGATATGGGCAACCGAGACAAATTACCCCATTGAAGATGATTATATACAGGACATTAAGACGAGAAACAGAGCCCATATTAGGAATCATGTGATCAGGTACAAGAAGCATGGAGTTAAAGGAGCAGCAATCAGATGGGAAGTGAACCCAAAGCAAAATGTCCTAGGAAAAACTCCAGAAGAGGCAAAAAACTGGAAGAACAGAGGCCAAATACAGATTTGGGGAACAGTGCTTTCACCAGATGGATGGGAAGAAGGAGTGGAGATCTGCCGAGCATGGGTGGTCTTTGGAGCCTATAAGGAAGCAATAGAGAACTCACAGAGGTTGTGCAAACCTGTATGGCCAAAGCTCACAAGATTACTGACATGGGTTGAAGACAGAGGAGGACCCCTGCAGATAGTGCCACTGGAAAGCCCGAAATTGTGCTTCAGGAAAAAAGGCACGAGGAAGATGGGAGAGAATCAAAACTATGGGCGAATTTTTGAGGCTCCAGGAATGACGCATGGAACCGCAGTAAATATGGATCATTATTGGGCGTGTGGATCCAAAGTATACATAAGAAAACTGGGGAGGCATATGCACAATAGTGAACATCCACATTCCTGCACTAGTGATCTCGAAAAGTGACCTGAATATTGACAGTTTCCTGAAAAGAGATGCTCACCTGAGGAAAAGGAGGTCTGTGGAACTGGTTTCGCGAAGAAAGAGAGAAAATTACTTTTCTACCAAATCAGAAGAAGCATTACATGCAATCCCATATGAGCACAGGCTCTTCAGCCTTACCTCATCAGTGTTCACAACTATCATCATGCCAAGATTTCAGGTTGGAGCAAATACTAAATGGTTGCAAATCACTAGATGGGAATTACTGCAAACCATCAACTCGACAATAAAGGGATTCAACGAAATCAAGGAAGAGTTGAGAGCAATCCGACTGTTGACTCTCCAGAACAGATAAGTACTTGACATGCTCACAGCGATGGATGGAGTAGTTTGCGCAAAAATCAGAGAATCATGTTGCACATTTACACCGTCACATGATGAACAAAATGGAACCTTAACAGAAGCCATAGTTATGCTGACAGACCTACAGAACCAGATGATCAATGAAACCGAAGAAGTTAATGATGACAGCTGGCTTGGAACACCATTCTCATGGGTACCACAATTGATGGCAGACATATTCAAGTTTCTGGGAGCCCTGCTATTGATGATACTATTAGGATTTTTTGTTATCAAGATAATTATCTCACAATGCCAGAAAACTGCGAAGAAAGCCATAGGGATGAAGATCATGATTGATGTCAAACCAGGATGGAAGCCCAGAGACCTGACTGAGGAAGAAATAAGAGAATTCATGAAGGCCAGCGAATATGCGCCAGAAGGAACAAAACTTGTGTATCCCAGGAATCGAAGAAAGTACAAAAGAAAATGGATTTATTGCAGCCCAAATGGACAGTGCCAGCTAATGACCTGGAACAAAGACGAACATGTAAAAACAGCAGGAAGTTTGAAAGGAGTGATACAAATTTGGACTCCGAAGAGACACTCCTTCACACCGTCATGTACAAACCCAGAAAATGAACCGACCAGAGGGGGGAGTGTAGAGGAGGTCCCAGATATGGCCTGCACTCCAGCCACCCATTTTGAAATACCAGGAACATACTCGCCGAGATATGTGACGTACGATGAGCCAATAAACCAGCAGAGAACCGCGCTAGGGCTTTGCTCAGTGCCCATCGGAAGAGCAATACCTGTTGAAATGCCAATTACCAAACAACCATGGACAGCACGGTACCCATTGAGACAACAGTACCAACAGCTGACACAAAATGAAGACTACTTTCAAACTGTCCTAGAAGAGACCCAAAGGGCCTTAATCGGAGGCGAATGATGATGGCGCAAGTGCCCGGACAGATGTACAGATAAACGAAAGAACAACCAAAAAGATGGCACACTAAGACGAAACACCATGGATAAGGATATCACAGACTTAGAAGAAGAAACAGTGTTGAAATATAAAGAAACGTAACCAGGAAGTAGGATGAAAATATGCAACTAGCTAACGCCTGTAAATAGGCTTGGAACGTAAGAAGCTAAGGGAACAGTACTGCTTGCTATGCTTAGTAGAAGAATAGAGCGGCAAGCGCCAACTATATATACATATCTACCTCAATGAAGCAGATTATAAGTGCAGTCCACTCTACATGGAAGCAGAATTAAGCCCAGGATGGTATGGGTCAAACAGGCCAGGATTCATATACCAGCACAAAGCCAGACAAAAGAGCGGAATCGAAACTTAGCAAGAAGCAGCTCATGCTTGGGAATTCGAGGTCAACCTACGGAAGGGAGGAGAGCGGCAAGAATCGAAACATCAGAGCATAACAGCCTGCCCATGAAGGTCGAGATAAGGAGTCCCAGGCAGGTGGCGAGGCTGAAGAGAGAATCAAATACGCAAATAAATGGAAAATGAAGCAGCTTCACGCTGTACTGACACGTGACCAGCCAAGCGCGAAGAGGTACCAATGTCTGATGTCACCCAAAAGCAGAGGATGCCATGACTTTTCCCAATAAGTAACTACAGTTTTGAGACCATCCTCAGCCAACTAATTGACACATAGCCCTAAAAAACTGATTGATGGAAGGGAGGCAGGGTGAATCTTGGGACATGCCGCATCTGGGTAACCATTACTGACCTTTGATACCGAGGTTGGTGGTTTTCTCCCCCGCACCCCTAAAGAGTATTTAATGACTGAACAAGCCATTGGAGCTTTGAATTTCTTTAACTTAGACTAACAATTTATTTATAATATAGGGTGTGCAATTTCTTTTTGCATTTTCTAGTACAGTATCCCATTGATTTGGTGTGGTATCGACACGAGATTAGCACCCCACCTCTCTGAGTGAATACCCTGGTTCTTTTCATCAGAAGATGTCCTTTCCTAAAATAAATGCACTTACAAGTAAACATGCTAAAAAGTTAGCATTTACAGAAGAGGAAGCTGTACGGATATTGGGATTAATAAAAAGTACAGGGAAACCAACGACAACTCAGGACAAACCAGATACAAATCATCAATAACCTAGAAAAACTCATTAGGAGAGAAATAACACAGAAACTACATGCTACAACTCTAACTGAATATTATAAATCACAAAAAATACCGAGAAGACTACGAATTCATCTTAAGCCAACACTCTGCAAGGACAACAGCGATTTTGTGGCTAGATGGGAACGCATTTTAAATAAATGCTCACTGGACCTAATTCTTCTTACAATTGAAGAACTAGCATCATCATTATCTAAATTAGATACAGAAATAGCAGAATTGAAAGATCAACTAGTTTCGTGAACCTCTGTAGATGAATTGAAGAATGTTTTGGCCTTCACGAATGAGAAATTAGATTCATATAAGAAAGACATAGAACAGAGGAAGATACGAAAATACCGCAGAGATACATTGGATTATTCAAGGGACATAGTATACACGTGGCAAGAATATTACCATCAGCAGAATCAGCAATTTCAAAATTCAAAACAAAGAACACCTCCACACAATACACCAAGAAGAGGAAGTAAAAGCACAGATCCATTAAGTGACGTATCAAGTGAGGGAAGAGAACCAATATCTACACAACCATTACCATCAACATCAGGAGTTACCCCGACAGGAACAACTCCAACACCCCAGATTGAAGAAGTCCAACTAGACGCTCCTAATTTTTTAGAAGACGGCGAGCGCGAAGAGGAAGGAAGAAAGCTAAGGAGCAAAAAGAAAACTCCAACCTGATCATAAATATTTCGACCAAAGTTTTCAATAAACAACAACTGGACCTACTCAGCTTAGGTTTATCCTTTGTACCAACAAATCAAACAAATCTGTTTAATGAGGAAGTGAACTTATTTAAACTAATAAGGAAAATGAACTTGAAATATTTTTTTGATTCTATACCACCAATGCAAGATAGATCAACATCATTTGACACATTAGAAATGAAGCCCAAAAGTAGTTTCATCCCTAATGTTAGAAATTCGACCCTAGATTTGTTCGAGATGAAAATGAAGAAAGATCTGAGGTCGATGAAATTTGCAGAAGTTAGACAACAAAACCTTCGGAAACATCAACATAGAATACTTCAAGAATTAGCAAATGATAGGATGATTGAGATTAAACCAGCTGACAAGGGGGGGCGTAATAGTTATAATGGATGCCGACTTATACAAACAAGGCTGTCTGTCCTTACTCGAAGATACTAACACCTACATGACTCTTGAGCATGATCCGACAAAAGAGATCCAATGTATGATTGAAGAAGTGGTGAATGAAGCAGCAGCAGAAGAGTGGATCACAGAGAAAACCAAGGATTTTCTATTGAATAAAAATCCAGTTCTTCCGGTATTCAACGGATTACCTAAAGTTCACAAAAATCTAACAAATCCTCCATTCAGGCCGATTGTGGCAGCGACAAAGTGTTTTTGATCCACTGTCTAGGTACCTGGATAAATTACTTCAACCAATTATTCAAGCAACATCAACTTATCTAAGAGATACCACTCACCTATTGCATATTTTGAACATGCTAGATCAAGTTGAAGAAAATTGGATACTGTTCACACTTGACGTACACTCTTTGTACACATCAATCCCGCATGAAAGAGGACTGGAAGCTCTAGAATGGCTGTTACTTCAACAAGAATTTTTTTCATCCAATAAAACCTTTGCTATTCAACTTGCCAAGATGATTCTTTATAACAATTACTTCAGATTTCAAGGTCTATATTCTTTACAGATATCAGGAACTTCAATGGGGGCAGCCATGGCCCCGGCATATGCAAACACTTTTATGTTTTAATTTGAAACTCAGCATGTTCTAGAAAATCCAAGATGGTCAGACAAACTGATAATGTGGCGACGTTATATTGATGTTTTTGCAATATGGAGAGGCACAACAGAAGAATTGGGAAGTTTCATTGTATACCTGAATTCATGTAACAGCCGTATTAAGTTTACCCAGGAAATTGGAACACTGGCAGTACATTTCCTAGATTGATCTACCCAGAAAATGGGAAATTGCAAACAACGGTTTACAGAAAACCCACGGATGTGAATAACAGTTTATTCTTCACGAGCCATCACCCTCAACACCTTAAAAACAATTTACCTCTAAGCCAACTGCAAAGAATCAAACAGATAGTCTCAAATGAAAATACATATGCGGAAACAGAGAGTGAATTGATTCTACGATTTGAAGAGAGAGGATTCCCAGAAAGAATTCTAACAGAAGCTAAAGAGAAGTGCCAATTAAAAAACAGATCAGTTCTTCTGATTCAAAAAACTAAACAAGACAAGGATAATCCTCCACTGATCTACCTGTCACAATACTCCACAAAAAGTACACAAATTAAAAGGACATTACATAAAAATTGGAAAATTACTAGATTGGACCCACAACTCTGTACATTGTTCCCAAAACCACTGCTAATGGCCTACACAAGAGGAAGAAATTTACGGGACTCACTGGTAAAGGCAGAGAGAACAAGTACAACACAACAACGGTTATTGTTGACACCAAAAAAAGGAACATTTCCATGTTTAAACTGTAGCCAGTGTAACAATGTCCAAAAAGGTCCAATAATCAGACGTCCATACACCGGTCAGAAGATCAACTTACAACACTTTGCCACTTGTGAGAACAAATGTGTGATGTATGGACTAATTTGCCCATGTGGCAAATATTATGTTGGCCAGACGCTGAGACGGATGAAAGACCTCAACTCGGAACATAAGTCTAACATAAGAAATGGAAATCTGAAGTCACCGGTTACAAGACATTTTAGAGATCACAAACATACAATTTCACAACTCAAATTTGTTGTTCTTGAAATCATTACATGACCAGCCAGAGGAGGGAACCTACAACAAATCCTATCCCGTAGAGAAATGTTCTGGGTACACAAATTAGATGCCTTAGAACCTACAGGCATGAACGAAGAGTATTCTCTGAATGTATTCTTATGAAAAACAACGAAATGGTGATATGATTAGCACTTGTTGCTGTGAGAAATGTTGATTGATGTTCCCTTGAATTTTCCTTTTTTAACAATATTTGTTTTTTTATACCTGCCTTTATATTCATTTTCATATTGTTGTATAAGTAATAATCAAGGTTAAATGATGTGGAATAATGGAAAGACAGCTAAATAACCTACATATATTATGCACATCACTGCAACAAAACAATACGAACAATTAATATGTGTTGAGATACCATTCAGTATAAAAGACCACAATTCCCAGAATTCCACACCATCAGATGGAATACCTCTATTTACACTATCAGATATAGATACCTCTTGACTACATAAAGAACTCATGTCCGCAGGTGCTTGTAGACATATCCACTCATTGAACATTATTATTCCCAACAGTTATATGTTTTATACCACCCGCATTAATCAAACCACACAAGCTTTAGTGTGGGGCATAGTGTGGGACAAAGTGAGCGATTAAAATGTCTTTGTAGGTCCGTGGGCATTACAACTCCCAGAAGTCTAGGACATCACGTGACGGAGATCATATGTCACATGACATTAAATCGCACGTGACATGACTTTAAATAACCATAGGTAGCGAGTGAACCGTGTTACCTGCAAGAAGGCGGTAGGACATATCTTTTGAGGCGAGGAAATCATTGATATATCTTTTGAGGCGAGAAAATCACTGACATAGGTAAGAATGTGGATGGACCAGCATCTAAAAATTACTGATACTTAGTTGATCATTCAAAACACTTACACTCGTAATTTTTTGTGTAGAGTCTTCGAGAACTAACGGGAATAGACCTCTGTGCTGGGATTGTTAACATCGCTATTACCCGATACTGCAGCAACACACAGGTAACGCACTGACTTTTGAATCTAAACTTGTAGAATTGGAAAAGCTTTTTATTATAGCCTGACACATATTATTATACCTTATATAGAATGTAAGCTGACTAGGCATTACGGTGGATAAACACGACGACATACGGTGTATTATAGAATCTGGAAACACACAGGCCTTGACAACAATACACAGGTAGGAACAAAGATACTTATGCTTCTAAGACCATAGTGACGATTTGATCTAACCATTATCTAATACACATCACTATTATTATTTTCAGAACATATGAGAACTGTCTCATAAGATGACGTTTCCATCATTCCACATCGAAATGGACATTTGAAGTCCTAAAGAAAAGATAAACACTGTTGTTTTGTGTTTGGAAGAGAAATCATTTGTTGAAATTTATATTTAGAGTATTGTTGAATTATCAATATTATTAGGAAATACTGTGCTTAATGAAATTGTTATTGCTCCTGAAGAAGAGGCACACTCTCGAAACACGTAGAGCTCCATATTAAGAATGTTTTGTATTTCATGTAACCCTGAGTGAACTGAACTCTGATTTTTGTTTAAAATAAGCACTAAAAATATCATGTGTATATTTTTGTACAACACTGTGTATATATTGAAACTAACTTTCTAATTAAGAATTACAAAACAAAATGACTTACGAATTTAGCTGTTCTAAAAACTTAAACTAGTGAAAATTGTGACATTTATTAAAATTTTGGTTGGATCTTTTTTCCAATATCAAGAGGTGTGCAGGGGACGGGAGTTCCTATTATTAATAGGAATTCCATGTTTTTTCATTATATTACTGACCTTTGATACCAAGGTTGTTGGTTTTCTCCCCGCACCCCTAAAGAGTATTTAACGACTGAACAAGCCATTGGAGCTTTGAATTTCTTTAACTTAGACTAACAATTTATTTATAATATAGGGTGTGCAATTTCTTTTTGCATTTTCTAACCATTCTGCATGCTGCTAATTAAAGTGGAGATTTATGCCTGGGGGTGTAACCGACCCAATCACAATGGGCCAAGTAATTTAGTGTACTATAGCTAGTAGAACCAATGAGACGTTGTACTTGTAATGACGTCTAGCACAAGTGATGTAGAGGGATGAGTGTAGACGCCCACCCGGTAAGAGTTATCCAATCCTCACACCCCGTTACCATATACAGATATAGTACCTATATGATGACAAATTTTGCCTATAAGAATTGCTGTTTGAATGAAGATTGTGGAAGTTGAAGCGAGACGGGCGATTGCATCACTGATAATTTACTATTGTTTCCCCGTTTTTTGTACTTGTCATTAAACAGACTTCCCTTTGCCAAACCATTGCGTTGTCTTTATTGATTGGTGTTGGAGTAAGAAAATCCCACACCCCGTCCACCTCAACACCTCAAGGTGCAGCTATCTCGTCTTAAAGGTACTCGAGTGTGAGCTCTGATCCCATGGGTCCGTCAGAGGTCGCCGCGCCCTCCTGTACAGTACTACAATGTTGCTCCATGTAGTAGGCCCCAGAGGAGGTAAATGGCAGATACCCCAAGATCCCCAGTCCATCCGGAGCCTGTTATTTCTAAGTAATCTCACAGCTACAGGGACCCTCTTGCCTGGTTCTGTAAATACCACTCTACGCTGTCAGGAGGTCATTATTGCCCAAGTTGACATGATGCCTACAGTGTAAATGCACGCCCTACCAACATTCTATCAGAGACTGTTAATTCGGCAACTAGATGAATGTGTTTTACAGATACCAGGGTTCTCCAGCTACTTTGGCCCACAGGACTGCTGCCATGACTATCCACAAGAGGTTCAATGAGAACTTGATGACCTGGCTTGAGTAAAGATGGTGTTCTCTCACCGCGCTTCCCCTGTGCATTTACCCACAGCCTTTGCTGATAGGCTCCACAGAAGGCAGTTCTGCCTGAGGAAGTGAACATTTACTATGTTTTTGAATAAGAAGTGCATGCTCCGATGGAACGAACTTGGATGTAGACGCCCAATGGATGGACCTAAGTTGGCAGCTGCCCACATGGAAACATCGGGCCGTTGATCCTTATTGTGGCACAAACACACAGATCAAATACAGCAGGGAGTTTTGTACCCCTGCACCAAGTTAGTCAATGACAGAGCGCACATGAGTTGAAAATAGAGCTGAAATCAATTGCACAATTCTGTCAGCAGGTAGGATTGTGAAAAAAGGCTGCAGGTTTTGTGGGAGTTAGGCGGTGGATATATGGAAAGGATGGTCATGCATAGAGGTGTGGTGAGGAGGTGGCAAGGTGTGAGTGGACCAGATGAGGTGTCTGGGTCAGAATGAGGTGGAGACCAAGAGAATGGTGAAAGTGTAAGTGAATAGAAGAAAGAGATGAATTAAGGTTAAAGGAGTATTAGGAGAAGGCAAGGGGAACAACTGAGGTGAGTGGGTTGGAAGAGGATTGAAGGAAGTGGTGGAGAGCCTTCAGGAAGTGACAAGAACCTTCAAGAGAAAGGAAGATGTGCGAGGACAAAAAGGAGCACAGGGGAGAATGGAGTGAAAGAAAGTCCATGGGGGGGGGGGGGTAGTGTGGCGAGGCATCAAGGGGAAAAGCAGAGGAGAGAGATATGAGGGAAGCAAGGAGAAAGAGGTCAGTTAAAAGGAGGAGCAAGTTGCAGAGGATGAGGTGCCCAACAGGCAATAAGCCAACAAGGTGGTTGAAACCCAAGTGCTTGATGAGACAGTGGCAGGGTGGGCAGCCAACAGCAACGAAATTAAGGCTGACAACACTAGGGTCCCGTGCAATCTTTGCAGGGATCCCTAAGAGCCTGATGCCTTGCTCTGATTACCCAGAATGCTCAGATGACCTCTGAGCATCAGAGGAGGAGATGCCTCATCCACACCAATAGAAGAACTATATCCAGACAAGTCCCATGAAAGCCAAGCGTCTATCTTCATGAGCCAAGGACTGTGCGCGACTTATTGACCGTTGAAAGGAAGAGGGGGGAAGGACGGACACACTTGGGTGCTCTAGAAGGAGAGATTCTATTTTATTTATGTTCTTGGGTTTTCCCATAATGTTACTTCAGTTCATCTTAATCCCTTAGCACTGTTGTTGTTAATTAAAGACGCTTGAAACCGTGGCTTAACGTTGTATGTTGATCTCCTTTACCCGTGGTCGTGACAGCAGTTACACCAATCCATGCTTGTATTAAAAGTAACTGAGGGTACATTAATGATAAAAGCAGCATGCATATTGTGATGACAGCTGGTGCTCTAAAAACGGGTTAGGTCAGGCAACTACTAGGTAATGAAAGCCTCGGGAGGATAGCTCAGAGTCAATGCGCTCACCTTGGAAGCAAGGAGAAGTGAAGCAACACAGGTTCGATTCCCGGGTCCGCCCTCAGAAACCTCTGGGTATTAAGCGTGTCATAAATAACCCATTACATTACATGTTCCTTGCTCGATTCAATCAAGGATAAAGAAATCTGATTCTGTTAAGCATGCAAAACTTTCACATTACCCACCTCTAAAACAGGTAGGTTCTCTGTGCTTGGTTGGCATAATGGGTAATGATATAAACAGTAAACCCCATTAGCCAATTCATTGCAACACTGAGAGTGCAATAGCCAATCGGGTTGCCTGGAATGTAGGCGTAGCTAATGATGCAACCCCCTGAGCTTAGGTTTTCACAAGAGGAAGAGGTAGTTGAGAGAGGGGAGACCACCACTTGATAGCACCCTTCATTCTGCTGATCATTTAGCATCCCACTGCGCCCTCCTCACCTGTCGTTTCAATGAGGGCAGATAACTAGCAGCACGCTCTCGCTCCGCGGTCAGGAATCCTTCATTTGGAAAGATGATGTGCAAGGCATTTAGCAACAATGTTGAAGTACCTAAAATACATCAATTCATTACAAAAACACACAGGATATTTTTAAAACTAGAGATAACATTGTGAGTCTAAAAGTGGGGACGAGAGGAAAAACATTCAAATTTGGATGTGGAGTAATCTTAACAGATGTGTGGAAAACGGAAGTGCCATTTTTCTGTATTTGGTTTAGTTCTCACAACTGGTCGGGGTCTGCTTCTTAATAGAATCTTTCTTGAAGGCCTTCCTGGTCCTCCCCACTCTGCCAGCACTTCCCATGTGCACGGCTGCAGAGTAAACCTGAAGAGAGCCTTTACTGCTCCTGAGTCTTTCCTCAGTGTCACTGCTCCGCATCTCTTCGCCTGCCCCCTCACGATGAACACTCCCATGGAGCATCCTACTCTCAAGCACGAGGATGGGGAGGTGGGTCTCCAGCGCATGTAATGGTGGTCCCCACTTTGCGAGTTGTTCTATGTTCCCTTTTTCAGGAGGGGGCACACTCCAACGTCTTTCCTTTAGTTCCAATGGAGACATCCTGTGACTTGCCCCAATTAAAAAAAAAAGAAAGAGATGTTGAAATATGACTGTTGGAAGTCTGCAGCTGCTGTATGTGGTTCTGGTTCCTGTCCCGCAGCCCCGACAGCCGTGTCCAATGGGTTTAAACTGGACCAATAATTGATGATGCAATCAGTGGCATCTCCGTCTATCCAATTGATCTGGTTAATGTATCTGACAATGCTACTCTTACCAGAGGCATAGAGAGGGTAGGGCCTGAGCGGGCAAGGCCCACTCGAAATATGTACATGCCCACTCAGCAGCGCTGCGTGGGCATTTACAGATGTTAATGTTACTACGCTAGGCCCAACTACTCGACCTTCAGGCCTCACTTGTTAGACAACCCGGGCTAAGCCTCTGTAAGGCACCCGGTCATGGGAATGCTATGCATGGTCATTAGCATAGCTTCTTGACATAGTTCCCTCTGCTATCTAAATAAATGTCAAAATCAACTGCTCAACTCTTGCGTCATGCGCCCGTCTCCAACTCCGACCCTCCAAAATCATCCTGGAAAGACTTCACTGTGTGAGGTACTGAAGGGTCCCCCATGTCTTCTTGGAACTGCCCCCCACCCTCAATTCAATGAAACAGTCAATGTTATTACATAAGTCAGGAAGGGAATTTTAGTGAAACAGATCCTAAACTGCAAGTCAAGTCATATGTCAAAAGGGCTGTTAGTGTAAATTTATTTAAAAGGAACATATTGATTTTACAAAAATAAAATGTATCGCCATGAAAGCTTCAATGATGCCAAACTGGTGGACAAATATTAACCGGCAATCTCGCTAATAAAGTTTGCATATTCAATTGAAGTAACTTTGCATTTGAAGGAGCAAAGGTAATTCCTAAATAGTCACCTTCATGGCGACTGGAAATTAGCCAAATTATATATCTATTTGGCTTGTACTTGAAGTATATATGGTCTGCAACTGTGCTTGAGAGATTGTACCTAGAATGGCCTTTCAGAAAAGTTCAACAAACTCTGTGAACAAGGAGGTCTCCATCGTCTGCCTCGAATCTTTTAAAGCCAAAAAATACCTTAATAAGGGCAAATCACCCAGCTCAGATGCGTTTTCTATTGATTTTCTCACACATTTTGCTCCTATCTTGACACCCAAATTAGACTCGCTATATATTTTTGTGAAATAGGTAGAACAGTTGGCACTTTTACAGAAACCCTTTTGATTATTTTCCCTTACCAAAATAAGGATAATGAATTGCCAAAACATTATAGGCCAACATCTCTTATCAATTCAGAGTGTATAAATGCTGGTAAAATATTGGCTAATATAATCACACTCTTCACACATAAATTGATCAAATCTGATCGGGTTTGTCAGTGGAAGGAATATATGTTCTACTGCTAGATTGTTTATGAACGTACTTCATATTATTAATAAAAGAAACAATTAACTCATAGTTATATGGCTATCGCTTTGGAAACTGAAAAGGGTAGATGGGATTATCTGTTTCAAGCACTAAGTGGCATGCATGACATTGTGAATGGCTTCCTTTCCATGGTTAACCATTTCTACTTAGATCCCAAAACTTCTATTTTTATGAATTGCCATTTTGTTTCTTTCTTTTCAATGCAAAGAGGTACTAGACAGGGTTATCCTTTGTCTCCAATTATTTTGGTACTATCCCATTAGCCTTTGTTGGAACTTGTTCAAAGGAATACAATTATACTCTGTGTTGACTGTCGCACATCCGTAATTATAGTAGCCGCCTATGCTGATGACATACTATTTTTTTAAGAACCCAAAAGAGACGCTTGTGAATTTAATGGATACCATTAAAATGTTTTCGGTATTCTCAGGTTATAAAAAATAGAAGGACAAATCAGAGATGCTTCCACTTAATTAGTTATGTCTCAAGCAAGATGTGCCAATTCTCGTTTGAAAGGGTGTCTGATTTCTAGTAAATATTTAGGAATCACCATTGCTCCTTTAAATGCAGAAATAATTCAATTGAATATGCAAACCCTATGGGCGAGATTACTGGTTAATATTTGACCACCTGTTTGGTATCATTGAGATTGCATGTAATGGTCGCTTTATGGTCCCCATTTCATCTCACATGGTGGGGTAGACTGGAAACCCTGAAAATGAGGCTCACTCTGGTGATTCTCTACTATCTATCTAAAAATGCTTCATATTCCCCTACCTGCTTCTATTTTCAAATCCATCAACACGATTCTTCTCGATTTTTTTTTTTTTTTTTTTTGGTGGGGTCACAAGAAAAGAAAGAGAATATCTTTAAGTAAATTAAAGAACTCATGTGAGAAAAGTTTCTTTAGATTTCCAGATTTCAAGGGTTATCACAAAGCCTTTATCCTTAAGCAAGCACAAAACTGGCTCCTTCCAAATGAACATGACCTTATGCCTAAATGGTTAACGATTGAGAAAGAACTGGTTTCACCCTTTGATTTTAAAGATATAACCTATATGTCTAATTGATATACGTCAGTTTATGCCAAATCAATTTATTTGACAATCTCATATTTAAGAGAATTCCTTTTCCATCAAATAGATAAGCCGTCACAAGCTCTTTCTACATTGTTATGGTTTGATACAAATATAACTATAAAGGTTAGACCAGTATTATGGAAAGCCCGGCTAAGGAAGAGAGTACAGTGTATCAATCAAATCATTACAGGTGATAGTATTATTTCTTCTGAAGAATTTAATGATAAATGTGCTATACCTATATACCTACATTTACAGTTAATCATTATTTTAACCTTATGGATGCGTGTTCGGAAAGGATTGACAAACTTGCTATCGACCCAACCAGGCTCCATTACATGGAATCCTTATGTGCATTTAAAGCATCTAATTTCTGTAAAATATTGAATAAAGGAAGATCTCTGAACATTAAATGGTTGCCAGAAGTACAATTGGAGGGGCACTGTGCAATACAGTAAAACAAAATGACATTGTCCAGTATCTTGTCCAAGAGTAATGGGTTTCAACTTCAGCTTATCTAACACAAACACTTTATTATTTTGTACATAGAGCCTTTCTTACTCCACTGCAGTTGTTTAATGTTAAACTCTGAAATCATAATTAATGTTGGTCATTCATGTGGAATCCGGTTCATGTAAACATATGTTTTATGAGTGCTCTCTCTTGAAAACATTTTGGTTCGTTTGGAATTACTTGCAACATATTTTTAAAGTTTCAATCCTGTTAAGTCTGGCCAATATCTTATTAGGTAGTTTTGTGTTCAACTCTGTGAAGTTCAAGCCGTCACTTGTGATTTTTGATTTATTTATATTAATAGCCATAGGTTTGAGAACACCTAACTAAAAAGACTTCACAAATATTACAGTAATGGGGTGGTGGAATAATATTTGCACTATTCATTGAATGGAGAAATGTATAGAAATACACCAGCTCTATCTGCCAAAATATATATAACATGTATTATTTTAAGCAATCAATTTGTATTTAACCTATTTGACAGTAGTTTGATATACCATATACAGTGATTTACTAATGTTGGTTTGCATATTTCCTCCCCATCTTTCTTCCCACCCTTCTCCTCTATTTTAGTTATTTTGTTTCATTTCATTGTAATGTGTATCCTGAACATTCTATAGTTTTGAGATTATTTCAGATCCCTTCTTGGTTTCTTTAAATGTCTGATTATATATGTTAAAGGTTGTTAGTAATAATGTATTTATACGTTGTAGTAGTTTGTCCATATTAGTGACTTGTATGTTATCATTTGGATCTGAATAAAAAATCAAAAAAATCAAACGAATAAGGAAAAAAGCAGTCATGTGAATGTGGTGCACCCCTTCCACATATTTATTTTAGGGTGGAGAATAGGCAATACTAAATTGTCATTTTTTTGCAGAATCAAAAATGCGCAAATGGGGTTAGCACAATTTTCTTCAGCAAAAATGCTGAATTTATTTTGGTGCGAACTTCTGGACATTGGTTGAGCTGAAGCTCCTTAATGACCCAAACCTCCAGTATTGAATTCAGGTTGGGAATGTTTGCCAGAGGGCAAAGTGTGAGCCCATCATTGCTTTGATGTGGCCTTATGGCATATTAGTACCCGGCGGGGGTGGGGCCTAGTCTTCCCAGCCAATGGGGAGGCTCGGAATGGGAGCATTACAATGCAGTAATCCCATCGCTCTGAGCCTCCTCATGGCTGGAGGCCGCCATCTCCACCCACGGGGAACAAGCTAAGTGCCCCCCCTCACTTCCTCCCCACCATCCTATGCCTTAGATTTCTTTCCCTCCCACCCCACTTACCTTGTTCATTTTGATCCTGTTTGGGAGCATACGCGCCGGGTACACTTATGACCCCGGTGCGTCTGCTCCCAATCTGTAGCACAGCGCCATGGAAAGGGTGAAGGGACTACGTGTAGTTATTTTTCCCTTTCCATGGTGGCCATATTTTGGTTGATTTTTTTCAATATTTTTAATGGCCGCCATGGAAAGAGAGAAGGGATTACATGTCATCCTTTTTCCCTTTCCATGGCGGCTACCTTTTTTTGTTTACTGTTTTAAACTGTTTTAAATGGCCACCAAGGAAAAGGATAACAAACTTTGGTTTGGAATCCCTGGCAGCCATCTTTAAAAAAAAAAGTTTGGTTGTGAAAAACCATAGAATCTCACAACTGAAAAAAACACACTATTATTAACGCAGTATAATGGGCCGGGGTACTAATAGCAATAAGCTCCTTGCTGGGGGCAGATTCCCACATCTGGTAATGCCTTGTGGCATTCGTTAATGCCCTCGCTTCACTCGGGCCTATAACTCCGAGCCCCAGGGAATTACCTTACGTGGAAATGCCACCCCACCCCTGGCTCAGGGCTTATTGCTCAAGTGTGTCCGTAGGCTGCCCCAGCCCTGTCATCTGATCTTATGTTACTGTTTTCCTCCTCTAGCCTGCCAAGATGTTCAATTACACCAAATTCAAGCGGGTCTGCGATGTCCTCTTCGTCATCTTTGCCGTAATCTTCTTCATCACTCGCCTGGTGGTGCTCCCGTGCAGGTAAGGCGTGATTTTACAAACATTTTCGTTACTCTCCAACACAACCCTGTTTCTCACGTTTACGTGAAAGCCTCATTCCATGATTTCATCGACTCTGTTTATTTTTGTTATCCGATATTGCACCCCATGGAGACATTGTTAGGTGCAAAATGATGACCCTACAGACGATACACGGTTCTTGTCCTTCTGAGTGCTGTAAATGAAGGAACATGATTTTCTCCTGCTCTTTGTTTTGCTGTGCCATTACTGGCATTTTTACACCCACATCTGTCACTGCTTTGGATCTGTAGCACTATTAATTTGTACTGGCGTGTGTAAATGTATGGCTGTAGTTTCCCAGATAACTAGGTCTGAGTGAAGTGTCAAGTAAGCCCGACGAAATGATCCAGTGTCATGTGTGATATGGCCCCAGAGGGGCGTGATATGGCACTGCCTCTAAAAGAAATAGCATTGTTTTATATCGCGCATCATGACGACGCCATCTACAGCCTGTCAAGTGGCACAGCAAGCAGAGCGCTCCCTTTGACATCCGTGCAGAGCTGGCCAACGGAGGTTCGAATCCCAGCAGGGCCAAACTCAGCCTTTTATCCTTCTGAGGAGCACCACACACACCAATAATAAGCAGCGCTCGGATACCTGAGGGTTCGTAGCACTATATAAATGCGAAATTATTATTGTTGTCATTATTATTCTAAGCACAGGATTTGCAAAGAAAGTAAATGTAGATGAGATCGATTACAGAACCACATGCTCGTCATGGTCATCCTTGATACTATTTCTTTGATGTTGAAATTGTACCGGCTAATGGGCGTTACCCTGTTTTCACTGTAGAATTATTCAGATTTCGTTCATTCTGTTCTCTGAGGACTTTGCCATATAAGCTGTGGGACTTATGAACACCCCGGTTTTTTTTCTCCATTTTGAGGCCCCTTTGCTTCTTTTGCTTTCCATCCGTGAGTGGGAGGATTGGGTCATATCTCCAGCTCTCCACCTTTAGACTCTCCAAGACACTATCATAGCCGCTTGGGTCATGCTCCCCTTTGTAGCTGCTTGTACCTAGAGTGAGTCCACCCGCTGGGCTTTATTTCGAACCCATTCCCATATAAAGCATTCGACCAGCAATGGGTCTAATTTAAATACATTATGTAATCCGGGAACATCACAATGTATATGGCCACAGATGTGCTTGCTCATCCGGCATTCCTAGGGTATCCATAAGTCTACATAAATCTTAGGTGCACTGCCCTCAAATCTTCAGGCAAATTCACCCGGGGCTTCTATTTTGCGTGCAATATGATCCTAGCTCTCCTCCTAAATGTCCTTGCATGGTACATAGCTTATGTTCCTCCCACTAAGACCCATCCTTCATATGATTTGATAGGTTATTTATAACACGCTCAATACCCAGAGGTTTCTGAGCACGTACCCGGGGATCGAACCCTGTGGTGCTCCGTCTCATCTTGCTTCCAAGGCAAGGACGTTGCCCCTGAGCTATCCTCCCGAGACATCCTTGACATGCCCAGCCCATCCTGCAGTGTCTATCACTCGGCCAGGCAGCAAAACAAGCAGGTATTTTGCAAGGTCTGGAATAGATCCGGAGCTATGCTAATGTCTGGACTGTCGGGAATCAGGGCTAGCTAGCCTTTTGGTTGTAGCCCCTGAGTTTCTGTCCGTGGCTACAACCAAAAGATCCAGGGCTATAGCCCCTTCAGGCCCCCCTAGCAACGCCTCTGCGGACAAACTGTGGCAATATTGATTGTCTGCTTGTTCTCCTTACCTTTGAGCCTCAGGCTGAATTCCAGCTTTGGAGAAGCGGAGATTCCCAGCTCTGCCTTGTTTGAGGGGGTGTGTTTTCACCCACCAATCATGCACAAGCGTAGGGTTCCTGTGGCCCTGTATAAAAAATGCCCCTGGACTTCAAAACTAACATCCTTTCGGCAAGACTTTAGAAACCTCAACTTTTTTCCCCCCTGTCACTCTATGAAAGTCATGGCACGAAGGGTAGGTGCCCATTAGTGATGGGAGACCGTCCTCACAATTTAAACAAGTTGGTACCTATGTACATAGACTTAATTCCAGTCTCCCTCACATGGGTAAGGTTCCCATCATCTGCCGCCTACGCCCACAGTAATTTCCATGTTACCTTAGCTAACCTAATGGTAATCCCGTTGCATTGCTCATAGCCATTATCCAACCAACTTATAGCATCCGGGTTGTCTGTGCTTTAAGTCCTTGATGCAACGGTATAAAATGTAAACTTCTTGCATCACTGCAATATACAGCCATCATATTGCAATGACTGAATGATGTCATTTCTTGATTCAATTGCCCCCCACTGGTCTAGTGCATAGACTGGATATAGTGCGTTCCCATGCCACCATCTTTGTTTGTGAACCGCCTGTTATTGCCAACAGACACTGGGACACAGATTTTGCTGAATGTTGTGGCCTTTGTTGGTGTGGGTTTTTGCACGATTTCTGTTGTTTGTATTTCATCCAGATTAAGAATGTGCAGTTACTCTATCTGTTTTGCTCTACTTTATAAGCCCCTGGGTTGCCAGAGCTTAATTTGTGTGTGGTTGTGATCACCTACGCATCTAATTTTGAGTGGATTTACTGAAAAAAGGGTACTCTTCTCAAGCAATTCAACTCCAGTCACAGGATGGCGGGTTTCTTGGCAAAGGCAGGTTTCTTTTATTAAAAAAAATGATTTGTGTGTGAAACTAAAAACGTTTACAATTGTAAAATGGCGCCCCTTGGTGCAGTGATGCGTGGGAGGTGACTGCCATCCAAATATCTCAAAACACACCACACGCTGAGCAGCGTGCAACTAGCCCAGCAAAGCTATCACAAAGCAGACAACCTTGTGCTAAAGAACTCTGCCTCGTGTATACAGGAGGGAATGTGCATTTCCCGCCCTTATTTACTGAAAATGGAGGGACGTGGACTCATTTTTTTTACAAACTGTGATTATTTATGGAAAATGGTGTAGTGCTGTAGCATTTTCTGTAAGTAAAGAAACGCCATGATGGTAGTCGCACACGTGTATCGGTTAATACGTGGAAGTGCACAGGTCCGGCACGTTCTAAGAAAAGGTTGCGTGCTCCATCAAAACCTATCTAATGAATAAATCTGGAGGGAAAAAGTGGCAACATTGTGTCGCTCTCTGTTGCTATTAATCTATCCAGTCATTATGACATCATGAGTCTCTTTAGCGGGCCCGCTTCTGCTGCGCCATTGTGCTAGGGCGTGGTTCTTCATGTTGTGGGTGACACCTCCAGATCACACAAATCACCTCTACTATCATCAAGAACCATGGCATGACCACCCCCGAGTTCCTGTATGTGTTGCCCTTAATACATTTAGATATTGTATTTATGAATTTTACTTGTATAGCGCAGGAAGAAAAAAAAAAGCCCAGAGACATGGCTAACCAAAACAACAAAGTACAGTTAATCAGAATCATGCCGAGTGGGCATCGGTCAGGAAGTGGGGGGGTTTAATAAAACAGAGCGGGTTTCAACACACGTTTAAAGGCAGCTAGCGAGGTGCCTGCTCTCAAATCCGGAAGTAAGGAAAGGGTCCCTGGGCCACGATGGTGAGTCTGACCTCTGGTATTTCCAGAAGGCAGGCATTATTGGATCTTAAAACTCTTAAGGCTGGCAACCATAAGATGCTGCTGTACAAGTACCTAAGTCTCTGTCTGTACAAGCACCTATGTGTTATGCAGTGCCCTCGGAAAGCGATCCTGCTGCTAACAGGGTGCCAGTGTGGGGCTTTAATAGCCGCAGACTCATCGTCCGTTCTGCGCAGAACCTCGACAATGCGTACAGTGTTGTTCTCGATAACTTGTAAATGGGCGAGTACCCCCTTGGCAATACCCAGCAGTAGGCTGGAGCATTAATCCAGCTTCGCCACTTTGATGGCTCATGCAATAGCACCACCATTGGTGGGATTCAAGAAGGGTCAGAGCTGAGCGAGTAGTTTCAGATGGTAGGAAGTGGCTGAAACAAGGCTATTAACTTGGGCTTTCATATTAAGCTCTTGATCCAGGGTAACTCCTAAGGTCTTGGCTTTGGGTTGGGTGGCGATGGTACACCCTGAGATGACAAAGTGCTGATATTCTGGGCTTAGCTCACATAGCTGTGGTGCTGTACCCATGACCATGAGCTCTGTCTTGGATTCATTGAGCGCAAGCCCATTAACTTGCATCCAAGTTTAAATCGGACCATCAGTGGAGTTGACAGTGATGGAGTCAGTGCTATAATTCCCAGAGAGGAATAAGGGATTGTGTGTTGTCTGCATAGCTGGCATAGATTATGCCTTCAGCATCCAGTTGTTCAAATAGGAGTAGCATAAAAATCTTAAACAACATTGGCAACACACACAAGCCTTGTGGGACCCCACACGTTACCGGAAACTCTTCTGCCATAACCCCTCCCAAGAACACGTTGGCCTTGCAATCAGAGAGAGAGGATTTTAACCACTCCATTGCTCATGATGAACACAATGGCGTGTTCCGCAGTCTCTCTGCCAGTATGAAATGGTCCGCTAAATCGAATGCTGCAGGCAGATCCAACAGCACGAGCAACACTATGTTGCCTTTCTAAAAGGTGTTGAAGATGTTAGTTTTCAGGTCTAGCAGAGTAGACTCAGTACTCTGGGTGCGTCTAAAACCAGATTATTTCTGTCCCAGGATTTCATGATTGGAAAACAACTCCTTGATTTGTAAATAAGCTACCTTAACAAGTATTTTCAATAGACAAGGGACATTAGTAATGGGCCGGTAGTTATCTGGCACATTAGGGTCCAGGAGGGCGTTTTTTTTTTATCAGGGGAGAGATCCATGCCTGTTTTATACAAGATGGTACACAATTTTCCCTAAGTGAGGCATTCAAACATTTCGGGATTAGAGAGACTAAATGAGGGGTGCATGACTTAACCATGAGAGCAGGGCAGATGTCCCCTTTACATTTCGTGGGCTTTAGTTTCCTCTGCTAAGTCTTGCTCAGTTACTGATTGAAACTCAAATTTAACGAGGGGCACATTAGTCCTCATGGGAGCTGTATTTTCTTTAGATCTTCCCCCTGCACCACATTTGGCTGCCATGTCTAGTTTAATGGTTTTTTAACTTATCCATCAAGGCATTTTGAATGGCTGTGCATCAATTAGTCTTTAATCACCTATTATGGGCGAGGGCAGTGGTTCCTTTATAATTCTGAAGAGCTGCTTGGAATTGGAGGCTTCTCCAGCAATTCTATGGTCCAAAGATGTCTTTTTTTTTGCATCGCAGGCGGTTTGATAGCAAAAGAATAAATAAGTTTGTCCTTAGTGGATTTCTTTTTCTTCCACTGCTTCAGAGCTTTGATGTTCTTTTTTTTAAGATTGTGAATTGTCAGGCAGAAACCAGATTTTATTGAGTTGTATTTTCAACAGGCGAGATTTCACCAGTGCCAAGCTGTGGACAGCATTCTCAAACATATTTTGATATGTGGCTGCCGACTCTTCAGCTGAGTTCAGATTGGGCAAGCTGTCAATAGTGGGTGCAATGAAAGGGGGCCATGGTGGAAGGTGTTTGCTTGCAAAGATTCTTATATGAAACCCAGCATTTTGTAGGACTGTTTTTTATAGGGGCTGGTATAGATATGCTCCATTCAATGAAATGGTGGTCAGACCACAGACATGGGTTCATTTCAACATCCCCAATAATGATATTATAAGTCAGCACCCAATCAAGAACAAGTGTTTCTTGAACCTTTGCTGCACCTGTGCTTGAAGCTTGGGGAAGGGAATCCCAAGCTCCTTTTGAACTTTATATATTGAAACCAAGTGTGCTTTGAGGGAAGATACACTCAAGTCCTGAAAGGACACTTGAAGCCTCTAATTGTTGGAACTGTATCCTGAATGTGGGGAAGAGAGCTAGAGATGCTCCAGACTTTATGTTGAACACTATTTGAGTTAGAATAACCATACACTACATTGTTGTATTAGATGTGAGGGCACGCATAGATTTTGACACAGACGGGCTTTTGATTTGGACTTGGGAACATCGACTTTCCTTAGTTTCTTTAGGTAGGGAAGTTCCCACCATAGCTATAGGGAAAGTTAGGCATTACACCCATCCTGGTAATTAATCAATCATATTGTTGAATTCACATTCTGTAGTCTGTGTCATCTCTTGATGTCATGCCTGTCTCACTGGGTCTATAGATGAGGAAGATGTTAAAGGTGGAGTTGGGGTCAGTTGCCACCTTGGCCCATATTACCTCACAATCAGATAAGATAATACTTTCAATCTTTCAAATCTGTAGGGACATATAAAAAATCAGAGCACTCCCCCGCATTTGACACTCACACAGTCCGCTCTCAAGATATTGTACCCTGTGGGAACCGCAAGTGAAAGTATGGCCCTGCAGCATCATGCAGCCAGGATTCTGTAATTGTGCATATTTTGATCTTATGGCTGATGATGCAGTCCACTACCTCAGTGGAGTGTCTGATTAAAGACCTGGTATTTAACTAAATGCACTTGAGCTTTATGGTGAGTCCTCTCGTGGTGGGTATTATGGTATCCTCTATGTGTATTGCAGTATTAGGGTCAGGTAAAAAGGCTGTTGTATTATAATTTGGCATTGGAGGGGTTTGCAAGCCGGGGCACCACCTCTTAGATGGTTGCTTTGTTACAAGTTACCGCATCCAAGTCTACACCGCCACAAAAGTCTGCAGATGTCTGTATCGGGGGTTTATTCACGTTATAGGAATCCATATTGGGGTGGGTATGAAGCAGGTCCATATTACCATGGGATTTAAACAGTCTTGCTATCCATGTTATTACACTGGTCATGATGATGTGAGGAACAAATAATCACTATGGGATAAGGTCCGGCACTAACCGGCAGGGAGGACAAAGTGGAAAAATCATGCATAGCAATGTTGTCAACTGACGGTTGAACACCCATCTGCTCACATGATATGTTGGTGAAGCAAGGTTGCAACGTCATGCTGGGATACTATGCTGTTCGGCTGAAGAGCCATTGCTTAGTATTTCTGCAGCCGTTACTCCGGGGAAGGGGTGCAGGGGAGGACACAGACAGAGGACATTTTGGAGAAGTGGACCTACAAGAGGGGTGCCAAGACGCAGCGATCCGTCGCAAACTGGCAAGCACTGGCCTCTTGAAATGCACCAGCGCTAACCCGCCGCGGATGTGTTGAAGAGGGTTGGGAAAACTGGCAAATGTTGTTTTCAAGAAACTACTACAACAATTCCGGCAGTCTGCAGCAGCAAGTAGTGGTCTACACAAGTGCTAGTCAGTGTTTTCCACAAATAAAGAGCACAATTAGAGCACAATTTTACATCAAATGGGGATTTACAAATCGTGTCAACAATTTGTCTAGCAATAGCTATAATTTTTAGCGCACACACTAATAGCACGCACACTTAATTAAACCATAAACTTAAATATATATCCCTGCAAGTCAGTTGCTCCACCCCACCTATTTAATCAGCCTTCCTTAGGCGTCCTCATCATTGGCGTCTTCAGCAAAGGATGTGCAAAGACAAGGAACTCATCTGTTTGTGACTGTTCATACCTGATAGGGCCATGGTACTGACCCGCTATCCTGCATTTCAATAATCGCTACTACTGCTACTCACCAAAAGACATCACCATGTGGCTTCTCCCTCGACAGCCCATCCCCACTCTCAATAGGGTTTGAATGGCCAAGTGCCCTCGGTAGCCCCGGCAAGCTACCCTAGTGAGCTTCATCAATATTGCCCTTGCGCCCATCCAACACGCACGGACCACATGAACACGCCCCCTCATGTTGATCAATGCTCGCACAGCAGTCGCTCACGCTGCAGAGATTGCTGACCTCATCTCATACAACCTTGCTGCCCTCTTCATCACTGAAACATCATCCTCCACACATGTTTTCAACATCCTCCCACCCAAAGGATACTACATCCAAGATGCCGACCGGCCAGGAAGGCCAGGAGGTGGAGTGGCAATCATCCAGAGGAGCTATTGGCCATGCTCCATCATCCCCTCTCCCAGAACAAGCTCATTTGAATCATGTGTCTGCCGGTTCCCTCTATCGCACAAGGAACCCATCACCTTCCACCTCATCTACAGACCACTTCACAGGAGTGAATCTTTCTTTGCAGACATCTTCAACGTACTCTCCTCTGCCAAATTACCACATTCTAGTAATAACTTTCTCTGGGATATTAACGTCTCGGAGTCACAGGCTGACAACCGCGCTTGAAGCACGCTTTTCGCACTGACCGTTCTCGTGAACCTTAAGTAAATTGTGCTCTCTCCCACACACAACAAAGGCAGCACCCTAAAGCTAGTCTTCACACCATCCCCCTGCATCACCTGTGCAGACCCTATCCCACTTTACTGGCCTGACCACGCCGCCATCCCATTATCAGTCAGCCACTCGACTACGGCTCACAAAGGGCAGGCTAAACACACTCGATGATGCTCATTCAAAAGCTTCCCGGTCATTGAGCTAGAAGCAAACTTTGCAGACTTCCCCACCACAGGGAATGCCTCGGGCCTCCTGGAATTATTCAGCAACTCATGCCCCTCTAAAATGCAACTGGGCTAAAACCACACTATCCGCCACATGGTACACCCCCGAGCTAGCCTCCAACAATCAATCGGAGCTCTTGAGAAACGGTGGTGGAACAAAACGTAACTTGGGAGACCTCACCAACCTCAAATCTCTTCATGCAATCTGTAGGATACTGTTTACTGAGGACAAAGCTGCATGCTCCACCACCATTGCAACAGCCTTAAAGACGAGCAAAGCCCTCTTTGAAGTAGTAAAGCATTATACAAACCCTCACCAGCCCCAGGTACCAGCACCTCAGGAAGAATGTGACAGAATGAACACATTTTTTTATTGAAAAAATAGATAAAATCTGAGAGACCATCGTCTCAACCTCTTACAGCATTGACATCCCCTGCACCCTAGCATGGACACTATTCTCTCCTCACTTTCCTCCAGATCACCTAAAAATGATTGCATCCCTCAAACCTACTTTTTACTCTGATCACATAATTCCGGCCTACATCATTAAACAATTGACAGGTCTGGCGCTCAATGCTCTCCTCAGCATTATCAATGTCCCCCTTGCAAAAGGACAATTCCCGGACACCTTTAAGACTGGTTTCATATGACCTCTTTTGAAAAAAAACAACCCTAAATCCTGATGACCTGGCCAAATACAGGCCCATTATGAACCTCCCATTTATTGGCGGCAAAATCTTGGAAAAAGTGGATGCTACACAAATGCTCACCAGCAGGGGCGTTGCTAGGGGGGGGATAAGGGGGCTATAGCCCCTGATCTTTTGGTTGTAGCCCCGGATAGAATCTCAGGAGCTACAGCCAAAAGACTAGCTAGCGCCCAGTCCCAACAGTTCCGACATCAGCATAGCCCCGGGTGATTTCCAGACCTAGCAACTCCCCTGCTCACCAGAATCTAACAACTCCACCTCCTAAATGACTATCGGTCAGGGTTCTGCCCAACGTGTAGCATTGAGACAGCCACCATCCAGGTGGTGGATGATTCCCTCCAAATCATAGATAAGGGCGACTCATGCCTCCTCATCCTCTTTGACCTCTCGGCTGCATTCAACATTGTCAACCATTGCATCCTTCTCTCCCTCCTTGCTGTCAGGATGGGATTCTCTGGCACTGTCCTGTATTGGTTTACCGCCTACCTCACAGGAAGACACCAGGCTGTCCAGATGACCTTGTTGCGTTCTAACAATCTCCAGGTCTCCTGCGGGATCCCCAAAGGCTCCATCTTCTCACCAATCTTTTTTAACCTGTACATGGTCCCTCTGGGCACTCTCCTCAAATATCACAATATAGCCATCCACCAATACCCAGATGATACTCAGTTGTACATGAGAGTAAACAGCGTGCAGGGCATCATTTGTCTTCGCAATTACCTAGCGATTATCCTGTCCTGGATGTCAATTGCTTACCTCAAACTCAACCCATCCAAGACTGAATTCATGCTCATAGGTACGCCGGCTAAAAACTACTTGTCCAACAATGACTCAATGCTATGCGCCTAGAAGGATTTCATCCACAACTCCCGGACTCAGCAAAATCCTTAGGCTTCACCATTGACAGTAATCTGTCCTTCCAGAAACACATAGCCAAGAAGGCCCAAATAGCCTGGCTCAGAATCTCTACCCTTTAAAAAATCAAACCCTTCATCCCACCGCAGGACTTCCGGAACGTAGTGTAGGCCCTTGTGGTCTCACATATCGATGGCAGAAATTCTGTCCTGGCAGGGCTCCCAGCTGCTCACTGGGCTCCCCTAAAAGCAGTCATACACGCTCCAGCACATCTTATCACTGGAGCATGATAATTTGACTGAATTACCCCCATCCTACGCAAACTGCATTGTCTTCCCCTCCAATGCCCCTGCAATTCTTCAATTTCGCACATCTCTCAAAACATGGCTCTTTCAACAACACCTGGCCCAGGACTAATTCCAATTGACGCACATACCGACGCACAGACTTCGCAGTACTGCGCTACTGTTAAAAGATGGCAGCCAAAATGCTGGCTACCCACACTCTGTACAGCGCTTCTTGAGCTACGTCTGCGCTTTAAACAATCGAATAACGAAAATAAAAAATAAAATACATATTCCTCGTACTCCCTGCATCACCAGAGGAGACCGATGCTTCATTCTACGGACCAAAACTTTGGAACTCCATCCCTTGGAAGATTAGGAACTTGAAAGAGCTGACCCACTTTTGGAAATCACTCTAGAGCAATTTGTTTAATGAAGTCTAGGCATCGTTTATAGGGACTAACCTGGCCCCTTGCTGGAAAGGTTGAAGCTTGATGCAGTTAATTATGTCCGGTAGCTCAGTACAAGTAAATCAAATCAACCATAAACACTTTTAATTGGTGCTGATTTCACCTCTCTACTTTTTCCTATTGAAATTGTCACCACTGCATGCAGGTATAGATTGGTTGTTCATTATGCACAATGGGCTGGTGCGGATAGAAGCCCCTGGTAGGTTACTACCCTCCATGACCAACACCAAATTAGGAATTAGAAATTGCGATTTGTTTTGGGATATAACCAAGACAATCTATAAAATCTACTTTTCCTTTTTAGCCACTCCCCTTTGTGTCTCCCTCTTTGCCATGGATTGCCCTCTGTCTGTGCATCGTCTTTCCTTTCCCAATATCACGGATCATCATTTTCTAGGGGAGAGAATCTGTAGGAAGATGGCGTCTGAGGCATCAAGGTTGAATTTGTGGTCACCTGGATAGAGATGCCTCTTCATAACCTAGCGGAGGGCATTGAAAAGATGCCTGTGAGCAGCTTATTTCACTCAGTGAGTCTGTGTGGCGAGCCTCCACAAGAGTCTTCCAAAGTCGGTGTTTACAATAACATTGGTGCAGTCAATTACTCTAAACTGGGCTTTTGAGTTTGTGAGCCTGTTCAAGGCTTTTACTTGTAGAAATAGTTTAACTCCCTAACACTTAAAGTATAATAGGTGCACCAATGGAAACGCCGTTCAATTCCTCCTTATTGCTCAGTGGGATCAGGGTACTCCCTTTAGTGTGCGCCCATTGCATTGGGTACAGGTGCTCGTTGTGGTAGGAGCATGGAGATTAGCGTGACTCCTCTCTCTACTGACCTGGCATAGATGGTATTGCATCCTCCGAGGCCACGACTCCTGTCGTTCCAGCCCACTGCATTGAAAGCAAGTGGTAAAACCTCCACCTGGTGGAGAGGACTGAAAACCTGCCAAAGCATAATCACTAGATTGGCCAAGCATGCATGCATGCACGTCCCATTAGCCTTCTGCAGGGTCTACTTTACGTCCCTTCCCGCCTTCACCCACAATTGCCTTTCTTCTGCTACGTACCTGTGACAGGGCCCGATTTAGTCAAAGTGAAAAGGTGCATTTAACCCACGTCGTTGGAAGACTATCTCAAGTAAATATTTTAAATCGGAAGCTGAGCGGGTTCAAGAGCTCAACCTCAATCCAGTGGAAGTCCTATTTCTCTCCCCCCAAATAGTTATAACTAGGATTCTTTTTAACTTTGCTGGCATATTGCAGGAAGACTACTAGGGGCGACTCAGGTTTAGGTATGGTAGTCACGCTTCAACCTTTTAAGACTCGAATTTCCTACATCTCCATGTCCTGCTTAAAAGGCCCAGCCTTGAATATGTTTATTGCCAAGTCTTGCTTAAGAGGGACAAGTGAGACCAGACGCCTACAATAGTGTCCCTTGGCCCGGAACACCTCAAGAATCTGGCCCCAGCAGGGCATGGAGGGCCCCTGGAAACTAACCTGCCCCCCATACTCCTGGGAACAAGTATTGATCAGAGAATGCAAATGTGACATTCTTGTAGAAGGGGGAATTTCATCTTCTCAAACATCACCATATGGTAATGTATGGGGCAGTGACCGCCGTCGATCTGGAAGAGCTGAAGCCGTCTCTGCAGATGGAAGCTCTGTGACTCGAGGGCTGCCTAGCAGAATGTTCAGGGAACTATCTACACCCGTATCATCCGGTAAAGGTTAAGCTTTCCTCTAGTGAAATCCAAACACATTCATAATGAAGGTAGGACAAAAGCCAACATAGCAGTGTGGGTCACAACCGGTGCCTAGTGTAGCCCTGTATGGTCTGGTCCTTTGTGATGATTTGCAAATGCCTGTAGGCCTCTATGTTCAAGCCAAATAAGGGGGGGGTAATAGAATGTGCTGGGAAAGCAATTCAACGTGCTGATGTGGGCTGAGCTGCAGGATGTCAGCGCCTCTAACCGTGGAATTATCCTTCAGGGTGCTCGAAGGCAAGGACATGGTGTATGAGTTTCTTCGCAGAGTTTGCGATGTTGCGGGTACCATTTCCTTGGGAAAGACTGTAGTCCTCTTCACAAGGCATTAGTCATGATCCAAGTCTTTGCTAAAGTTAGATGCAGAAAACGGTAGGAGGAGGGGAATTTTGCATTAAAGTTAAAGTTACGCACCACTGCAAAAAAAAAAAACATTAATTTCCCCCGCATGTTTGCTAATTTTATGAATGGAGCACAGCGATGTTTTGCCTAGACTTACTCTGTTTTTGTGTAAAGGTTGTAAAGTTTTACTTCAAGGGGGAAAAAAAATTGAATATTATTATTTTTGCATGCTTTCGGAAATGGAGTAAACAGGTCCAATCTGTTTTTCATGTTATGTGCAATGGCAAATTATCCAGAACAACGCTGTGAGAACTATCAAAAAGAAAAAAAGGAGGGAGCATTTTTCAGAAGATAGGCAGTTACTCCAATGGCCAGCCCTGGAAGATCGTATTGCTTTCAAAGCCATGATCCTTGGACGCCATTGCCTCCATGGCTCAGCCCCAGCCTATTTGAAAGAGCAGATAATTCCCTATCAACCGGGCCGATCTCTGAGATCCGAAGCTCATGGCCTGGTTGCTCAGACATGTGCCAAAAGAGCCAAAGGATTGGGACGTTCATTCGCACTTAAAGCTGCTGAAAAATGGAACGAGCTGCCATGTTTTCTAAGATTGGAATTTCATTTTCTGATCTTCAAAAAGAAACTAAAAACATTACTATTCAAGTAAATGATCTCTTCTCCCTGTAGGTATTAACAGTCCTGTCTCTTCTGTTGTCCGTGTCTCAATGTACGCGCCCTGATGCCTGCGGGCTCCGTCGCGATAGAAATAAACAAATAAATAAAAAGGAAATAAAAAGAGTGAAAAAATAATGGTGCCTCCTAAGTACAATGATTTATAAGCAATAGGCGCACTGCATAGGTTTAACTTGGTGTAATGCAATGTCAAGTGGAGTGGTCTTGTGTAGCATTCTTAACTCATCTATGTGGCCTCTTGTCTCATCAGTACACAATTCTTTATCAAATATTGAGTAAAGCAAAATCTGCTTGCTTTATTCCTTAATACGGGAGCAGAAAAGCAGTGCCAGTGCAAGGACTGATATACCCCAAGCAAAGTGTCGATTTGGAACCCCCACAACACCCTATTTTGTGGTCAGATTTAATATTGTTTGGGCCAAAGTGGCACCCTGCGGTGTACTCTACTGTTGGCGCAATAGACAGTTATCTAGTTTACTCTTTTTTGTAGAGCCCGCCTTAATGAAAAAGGTTTTACTATATTACAAACAGTAGGTATAGGACTGATCAGCAAGATGGTTACTGATCAATGGGGCTTTGCAGAAAAGCTCCACGTCCTACACAATTTCTTTTTTTTTCATCAGTAGCACAAGAAAAGAGAGCAAGCAAGACTGATTGTTGGGATCCTTTCTTGTTCATATGGCTGAGATAAACAAGGGACACAATCAGCAGACTGCAGTGTTGACTTCAAGATGGCGCCTGCCTGCTTCTGGCTCTCCACAGCTGCCGTTCCAAGGTCCCATAGGCTGGGTGAATCAGACGCAAAGAGAATGATACAGTGGTAAGGGTCAGTGGGAGCGGAGGCACAAGTGACAGCATGCAGTAGCTGGTCCTTTGCCGCACAATGCTTTCCCTTGGTTTATTGTAGTAGTCACCTCTGCTTAGGGGGCGGTGAGGGTTCAGTGCCATTACCGTCTCTGTACGCCCCCAATGCTGGGGGCGATTGCTATTCGCATCCCGGGATTCATCTGGAGTGTGAATAGTTTGTTTTATTTGTACACTGTAGGCAGGCTCCATGCACATTGTGTGAGCCTAATCTCCAGTAAAAAAAAGATGCCCGTTGCCATTGTAAAGAGAAAAGGGACTGAGTTTCTATTTCTATGGCAGTGGCTGCAGGTGAGACAGAGCACCAGGACAGGAGTACAATCCTCTGGTCCAGCAGGTAAGTGGAAAGGGAGGAAGGGGGAGTGAGGGACGGGTGCGGGGGTGTCATGGGGGGTGTGGGAGTGGTAGGGGTTTTGGGAATCAACAGGGAAGGCCTCACTGTTGTCGCCCCATAATCAAGGTGGCTGGACCAGGGGAAGACCCTGGGGTGGCTGGCAAAACGTGGGTGGTTCACTGTGTGTTCTTGATCACATTTCCAGCCAATTGATTGGCTGAACTCCTTTCCCCGGGTGAGAATGATGGTTTGCTCCCATTGATCATATGGTGTGAGCTGGTTGGGTAGGCCAGTGGTACTTGCGCCCTGAGTTGGAAAGACCAAATGGTAAAGGATAGTGTAATTTACAGGTCAGTGAGGGTCATATGAGGCACCGAGATCTAATGTATGTGTGGGATTTAGAAAATGACAACCTCGCTGGAAGGCAACAAGCTTTGCACATCAGGTGTGGCGCCAGGGGCTTACAAGCAACGTGCTGGAATTAATAGAGGGAACAGAGGTGGGGGAGCACAAGAGGAGGCATAATTAAAGTTGAATGGAGTGATTGGCAAGTTGTTCTTTGAAAAGTATGCTTTTCAGGTATTTCCCGAAGTGTAGGTGGGGAGAGGGGCAGGCTTACCTATGTCGGTAACTTGTTCCAGTGAAAGAGTACATAGGAAAAAGGCAGTTTTGCTGTTGTTTTCCCTCTTGTAGTTTGTTGTTTCCAGTCTGGTGATGTCATGGCTTCTAGTGGTGCACTGACCTCTGAAGTTGTTGAGTTTCTCAGCTAGGAAGAGTTGTCTTTTGGTTGTGATTAAGTGGACAGTCATTAATGCCTTTGCTACCAAGCACACCTCTACAAAGCTAGGAAGCAAAGAGACATGCTCTGTGGCAAATTACCCGACTGAAATCTGAAGCTGTAAGGTACCAATCCTTTAAATGGCATGGATTTCCTTGGGATGGAGGCAAGAGGAAGGTAGCTGAATGGACACCGGGCAGAAGAGATTCTACTACAAAAGGAGTATGAGCTCTTTTGAATACTCTGGCAACACTAGGTAAATCCAATCAGAGGTTATGCCAAGCATGGCAACCCCTAAGCATAGGGCTATACCCACAAGGGCCCAGAGAACAGATCTGGTATCGACCGAGTATGAAGGTTGATTTCTATATGTGGGGAGCACAGTGAACAGATTGGTGGGGCCCAAACCTATGGCAACATCTTCCATTGCTAAACTCAAAATATTGATCATATGAAGTCTGGATTACAGTAACGAGCGTAAAGGGGCCATCTAGTGGCTAATGTCACAGTATTACTCAAACCCAACCAGACCTAATCGGAGGTACTTTCTCTATCCGTAATTAACCCTTATTGTTGCTGATTTCTGACAGTGGCGCTACTGGTAAGGAGACTACGGACTGTTTCCTTTCACTAGATAGCAGGATTCATTGTACACATTCTTGCTCCTACAGTGGAATGCAGTGGAATTGGCCAAAGAATTTTGGTTGCCAACAAGTGGCAGAGCAGGAGGAAAATATTTTTTGGCTAGTCAAAGGGCCATTCTCTGGATTAACAAAGAAGAGTAGCCGCTCCTCAAGCGCTGAGTAAAGGGATGTACTTCTGAGGGGGCCCCAGGTGCTAACACTCTGGTCCTGAGAGATGTGGGTCTCTGAGGGGGCCATAGGCCCCCTCAGTAGAACACCCCTTTGCTCGCTGCTTTAGGAGCAATCACGCCTCTAGGTTCATCTAGGGAACCGAGCTTTGACAGTGCATCCAATGTTTTGACGGAGCAGCAAGAAAATGGAGGAAATAAGCAGCCATAAGCATGCGGGTAGCTCCCAAGGGCCACAGTCAGAAGACCCACTGCTTATTGGCTGATAACTCCCAAACAATGATCCTTTTGGATGAAGGTGGGAGAAAGCAACTTGCTGTGCATAGATACACTCCAACACTGGTACGTTGACAACACCCTTGATCTAAAAGAATCGAAAACGGAATGGGGCTTTTCTTACATAATGATACCCAAAAGCGAAGATCTAATCCAAATCCAAATGTGGTCTACGTGATTGAAGGTAGACTCGTATACCCATATGTTATGCACTGTACGGAATGTGCCCTGAGACGGCCTTCTAGATTTAGCCTTGATGCATCTGAGAGACCCAGTCTTGTCATCTGTGAGACAGATCAGTGTCGCCCTGGGAGATGGCTGTCGATGTATGGCGTGTATCCTTTTTGGTTTCAAAGGGAATCCTTGGTTTGGTTACTGTGATGTGCCATTAGCTTCTATTTCTCATGCACAAGCTAATGCGTTCTTCTTCTTCCAGTGAGCTAAGTGGTTACTGGAATGCCTTGCCAACTGTATGCTGGAGGGAGGTGTCTAAAATGGCCGCCTGCCACATGCCTTTTCCGCTCTCACAAAGCACGTACATATTGTAACTGGATGTTCACATTTGCATTAACTCTTACAAAACACAAATTAAATGGAGCTTTTAGATCGTGCTTCATGCGGGAGGCCAGCCTCTAAGTGCTAGGCTGGGTGTCATCTTGCTTCCAAGACAAACAGATTGCCCTTGAGCTACCCCACCCAATAACGTAGCTCAAACGTCCTGCGGGCCTCTCTATATCATTATAGCACAAATACTGTACGAGTCCTTATATGCATCTTCCGCAAGTTATACGCCTAATCCACATGGAAGGGCAATAAACAAGGGGCAGGCAATAGAATAGTTATGCTACTTGAACAATATCCCTGATAGGAGCTAAATGCTCTATTTAACACAGGAAGAGCCAGAGGAGGAATCGGGATGGTGGCCTTGGGGTCTTGTGATACAGAGGCACCCAGAGCAAACATGATGTGATGCCCCTTTAGTAAGGATCAGCGACTATGGTCTTGGCCATTAGTCCAAACCCTGAAAACTATGTTTATTTGTTAGTCAAAATGCTTGACAAACATTCGGCTGAATTACGAATGTTAAGCGAGATGTTTGAGCATGTGTGCATGTGATTGACACAGGTTTGCCAACCGCTTTCTGTCACAGAGTTGAATGCATTTATCGAATGGTGTTTTATAGCGTGCCACAGGCAAACTTGTGTTTCGTTAGACTGCCAAGAGTGAAAGGGGAGCAAAATGGAAGACGGGGATCCTGAAGACTGTTCACAAGTCGAGAGAAGATGGGCGTCTCTCACAGACAATGTACAGTTTCTGTAGTTCACCACGTTTCTGGAACATTAGAGTCAAAACAGTGCATGAGGCCATAACTCAGTTAAAGGCTCGCTGCGGCAAGATCCTCTGCAGACCTTTCATGGGTTTTAGATGGTTCGTTGGCATCTTAAATTCTGTGGTAATTCGTTTCAGGATGTTGGGCGGCCACCTTGAACATATCGCTGACCTTCCAGCTTGATTGGTTCAACCGGCCTGTGGATGGCCACCTACAGTTCCTCACTATGGTATACAGGGCCTAATTCCAACCTTGCCAGTATCCTGCCGGTAAACCAGCCAGGATACCGGCAAAGGCTGTTACCGTTTCTGGCACTCAGTCTGGTAGCGTTACTGCCGGAATACGAGGGCCGGAGGGACCGAATAAATCCCCATTCATGGAATCCCATAGGACTCCATGAGGGGCATTTGCTGTCAATACCGGAACTGGCATTGAAATGAGGGATTTTTTGCGGGTAGGGCACCTGCCTTGTAACCCAGGTGCCCCACCGGAAAACCCGTAGTCGGCCGGTTCAGTAAAGTGCCAGTATCCATGAATACCGTCACTTTCTTACCGGACCAGCTGACTCGGAATGAAACCCATAGTTTGGGAAGAGGAAGGGCAACACTCCCAGGGTGCCGTAAACTCACCTTATTTCTCGGCATGGAGCACACGGGCCACCTTAAAGCTTCAATGATGCTGTCTTTTCCGGAAGGCAATGATAATTTGCGCTGCCCTCTTTTGAATTTGTTCTGGGTAATAAAGGTATCTTTTAGAAAGTCTGGCATACACACTGTTGGCCTGACCTAGTTTTCTTGGGGTAAGGGCTCTGACTACATGTACCTTTTTGTGAAAGTCCATTGGAGCTAGGCATTCTCTAGCATGTAAAGTTGGCCGGGACGGTTTTTCTTGAGTGTAGGTACTTTTGAGGCTGTGCTTGGATTTGAAAGAAAGAGTGTCCCCGAGTTTCACACTGTTTGCGCGAGCACAGGATGAAAACAACTGTGTGTGGACATATGAGAGATAAGTCCTTTGAGTCTGTTATGTCACGTTAATGCACTTGTATATGCACCAATCACTATTGTAGTCATCCTACATCAGCAGGACTTGTCCCTAAGTCTGCAAATTGTGCCTCAGTCCAAGGTAACCAGACCATTGTCTGTGGAAGAGCATTAGAAGGAGGAATAGGCGACAAAGAGGGGCAATATGGGAGAGTAAGAAACACAACCGAGAGAGATGAGAGGGTTAAGAGAGAGAGGTTATCTGATTGTGGTTGCAGAAATGAGCACATATCTTCAATAACTTTATTTCGGCTATGTAGCCATGAAAGTATTGCACAACAAATATAAAACAAAACAGATTGCACACAAATATTTAATTCAAATTTAAAGTTAAATTGGATTACGTGCAATGGCCCTGGCGACAGCTTTAGACTGTAGGAAGCTGAATTCATGACTACGACAGTCAAGGTAGAGGCCCGACGGCATTAATTCACCCTGTACTATGGAGGTCTAAGCCAAGAGCACGAAAGAGTTGAGGGCACGACCCGCTGCTGGCTAATCCTAGTGCAGCTTACCATTTGCTTTCTGGTTGCAAATAGACATCCCCTCACTGTCTGAATCCAATGTATACATTTATTCACCAGAGCTTCCCGGGATTCTTGCTGATCTAATCCCAGTTTGGGGACCCGATGTAAGTATAATGATCCCCCTGCCCAGGATGACTTTTGCCTTCTAGTTGTAACAGTCGAGATAGCAGGGGGAAAGGCCAGTCTGATTCCTGCTTTCTCGCCACTGGCCATTGTGCTTGACGCCTACGGGCTGTGAATCTGCAGTGTGGACCTGGAGCTAGATCCTGATCATTCCAGTGTGCAACCGGATTGGCAATCTGCCCTTTCCCCACCGGTGCAATTGTGCTATTGCAACTTGCTTTGGACTCATTAGTCAACCCCCTTCCCCCCTGACAACTCTAAAGTTGCTGGAGCCGGTTTCGGGCCGCGATGGTCCTACTTCCACTGGGATATTTAAAGCCATTTTTTCTGCCCTCGTGCCACCACAATGACTTGAACATGCTTGCTCCCTTCCCGACAGCTTCCACCAGGGTTAGAACTAGTTTCTTTAAGATCAAAAGTTCTGCTAAGACTGTGCTGCAATGGCACTGCTTAATCACTTGACCCCCTCATCAGGCTGTATAGGGATGTACTTAACTGCCTGCTCACACAGTGCAGATGGACATAGCATTCCACTATCCAGTTGAGCACGGCTGGTTGTCCCTGGTGACGTCGCCTGCATCCACCCAGCCATGTTTCCCTTGCTCTCCATCACGTAGGTCTCTCCGTTCCGGGATCCCTGGAGGCACAAAGTCTTCTTTATAGGCTGTACGGGCTCTTCGAAGGGGTTCGTCCTGGAGGGGGATATTCTCCGCCCCCAGTTGGTGCAACAGATTCAAGGACAGCGGAGGAACGCTGATGCGCCGGCAGGTGCTGACTGGAGGCTGAGGAGGCGAGAGCAGCAATAGCCACAACGGCAGGAGTATCCGTGGGAGATCCAGTAGTCTGGACAATAATTCCAGCATTAATCAGGGAAGATGTGCTATGGGAGCCCTCGGGCATAGATGGACCATGCCGCTCATTAGCTCAGGGTCAGTGGGCCAGACCCCCAGTTGGGGCGCTGACAGGGCTATAAGTGGGGTAAGAAATCGAGGGGAGCTCTCATTCAGGGGTGTGGCTTGTGGGATGGGCGTGGCCTAAAAAAGTACTCCAACTGTAGTAAGGTACGCACACAAATTTATAACATTTATATATTTGTGTGTATACCTTATGGTTTGCGTACTTTTCAAGCTATCTTTTCTAAACATTTCTATGTTCATAAAAGATGGCTTCAAAAGTACACAATTCAAGCCATCTTTTATAAAGCTTTGCAGACGGACATAGCCTGAGATGTCTTTGTCCGTCAGCAAAGCCTTAGAAAAGATGGCTTGAATTGTGTACTTTTGAAGCCATCTTTTATAAACCTCTAAATATGCTTTGGAATCACCAGGTTTGCCAAGGGTTAAAGACGCCTCAGCGACCTCCGGAAACAAAGGCACAGTTAATTCCTATGGCGACCCCTTGCACGAGGGGTCACCAGAGGAATTTATAGTGATAGGCAGAAGTGCCAGCCAATCGCAGCATCGCTGTGGCTGGCTTGCACTTCTGTCAGCTGCCTGACTTAATGAGGGTGCATCTCCCATCGCGGCTGCAGCCGCGGCAGGCTAATGTGTCCCGCCAATGCTATGGTGGGACCGGGGGTGCCCCGGCTCAGCCCCACTTTTTGGAGACTGCCAGGGCCCGGCAGCGGGTGGCCCCGGCAAACTTAAAGCACTGGATGCGAATGAACATTTGGACAGTTTTGATAGGAACTTCGATGGTATGGCAGAAGTCGCCCACCCCACCAGGGATCCAAACTAATGGGGGCATTGAAAGAACCCAAAAATTGATGCAACTCACTGACAAGGAAATAGGCTTCTCCCGGGGGTTGTGAGCTGCTCTCACCAGCCCCTGTAGCATGAAGTGCATCTCTGCCAGTTAGCCTACCTGTAATGCAACCTACCAATTTGACCATGTAGCCCTGCACTGCCCACATGCCTGATTATACCTGTAACTTACCTGTCTTGCCCCATTGCCTGTATGTTTACTGCAGCCCCTGTAACATGAGGTGCGTCTCTGCCAGTTAACCTACCTATAATGCAACCTACCCAACTTGACCAAGTAGCCCTGAGCTGCCCACAGGCCTGATTATACCTGTAACTTACCTGTCTTGCCCCATTGCCTGTATGTTTACTGCAGCCCCTGCAACTTGAGGTGTGTCTCTGCCAGATGGCCTACCTGTAATGCAGTTTTCTTTAGCACTATACATTGTAACCACATCTGTAACCCCTCTTCATAAGCATTTACTGTAACCATTCTCTTAAGTACAACCACCAGGATGCCTCAGGGCTTAGGGTACTATATAAGTGTCATAATAAATACATAAAAGGGATAATGGAGCTTTTACTGGAATATTCCTTTTAACAGTCAATAGCTTCCGTTTGGGTAAGGTGCGGGTTCTGGTACTGGTGCTGCTGAACATGGTGAGAGTGCTGGCATGATGCAAAATTACTGAAAGTTCATGTTATGGGTGAGCTAAAAGTAGCAAGGCTGGCAGAGTCTAAACAACAGTCCATAAAGTAGACGGGGTGAACAAGAGGACCCGGTTTCATGTTATATACAGTGCTAAGTACACAGCAGCTCTCACGTTTCGGTTTAGGGCCAGACAGAACAATGGTCTTCCATTAACTTGCAGATTCTCAGTGCCGATGATAGCCTTGGGACCCCCTACTTGGGTCTCGCCCGGTCTGCTGCGCACACAAACCTTAGCAGTCCTGGTTAGATGACAGCTAACAGAAACTTCTCAGCCCACCTCTATGTCTTCAATGGGCATCGAGGAAAAGGCACTTAAAAGAGGCTTCCTGCAGGCAGCCCTGAAAAGATCCTCGGATGTCTCCAGATCGCAAACTCCCTGTAGGGGCCAACTCCTGTGCCCAATGCCCCCGGAAATGGAAGTTGATGGGAAAGGAACGCTGATGAGAAAAGTAAGGGAAGAAATTCATGATACCAAGCATTTCCCTGGCAAGATAGTGTGTAGTACTTTGAGACTGGTACTGGGACTAGTCAGAGCAGGGCTGCCTGTGGGATGTACTTGAGATGTGCTAAAGTGTGCCCTTGGAGCATGGAGCCCTGACTACCAGTTAACCTTTATAGGCGTCTCCCGGCAATCCCCAGGGAAATGATCGGGGACTGTCCTGCCAATTGTCAGAGGTGACAGAACCATGAGTTGGCTGGGCTGTGTAATGCTGGGTGCATGGAGCGCGTAGGGGAAATGCAAAGGGGAAGAAGCGATGAAGCCGACCGTTCACGAGCCAAGCCTTGTCTTCACAGTGATTGACAGGTTCCCTAGTGAGTAATGAGGTTAAAATAAGGTGGCATAACTGTGGGCAATGTAGATCATCGATATGAGGGTGACCGCTTTAGATACTATCGCCTTCTATACCTGAATTCTATGGCATTACCCAAATTGACATTTTACAATTGACCTTTTGTCCTAATGGACCTAATAATAGTGGTCCTAATTGACCACCTGCACAATTGACCCTTACCTTTATTTTACTTTTTATATATATATGTGTGTGGGGTGGGTTTGGGGTAATAAATAATATAATGGGATTGGTTAAGAGGTTGCGGGGGGTTTTGGATAGAGTGGGGTGTTGCGGGGAGTTTCCCCCGCATATATGTCCTAACTGACCTTCATTTCACGATCAATTGTGCCGAATGTCAATTCTTCCGCGATCAATTGTGAAAAGGTCAATTAGTATACATCCAATTCTATGAGGTGGCATGATGGAGAAAGACAATCTTTTGACTTTAATTACCTAGGGTGGAATGCAAGGGCCCTTTATGAAGGCATAAATGCAGTCGAAATATAGAAGTACTGCTCTAAACTTTAAGGCACTATGCAAGACAGACCCAGGGCCACATCTGCCATATCAAAAAGGAGAGAGGCATGGGATTCCTTGAAGAAAGCAAGAAGACCTTAAAGCCCCTGCCGCAAGTGGAAAAATGCACAGTCAGACGTGGGGTGGTCTGTAAGAGGAGACCTTGCTGAACCAGACCTATGGCAAAGTGAGCATGCGCCATATCAGCATGGAGTAAAGGATTAGTGTTTGACCGAACAGAGAATTTAAATGGTCACCTAGGTATTAACACCTAGTCAAAGCCAGGAGACAAAAATCACAACCAGGAAGGACGACTTAGAAGGCCCTGTACACGCTGTCTACGGGTTACCACCCTGGAACACGGCAGAGCAGCAGAACATAATGGAGGGATCACAGGCAGGAACAAAGTCCCAGTGGGGCACAGTTCAGGAGTAGATCACAATGGGAGCAGGTGTACAGTGAAAGAGCAATACCAGAATACAGAAAAGTTGCATAAATATAGTGGGCAGAGCATGGGAAGTTAACTAGAGTTGCCAATGAGATACCAACTCATGAAAGGATGCAGAAGCACTGTGGAAACTGAGAACAATAGCAACATGGCCGTGAGAAGCACCGAAGCAGTTGCCATCATCCAAGTGCACAGTTGCTGGGCAACAGGACATAGGAGCCAAACACATTGAGAAGCATACAGTCACATGGACAGCACTTGACAGCATCATCACAGTGGGGCTAAACCCAGCAGCAGAAGCACAGGTTAGCACATAAATCAAAATCAATTGAAAGGCAGGCACAGTGCAGCCCAACCCAGAAGTGAGACCTGCGGTTGTCATAAGGAAACCCAGGTGCAGAACAAAGTCTGGGGAAATGGAAGTAAAAACATGGTATGTATCAATAACATGGAATGAATGTCAAGGTCTCAACAACAAGATGCAAGATTTGGGAGGAAATCCCAATGGGGCAGGAATACAGTGATTAGAGGTTGAGATGAAGACCATTGGTTCAGTAGGAAAGGTGTCTTCACGGGTAAGTGTGATAACTGAGCAATAGTTGCAATACAAAACAAAGTTCCCAAGATGTGGAAACTCCCGTCCCCTGCACACTATCAAAGACCAAATAGCAGCTAAACTATTACTCTATACAGTTTTGGATGTGTACAATAAAGCAGTTGCAAAGTTATTTCGAATAATGCAAGTATTTAAAAAAAAACATTCTTCAAGAAAATTAATTTCAAAAAGTTCCTTTTTTCTTCACAGTTGGAATTTCAATGGGAAACCCAACGCGTTTCGAGCTACAATACTCTTCATCAGGAGTACTCTACTGTGAAAGTTGCTGCAATTTAACAACAAAGAAACATCCATGAACATTCTTGGAAGTGCTATTCTTAAACTACACATCTTTTTAGATTAAGTCAAGATCTCCTTAAGCTTGGTTAATCACCTTTTGGATATAATTGAAATTGATATCAATGTCCAAACATTTTCCATCTGGTATAACCAAGGATCTGGAGGAAACAAAGGTAGAATCTACTTAGAGCGCTATATTAATCAAATGAATAGGTCCCAGTAAAAGCAGGAACCTGTGTGCTAGAGGAGAAGAAGAGTACAAGTGAATTGTCTGTCATACCACTATGCTGGTAGTGTCCAAGATAGAGCTATGTAAAAATGTCTGACTTACCAACTCATTTCTGGTGGGTAAAATTCTGTAAGGAAAAAACAGTATTCTCTGAGTCCAAAATAGAATCCCATTATCGTATTCCTATTGCAAGAAAAGAATATATATAAAAAAAAACACTATTCGTTGTGTGTCTTCTCCATTTAATCTTGTGCTGGTGTGTAGGGCCCATCTCTCTCTAATCTGTCAAATTATTGGATACTTTTCTCAATCCATAAATGTGATGTGATCCCCTACAACCACAAGACTTATTTCTAAAGGTCAAAATAAATAATATTGCTCATGGATTTGTAGTTCGAGCAATATAAAAAAAATTGTAATGAGCCTTCTAATAAGAAGTTCGCACATTTTTAAGACGAAAAAGCTCTCACCTGAATAGCTTATAGATACCAAGTAGTGATAAAAGCTGTTGCTGTGTTGGTCTGCGTATGTTCTCTACTAACCAAACTAAAACATAAAGAATATCTTAGTTAGGAAGATAATGGTCCTGTCATTCTAAAGTTGCCATTTACTGTGGCGTACAAGATGTCTAACGAGTAAATCCAATACCTCTTACCTAGTGGGATGTGAAATGCAGCTTGCTCGTAAACTGCAGCTGCAGAGTAACTCATGGTGCTCAAAAAGAGGTGATTTACAGAAAGAACTAGCACAGAGAGAGCTATATTGGATATATCATTTGGACACTATTAGTCCCCTTAGTATGAACAAGGAGTTTTACTTGGGACCTTATCTCTAGATTTACAAAGCCTGGTCAAATGGATCATCAAATACATAATGTAAGACCGTCGCTTACCTGGGAGATGGGCTAGGGTACATATTGCCACAATAGTTGATTACTGTATGTGCTGTTGAATAGATGAATATTGTTTACAGACTCAGTAACGCAAATAGAGGAGTCTTCTGTACAAGTCCAGTTATACCTCCTGGGAGGGGCCAAGTATAACCTCCTACTTACCCACCACATGGCAGTAAGTCCAAAGCCAAGTCATGGGTGCTTTCCGCCCATGGTCAGGAGGGAAGGGAAGTCCGTACTGGGACGAGGAAGAGTAGTACTAGGAGCAATAACAATTACCAGTAAATAATCCAAGCATTACCTCCATGCCTCTCTTCCTCATCCCAGTACTTAACTTTGAGTCGTACCAAAGCAGAAACAGGGAGGATGCCCATGGCCACCAGAAAAGACACAGGCACCTAGGGTAATGCAAAACCAACCCAACACCAATGTATTCAATGTACAGAAGAAAGGAGACAGGCAAGCCAAAACCCCTGCCACCACCACAACCAGACACAGCCCAAAGCACCCCCATGCCAAAGAAAGTGGACCGGGGCCTCTCCACGTTGAGCTGGTAATGTCTAATGAAGGTGTTAGGAGATGCCCATGTGGTAGCCCAGCAAATGTCCAGCAAAAGCACCCCCTGCAAGCTAGCACAGAAGGTGGCCACCCCTCTACCTGGACCCGCCCCGCAGGGCATAGGTCTGCAGACTCATAGGCCTGTAGAATAAAAGATTTAATCCACCGGCTGATATATAGTAGAAGTGGAAGTCCGGCTGCCACAGCCCCCCGCCCCAAAGGTGACCAAGAGCTGATCAGTGAGACAAAAAGAGTCTGTGCGGGAAAGTTACTGTAAGACCGCCCACTTGATATCCATACAATGCCGAGCCTCCTCCTCAGAAGAGGACAGGGGAGGAAAAAAAAGCTGGAAGAACCACCTCCTGAGGCAGATGGAACGGAGAGGAGAATGTAGTTTCAAAAGAAGGGTCACACCGCAGGACCGGAGCCTCCTCCCATGCTACCAGAAATGGAGTCCTACACTAGAGTGCCCTGATTTCCCCCAAACACAGAGCCGAAGTAACTGCAATCAAAAAGGTAGTGTTCAGCGTCAACCACTGCAGCTCCACACCCTTGAGGGGCTCAAAGGGTGGTCTCTGTACCATAGACAGGACCGAAGGAAGGTCCCAAGGGGATCATCAAACGGGTCCAAAGGACGAGGCTCTGCCACATCCTTCATCAGTCTTGAGACAAGAGCTTCTGCACCATGCCCCCGCCGGAGGGGACCAGGAAACCCGGAATGCCTGAATGGCTGCCCACTGAAAACGGAGAGTAGAGACCGCCAACTCCTTTTTAGCCCCATCATGGAGAAATGGAAAAATGTTCAGCAGACCTCAAACCAGCGCCTGGATACCACTCGGGAAACATTAAGCCAGAAAATGAGCCCAATGATGGTCGTAAGACTTGAGCATAGAGGACCGACACGCCATCTTGACAGTCCCAACCACAGTGGCAGAAAGGCCTAACGCTTGCAGACCCTTCCTCTCAGTTTCCAGATCCCCAACAGATGAGAGAAGAGAAGGGTAACCGACCCCCACAACGGAGACGACCAACTGGCAACACCCATGGAGGAGCCAACAGCATCTCCAGATGACTAGGGAACCAACCCCTCAAAAGCCAGTAAGTGATCACCAGGACAAACTCCCCCGGAGACACCCTGATCCTGTTGATGGCCCTCAACAACCCCGGAGACACCCTGATCCTGTTGATGACCCTTGGAATCAGGGGAACCAGAGGAAAGTCATAAAGAAGCTCCAGCGGCCAGGCTAAGGAAAGAGCGCCCACCCGCCAGGGGACGGAGACTGTGAACAAAACCAGGGAAGCTGAGCATTGCAGGGGGAGGCAAAGATGTCTATCCAGGGATGCCCGAAACGCTGACATACCTCCTGAAAACCCTTGGGGCGAAGGGACATCTCCCTTGAGACCGGAAACCCCCTGCTAAACTGGTCTGCAGTCATATTGTCCACCCAAAAGATATGGACTGCCCAGCAAGGAGACCAGGTGAGCCTTTGCCCAGGCCCCCATGGACAATGCCAGATCATCCAGGGAGCGGAACCCTGTATCCCCCTGATGGTTGATATAATCCAGAGCTAGAATATCCTTCCCCAGGATAGAAGGTCCAAAGACCACCAAAGCCTGCAAAAGAGCAGCCAACTCCTTCCAATTGGAGGACCTCCCGTTGTCCTGAAGAGACCACCTTGCCTGATGAGACAAGTCCTGGTGAGTTTCCCCCACCCCAGGTCACTGTCATCCGTGGTAAGAATGATCGGTAAAGGCCAAGGGCACTCTCCTCCGGAGATGGGACCTGACAAACCACCAGCAAAGAGACTTCTGGAGGGGAGACATGGCCGGGATCAAAGAGTAGTACTTAAGGGATGCCGGGCACCAATTCGACAGCAGGTGACGTGCGAATGAACTCAAATGCAGTTGTGCCCAGGGGACAACAAAGAGACAGGAAGCCATGTGACCCTGGAGACACAACAGCTCCTGGTCGTAGCCAAGTCCTTGTGGAAGAGACCCTCCAAGAGCAACCTGAGCTGGGAGGCGCTGTCCAGTGGGAGCTGAACCCCCTGCCCTGCCACACACCCCCTACACCCCCACCATGGATGCAGAACTGGGCACAGGCGAACTGTAGAGTATGAGAGGGCAGCAAGTGGAACTTGGGTAGATTGAGCAAAAAGCCCCACCAGACCAGGGTGCACCAGACCAGACAAAGATGGGCCACCACCGGGAGCCGGTACCCGACCCTCATCAACCAATCATCCAATAGGGGTACACCTGAATTCCGACCAGGTGCAAGGACACCACCAGGGGAGTCAACAACGTTGTGAAGACCTGTGGAGCAGATATGAGACCGAAGGGCATACATCGGAATTGAAAAGCGCAGGAAGCGCTGACGACTCCGGAAGATTGGGACATGGTAATAAGCATCTAACTAACTAATAGATTTCTTCAAAGGTCTCAGGGCGCTCCCATAGACAGATCAACATGAAACACAGATGAGCCAAGATGGTATAGGCATGGAAAGAGATACTAAACCAGGTGACTAGAGAGTCTTTCAGGTGTGTACACTGGGACCCCCAACCGGCCCATAGAGCTAGGGTTTGCCCAAGAGTACTTTAAGATAAATAGCAGCACCCGTGAGATGGATGGGGTGAAGATTAATACTCCAACACCAAATCAATAATGACAACTCAAAGGTTTGGCAAAGGGAGTCCGTTTAATGACAAGTACAAAAAACGGGGAGTCTCATGAATATCAGCGGATGCGTGATCTTCTCTCTTGTTTCACAACTCCAACGAACTTCATAAAAAACACATCATTTATACTAAAAACTCGTCATCACTGAAGTGTAACACTTAAAAGTTGGCATGCAATTCTATTGATTCAGGAAAGGTAACTTTAATATAGGTTCTATATCTGTATATGGTAATGGAGTAAGGGGATTGGGTAAACACTGTCAGGTGGGGCATCTAAGCCCTTCCTTCAAAATGGCTACTGTAGACGTCACTAAAAGTACAACGTCCTATTGGTTCTACTAACTCTAGGACCCTAGATTACTTGGTCCGTTATGATTGGGTTGGCACCAACCCCACTCATACTTCACCATTTTGCTTAGCAGCATGCAGAATGGTTAGCCAGGTGCAGGGTGCCCCCTAGGTCCCCCGGCCTTCCTCCAATTATTGTTGCAATCAATCATCACTTTAGTGGCCATGTGTCAATTATTTTGCTGTGGTTGGCCTCGAGACTGCATCCCCTGTCTGGAAAAGTTCTGATATCTTCGCCTGGCCCACTGCCATGCGTAGGTGTGAAAGTCTCACTTCTTCTCGCTTGGCTGGTTGCGTGATTCAGACACCATGAATTTGCCTCTTCTTCATGTAATTCATGTATTTGATTTTCATTTCACCCACCACCTGCCTTTGGTGTCTTATCTTGACCTTTCAGAGCAGGATATTCTGTTCTTTGCTTCAATTAATTGTAGCTACTGTTCGTCCATTTTAACTGATACGACCTTGGCTTTCCTGGCACGATTTGCCTCTGCTGGGTTTTGTTTCTGATGCTTATTCTTGATTTTGCTAAATATGAAGCTCTCCTCGTGTGGCCTTTAGTAACCTTTGGGTTGATTCTCCTTCTTGTGCAAAGTGGAAGTATACTTATATAACGTGCTTCTTTTGAGGTAGATATGTATAGGTGGCGCTAGCCGCAGTCTGTCTTCTACTAAGCATAGCAAGCTGCATGATTTTCTTAGCTTTCTTGCGGTTCCAAGCATATGTACATGCGTAAACTGGTTAAATATCTTTGTCATGCTTACAGCGTAAGCTTCTTACATTTGACATCGTACTTTCACTTTAGGTCCACGATCTCCCCTGTTCATGGCGTTTCGTCTCTTTATGTCATTCTCTGGTCGTCATCTCTTCTATATGTGAGTCAGTCTGGGTTCTTGTGTCATCACCATTCGTCTTCCATTAAGACCTTTTTGGTTTCTTCAGGGACTGTATTCAGACTTTCTACGTTTCGTTTTAGTTGTTGATTTAGTTTTCTCAATGGGTACCTTACTTTCCATGGTCTCTTAGGTATAGGTACTTCAATAGGCGTTGTTCCTCTGATGGGTACTGGACAGAGCCCTACTGCGGCTCTCTGCTAGTTTATTTGTTCATCATACGTCACATATTTTGGCATGAACGTTCTTGGTATTTCAAAATGGACGGTTGGAGTGCAGGCTGTACGTGGGACCTCCTATACAGGTTTCAGGAGGTTTGTCACTTATTATTGAGTCTCGGCTTCAGAAAGAAAGGTCTTAAGACGTTTCCTAAACTAATGCAATGTCGAACATTGTTTTATTTGTAACAGAATCAAGTTCCAGATTTTTGGAGCTCATGCAGTAAAGCTTGCTCCAGCCAGTCTCTTCTGAATTGTACAGGGTTGGATCAATAACATCTGGTCATTTGATAGCAAAGTCCGTTTTGATGAGGCTTTTTTTAGTCTGGTATTAAGATAGTCTGGAACATCACCTGAAAGGAATTTAAAGACAATAACTAACCCTCTAAAGTTAAGTCGTTGTTCTATGGAGAGCCAATGAAGTTTCTTACGATATTCTGTAATATGTGTTTGGTGGCTCAGCCCACAAACCGCCCGGACCGCACCATTCCGCATGATCTGTAGTCTCTTAATGTTACCTTTGGTTGTTCCCATAAGGAGACTATTGTAATAGTATAGCTTGGTGTTACCTATGGCTGCTGCAATTGGTGCTCTATTATTTTCTGACAAATGGGGACGAATTTGCCACAGGAGATGTATGATGATTTAAGATACGATACATGCTTCTGGAAAGATAGGTGGCCATAAAAAAATACTCCCAGAGTTTTAACATGGTCGGACACTGGGATGTTGTTACCATTTATCTCAAACGTTTTGTAGCAAGTATCCATGTTCTTCATTCTACACGGTGTGCTAATAATAAACAGCTCAGTTTTCTTGTCATTAAGAGCTAACAAATTTAGTGCCATCCATTTCTGGGTTGCCACAAATATTTCATTGACTGTGGCCAGGTCCTCCTCATAGATCCCAGACAGTTTAATAACTATCTGGGTATTGTCGGAATAGTTGTCAAATTGCACACCCATGTATTTAAGAAGGTCACGTAGGTACTAAATATATATGTTAAACAGTAGCAGGGATAAACATGATCCCTGGGGGACACTGCAAGTAACCAGAAACTTCTGAGACTGTGAGGTTCCCTTCGCAACACAGGCAGTTCTAGAGCCCAAAAAAGATTTTAGCCACAATACTGCTTCTGGAGAACAAAAACCTATATTTTTAAATCTCCCTGCCAGTAGGCCGTGGTCGACCAAATCAAAGCCAGAGGATAAGTCCAACAAAAGCAATAATGCAGAATTTCCCTCTTCAATGATTTCAGTTATATTAGCTTTCAGGTCCAACAAAGCCGTCTCAGTTCCATGATTGATTCAGAAACTGCACTGTTCATTTGCCAAGATGTTATTTTTCTCGACAATTGATTGAAGTTGTATATAAGCTATCGTGTCAAGAATTTTTAGTATAAACGGCACATTTGTAATAGGGCGGTATATTTCCGGTACCAAGGAGTCTAAATTATCCTTTTTTTAAAGTGGGGTAATCCAGACTTCCTTGATAACAGTTGGAACCAGAGCCTCGGAGAAGGACCTATTAACAATTTCTGTGACCCATGGTGTTAGGGTACTGGCAAATTCCTTAAAGAGGGTCATAGGAAATAAATCCCCTTTGCAAGAAGTTGACTTGAACCCTTCTATAATCTCATGTAACTCTTGTTCTGTTATTTTTGTTGAAGGAAAAAGGGGTTATAGTTTGAGGTGGGCCGTCCATGTCTGAGATCACGGTGTCCTCTACCAGACATTGAGATTTTATTATTTTCTTAATACGTGTATGGTGAAGTTGTGTTTTTTGACAGAAACTGTTTAGTATGTTCTGACACCAGTCATCATCAGTATTAACTCTTGATTCATTGATGGGCCCTTTAAGTTCTTTAAAAACTGTAAAAAGTTCCCTTAGATTTTACAGAGGCTTTTTTCAATTCTGGTGTTGAGAAATAAGCGTTTAGCTTCTAGTGTCGGGTCCATATGTGCCTTGACTGAAAGTTTATATGCAGTCAAAGAAAGAGGAGAAGGGTGGATGGTGGTTGTGCCACTGGCGTTCAGCTTTCCTCTTGTTTTTCCTGGCTATTATTAGCTCAGTAGAAAAACGAAGTTTGTAGCCCTTCCGTTTCTGTTTCTTAGAGGGGCGAGAAGGAGCAAGAATGTCAAATGCCTTATTAGTTGCTTCCCTAAAGGCAGCAGTAAATTCATCCAGAGACAACCCACCCTCTAAGGATGGTAAAAGGGGGTGAACAGTTGAGTGAAAAGCCTCAGGTGTAACATTTTGTAGACTGCGTAATTCCCTTAATGGTGTTAATTACGTCAGTATGTTGTCCAGTTTTAATGGCAGGCTAAAGAGCACCAAAGAATGGTCTAACCAGGGGCATATTTCTACGTTCTGTAGAGTTCTGGAGAAACGGTCCACCAGATTAGCCCAGAGTGTCATCCACCTCCACACTGGCAAGCAGTCGGGTTTCCTCACCCCTGAGGGGATACAACTTTGCCATAAACCAGGGCATGGAGATCTGCTCCAGCCAGACCCACTCCCACAGGACCTTGTCCCAATGTCCAAAATCAAAGATAGGCCCAGCTTAGTGGAATGTTTATACTGGTGAATAGTCATTTCTGAAGCCCACTCCACCACCTACGGCTCCTGAAACCCCATAGATGGGTAGATCTGGTCCATCACCAGTTGGACCTCGTGCCGGTCCAAGTACATCCTGGTAGCCTCCTAGTCATCGGATGAAAGGGAGGAACCAGCCATATCCGAAGAAGAGCCGCCGGACGAAGAAGACACAGACTTCAACTCCGACAGCCCTGCTGCACAGCTGGCCAGGAATTCCTTAAAAAGAGAATTGAAGTCCTTCATGGGAACACCAGGATCAGGTGCAGCTACCTTCTTCTTTGGCTTAACCACCCTGGAAGAAGAGGAAGAAGCCAATTCCTTATGTTTCCTCCAAACTGCGTGTTTCCCCACTGCAAAGACCGGCAGAGACACCAGAGAAAAACACAACTCATTTAAATGAAGCAGCCGAGGAAAAGCCTGGGCGGCGTCCCAGTCACCCAGGAACAAGGCAGCGTTGCCATGGCCAGAAAGGGGCAGGAACGCCCCACCCTGCCAGAGTGGAAGGGATGGAATGCCGGCGCAGAGCTCAGAACAACTGCTCTGGAGAGCAGCTGTGTACCCGGACACTCCCCAAGCCCACCCGTTCCTTAGCAGACATGGCAGCATGGGAGACAGAAGCAGCAGGAATCCAAACGTGGACCGGGAGAGGCAGGGCCCCAGCAGGCAACCGCCCCCTGGGATCCACACCAATAGGAGTACAGGAGGGGGCCCCCACCCCACCCAACTTGAACTGCATGGCGTTAGGAGGTGTGGTGGCGAACACCATGAAATCAGGGGAAGATGGAAGCCCCACCACCGTCTCCACCCCAATCCAGACTTACCAGAGTCACACGGTGGGCCCAGATACCCCCCAGGCCCCAGATTTGGACGATGTCCGGAGGCCAACGGGCACACCCCACATTGCCCGAGGACACAGGACACCGAGCCGCCAGGCCCCACAGTGGGCCCCGCGGGCATCGTGTGCCCAGCCAGCATGCAAGCCCTGCAGCTGAGTTGCCAAGGGAGTGCCCCCAGCCGTTTGCCCTCCCAAGCCCAGCATGGAGAGGATCCAGTAGTTTTGTCAGGAACAAAAGAACTGCTGTGTGGTGGGTAAGTAGGGGTTTTATACCTCCTGGGAGGGGAGGGTCTGTGGTACTGCCCCTTTAAGGGACTAGCACGTGGCGGAGTGGCGTTGCACTCCGCCGCATGCCCTATAAATAAAAGGGGTATGCCCGGCCGCAGCATTGCAACTGGGGAGCCCGAGCCTGATGCATGTCTCCGTGTGAGTTCCTGGAATGGAGGGAGGTCTGGGGCTCACAGGAACAACACAGTGGGGGCTAGGGATACCCCCACAACAGTGGTGACGAGGCCGAAACATGCCCGGACCCGGCAGTGATCTTTGTGATTAATTTTTACACCGAACGAGGGATGGATCTCTCGTTCTACGCTTGGGGGAGGGGCAGCCGATGCGGCAGCGGCCATTTTGTCCCCATTACACGGACGCTTCACAGAGCTCGGTGGGGCCTGTGAGTGCCATCCAAGCACAATTTCTGGACGTATGGATAGCGGACCGCTATCCCTACATTGGCATACCTGAGATTTGCAAATTTTTGTAATTTTGAGGTATATTTCACCGAGTGAAGATGAGGCACTGGGGAAGACTAGCTATTCTGGAACTCCTACCCTAGGCCTCACTGGCTCAATTTTTGGACACTCCTCAATGCTGGACAATCTGGTGACTGGTCACTGGACCTCTGCTACTGCTGGAAGCTGGTGAGTGCAGTCTGCACTGGTGAAGGACTGGGGGGGGGGTTTGAAGATCAAGGAGGCCTGTGATCCTGGTGTGGAAGGTGGAAGATCGAGGTGGCTGCGTGAAGAAGAATCAAGCTGGTTGAGTTGCGGCCCCTATGCAATACTGAAGGGGTGCTTGTGCACTCTGACCCATGAGTGATCCAGCAAACCGGGACAGGGCACAGGCTGTCCAACAACAGCAAGGATTACCCCCACCTCCAACAATGGCCCAAATGAGGGCCCCAGCGGCTCTCCCATCCATACTCTAGTTTGATGTGTCTGGCCCCCCATCCAGTCTGGGGCCTAGGTGGAGGCGATGGATTGAAAAACCTTGACATTTACTTTCGGGCTACGATGGAAACCAGCGATGACAGCAAGCTGGCCACGTTACTATATGCCGCTGGACCAGCTATACATGAGATTTTTGACTCCCTCCAGCCCACAGACACCACATATGCCGCAGCAAAGACAGCCCTGCACAACTACTTCCTTCCACTGTCTAATGCAGACTACGAGAGGTTTGTCATGCTATCCACCAAACAGAAAGAAGACGAGACCCTCAACAGGTTTCACGGTCGTCTCAGAAGACTCTCAGTGCCATGTGCATAGGACAACACCGATTACATGGTCAGAAATCAGCTCATCCAAAGGTGCTTCTCAGGCAAGTTGAGGAGACAGGTGCTGAGAGAACCAAGGATCACCCTTTCTTGCATCTTGGAGCTGGGCTGCTGCCAGGAGATTTCCGAGGTACGTGCATCAAGGATGGAGGCGGGGTCCTGCGCTGCCAAGTCAGAAGAGATCTGCGCTGTGAGTCGTGGCGGCAGGGGTGCCTGGAGACCGGCTGGTAACTTCAGCGACCGGGGCAGCAAGCCCGGGAGAAGCATGCCAAAAGTGCGGTTACGACCTGCCCCACCCCGGTGAGTGCCCAGCTGTACGGAGGTTGTGCGGACGGTGTGGCCTGATGGACCATTTCGCAAGGGTGTGCCGAACGTCCATGCCGGTGCTGGTACCGAGAGGCCCTGTGCGATCAGGGTTTTTCAGACAGTCCCGCCCTCCCAATGTTGCCCAGGTAGAACAAGGGGAGGAAGGGATCCAACCTGACGAGGAGGGGGAGGAAGAGGGAAACATTTTCTTTGTATCAAGCATTGACGCCCTCCAATCTAAGGGCTGAAGACAGCTGAGGTCCGTCGTGGCAGTCATGACTCTCCTGTATCGGTGCTGATGGACACGGGGGCCTCAGTCAATGTTATGGCCCGTCAGCATTATGATGCCATGCCCTGTCCCCTCCCGCCCCCAGTCTATCTACTCCGAAAGCTCAAATTTTCACATTCGGGGGCTCACATCCTATTCCCCTGGATGGTGCATTTGTGGTTCGGGTGGGGCATGGAAGCTCGAGGATTAAAGCACGTTTTTATGTAACGCCCGTCAGTACCAACACCTTACTGAGTTGTGCGGCAGCCGAAGCCCTCGGACTGGTGAGCTTTGCGTACTCCGTATATGTGGAGGACATACAAATGCTGCTGTAGAAATATGCAGGCCAGTTCCAAGGGATTGGTTGCATGGTTGGGGATCCAGTGAGACTGCACATCAATGAGTTGGTGCAGCCAATTGCCCTCATACACCACAGGGTGCCTTTCTATCTGAGGGAGTTGGTGGATATAGAGCTGGATAACTTGGTAAACCTTGACATCATCGAGGAGGTGGAAGGTCCAACATCCTGGGTGTCCCCAATTGTGGTTGCCAGGAAACCCAAGCAACCCGATTCGGTAAGAATCTGTGTGGACATGAGGCTTCCCAACAAGACCATCAGGAGGGAACGCCATCTCACACCAACTATTGACAATATCATCGCAGAGCTGCAGGGAGCTTGCTTCTTTTCGAAGCTCGATCTCAGGGCGGGATACCACCAAGTCCTCCTGCATCCGGAGTCGAGGTATATCGCGACTTTCACGACCCACCGGGGTCTATACCAGTACAAGCGACTCAGCTTCGGGATCTCCTCCATGGCTGAGGTATTTCAAAATATTATCAGAGGGGCGCTGGCGGACCTAGAGGGTGTTCTGAACATTAATGACGACATCCTGGTGTTCGCCAGGTCAGAAGTGGACCACCTACAGAGACTGGCAAAAACTTTTGAGAGGCTTCAATCATTAGGTTTAACACTCCACCACAAAATATTTGAGTTCCTGAGGATGAACATAGAGTTCTTTGGATTCATGTTCAACGAGCGAGGATTGTCTCCAGACCCCAGGAAAGTAAAGGACATCAAGAAAACGTGTCTGAAGTGAGAAGCTTCCTGGGTATGGTCACCAATTGTGGCCTGTTTATCAAAAATCTGGCTTCCAGGTCGGAGCCGCTATGGGCCCTCACAAAAAAAGAGACGGCGTGGCAGTGGGGACCATTGGAACAGGCGGCGTTCGAGGACATTAAAGGCGCCCTCACTGAGGAACACACAATGGCCTTATTCGACCCTGCTCTGCAATCGGAGATTGTTGTGGACGCCAGCCCGTTTGGCCTGGGAGCAGTTCTAACGCAAGTGGGGCAAGACTCCTGCGTCCGCGCCATGGGCTATGCCAGCAAGGCCCTGTCCGACACAGAGCAACGGTATTCCCAGATAGAACGAGAAGCACTGGCTGTCCTCTGAGGGTGCAGGCACTTTTAGTTATACATCCTGAGAAGGCCGGTGACCGTGGTTACGGACCACAAGCCCCTACTGCCGATTTTGGCAGGCTCGTCCTCGAAACCACCAGCGAGGATTGAGAGATGGATATTGGCCCTGCTGGAATACAGGGTCTTGTTGGTGTATCGGCCTGGTGCCAACAATGCAGCCGACTACCTCTCTCGCCATCCGGGGAGCCGCCAGGAGGAGAAGCTGACGGCTGTGCGGAAGAGGCCAGTGATCACATACAACTGGTGGTTGAAGTGGCTACCCCGAATGCCCTACCCCTCGAAGAACTGGAAGTAGCGGCTGCAAACGATGAGTGCTTCTGCATCCTCAGAGCGGCATTGCAGCAAGGGTCATGGAAGAGTGTCCTGGAGTCACTGGCTGGGCGCACACAGGAAGCAAAGGTGATGCTCAAGCAGCTGTGGAGAGTGCGGGAGGAGCTGTCGTTTTCGGAGAAGGGTCTGCTGTTGAGAGGTGATCAGATCGTGGTCCCACAGGCCAAAGTACAAGAGGTGATCGGCCTGGCACACCAAGGCCATCAAGGGGCTGCTAAGCCCAAAGCCTGGCTACGACTAAAGGTGTGGTTCCCCGAACTGGAGAAACGGGTGGATGACTGTCACCTCATGTGTGTGGTGTCAGGCAGCACTGCCCGCCCAGAGGGAGCCGGCCATTGAAGCCATGCCACGCGGCACGTGGGCCTGGGAGGTTATCCACGCTGGCTTTGGGTGCACGTTGCAGGGAACGCACTTCCTGGTGGTGGTAGATGAGTACTCCAGATACCCGGAGGTGGCGTTCATCCAGTCAGTGGCCTTTGAGCACGTGGTGGTGGCGGTGGAAAAGGTATTTGCGGCTTATGGTCTCCCTACAGTACTCTGCTCTGACAATGGGGCTCCATTTCAAGGAGAACGATTTGCTGCCCTGATGGAAGGCTATGGTGTACATCATAGGAAGGTCACACCTCTGTGGCCAAGGGCCAATTGAGAGGCTGAAAGGAAGATGCTCACGCTAAACAATGTGTTTCGAATTGCGCAAGGTGAAGGACAGTGTTTGGAGAGGGCCCTCTACCAGTTCTTGCGGGTATATTGAACAACCCCACACACCTCAACAGGAGTGGCCCCGGCCGAAGCACTCTTCAAGCAGTGCCCGAGAGGGTTGCTGCCCGACATGGGGGTAAAGGAGCCAGCGGTCATCGACACTCAACAAGTGGAGATGGAGTGGCAACTACGGACTGAGCAAGAGAATGAAAGGAGGGGTCTCCGCCCACAACAACTCGTGCCCGGGGATGAAGTGCTAATATGAAACTGTCGCTAACCTATGAACCTATGAACCAGAGCCGCTGGCCGTGATGGCAGTCAAGGGCCCAGGACCGAGGCGCCTGTGGACCAGGACATTGCGGACATACCCGACGAGGGTGGGGGTTCGGAACCCCTCCCTCGATCCCCCGTGAGAGCACCAGCGGATAGCGTGACTCCCACCCCAGAGGCGAGCAGGAGGTACCCCCTGAAGACGGGGCGAGGGAAACCTGCTTGTTTCAGTGACTTTGTCTTGGAGCCGTAATAGAGTCCAACCCGGAGGGATCTGCTCAGCGGGGACAGGGGGTGGCTGTGAATAAAGGGGCTCATTGGGGATTGAGTTGTTTGGGTTAAGGGTGTTAGTGTGTTGTAGAGTTTAACTGTAGTCATGCCATGTGTTGTGTTACTATTGGTTGTCCTCATGAAAAAGAAGGAGTGTGGTGCTGCGCCTTTAAGGGACTAGCATGCGGCAGAGTGACGTTGCACTCCGCCGCGTGCCCTATAAATAAAAGGGGCGTGCCCGGCCGCAGCATTACGACCGGGGAGCCCGAGTCTGACGCATGTCTCCGTGTGAGTTCCTGGAACGGAGGGAGGCCCGGGTCTCATGAAACAACACAGTCGGGGCAAGGGATTCCCCGACAACAGGGGCCAGAGGAAGTCAGCTTGAAAAAAGGAGTACCTGTAAGCATGGAGCGTACTGGGACGAGGAAGATGGATGTGGAGGTAATGAGCTTATAACACAGCGGAGGGTGTATGCTTATTTGAGGCATTGTTGTGTTTCGATGGGAGTCGGATGCAGCAATAAATCAATATAACAGATCAAATTATGTAGATACAATAATACGCGGGAGCTGGTCAAGTAGCTTCTTATCTCTTTAATCATCGGTGCGAAACTGGCGCCTGTGGCGGTGACCCCGCCTCTTCCTGCCTACTGTGGGGCGCGGCCCACAACAAAAGAACAATAATAGAAATGGGACTTGGCTACCATTCAAACAGGGTCATTAACATGGATGAGGACACAACATTTCCCCCTCACTTAAGAGAGAACTTAGTTCATTTCTCCTATCCACCTGGTTGGTCTGCGTACTGTCCGTTTTGAGGGGCTTCGCCTCGGTGTCACTGATCTGTCCATCTGGTTGTCGCTGTCGTCGGCATCCCCATGTTCCACTCTATATTCAGATTCTGGATCTGAGGATTCGTCTGTGACCGTGGTGGTTGTGGTTTCACAAGGTGAGTTTCCTTCGAAGACTTTGAAGAACAAGGTATTCCTCGTGACGGTTCTGTGAGGGCTTGTCGCCGTTATCATGGACCCGCTGGTGTGGGTCACCGTCAGGGGTTCGGGTCTGAACGCAGGAGTGCCGTTAGTGTTTTGTTCCTGTCGTACCAGTACCACATCGCCTACTTGAATCTGGCATGGTTTGGCTTGTCTCCTCTGGTCGAAGTAGGTTTTCATTTTGTCCTTGCTCACCTTGTCACTGGCTCGTGCATCTTCGACGATGGTGGTGGGTGGACGAGCATGGGGGTTGTGGGGAAGTCTTGTCCGTATGATTCGGCCAAACATTAGGGTGGACGGGCATTCGTCGGTGGCGTGTTTCGATATTCTCTTAACAATGTGCAAATGGCTTGCATAAATGATCCGTTGGTGATGGAACAGACTTGTAAAGTCCTTTTGAGATTGCTCATGAATTTCTCAGCCATTCCATTGGCTTGGGGATGGAAAGGTGTTATCTTTCTGTGCTGGAATCCTAGATGTTCTGCGAACATTGCAAAATCATGACCGCTAAAGGGTGGCCCATTGTCTGATTTTACGGTCGTGGGGATTCCATAGTCTGCAAATGTCTTGTCCAGGGCAGGGATGATGACCTGGGTGCTGGTTGAGTGTACCAGGTGTACTTCTGGGAAACGTGACATTTCATCCACAATGACTAGCACATATTTTCCATTCACTAGGGGTCCAAACATGTCGACGGCCACCTCCTCCCATGCCTGTAGTGGCATGTCAGACGGCCTAAATGGTGTGGGGAATGTTCTCGGAGCCACCGCTTGGCAGGCGAGGCACTTGCTGAGGAGATTCTCCACCCTCTCATCCATTTTCGGGAACCAAACTTTTGTCCTGAGCTGTCTTTTCGTGGATACTACTCCTCGGTGCCCCGCGTGTGCTATATCTAGAACTTGATTTTGCAAACTGGATGGGATCACTAGTCTGTTTTCCTTGAGAATCAAACCCTCCGGGGATTGAGACAGGGTGTGGTGTATAAGTTCGAATGTGCGCAGTTGAGATTCCTCTTGGGAGGATAGGCCCGCCTTGTCTCTGTCTTTTATGTGCCATCGACCTGATTGTATGCACTGCTTCACAATTTGCAGGAGTTTGTCTTCGCTGGTGGCTTCCACTAGTTGGGCTGTGGAAATGTGTTTCGGTGGAGCGTTGTCAATGAGATAGTTGACATATTGATTTGCTTTAACAGATTGACGCTCTTCTTGAGCAGACAGAGGGTATCTGGACAGGAAATCCGCTGGATGATTGTCTTTGCCTGGCCTGTGAACGATTGCGAATGAGTACTCCTGTAGTCGTAATCCCCATCGGGCTATGTGAGGTGGCATTTTAGCTGTGGGTTTGCCATAGATTGTGGTGAGCACCTGGTGGTCTGTGACGACGGTGAAAGGGCGCCCATATAGAAAGAGATGGTAATGCTTGCTTGCCCCCACGACTGCCAGGCTTTCCTTTTCAGGTTGCGAATATGCACACTCGGCGGGTGATAGGCTTCGGCTTGCATATGCCACTATGCGTTTTGGTGACGTTGGTGAGGCTCCGGGTCTGGACTGGGCCAGGATGGCTCCAAGACCGACCGGGCTAGCATCCACGATCAGTTCAATGTCATATGCGGGAGCGTAGTAGGCCATGCACAAGGCTGATGCGATGCAACGCTTGATCTCTTGAAATGCTTCTTCGCATTCTGGGGTCCACTGGTAGTCTCGATCTTTTCCTGTGAGGAGCCTTAGTGGTGTGCTCACTGATGCGAAATCTTGAATGTACCGGGTGCAGTAACTGGCCAGCCCTAGGAATGAGCGTATGGCTGATGGGGATGTGGGAGTAGGGGCGTCTACCAGGCTTGCACCTTCTCAGGATCTGGGTGCATGCCTTTGTTCGAAAATATATGTCCAAAGAATTTCAATGTTGTTTTGCTGATTTCGCATTTTTCAGGATTGAGAGTGAGGTGAGCGTTTTCAAGTGCCATGCAGACTCTTCTCAGAGTGTCATTGTGACTTTCTTGTGTTGTGCCGAAAATAAGAATGTCGTCGCTAAAATTTAGACAGTGGGGAATATGCTTGATTATTTGATTAATCTCGTTCTGGAAAATGTCAGCGGCCGAAGATACTCCGAAGCTTAATCTTTTATACCTGAACAGTCCTAGGTGTGTTGAGAAAGTTGTGATGTATCTTGATGAGGGGTGAAGTTCTAGTTGATGGTAACCTTTGTTTAGATCAAGCTTTGAGAACACGGTCGCCCCATGTAATAGATGCATCATGTCAGTCATGCGCGGGGCTAAGTGTCGTTCCCTTTCAATGGCCACATTTGGGGCACGCATGTCCACACAGATGCGTATGCTTGATTTGCTGTCTCTTTTGGGTACCAGTACTATCGCTGGCACTATTATGTCCTGTTGTAGCAATGACTGTATCTCATCTTCAACCTGTCGCTGTATGTTAAGCGGGATGCCTCTATAGTGTTGAGCAGTTGGTGGTACCTGCGGTTTGATGTGTAGCTTGATCTGTCGGTCTTTTAGACGTCCCAGGCCTTTGAAAAGAGAGGGGAACATCTTTTGAATCATGTCTTTTGCGCTAGACGTGTATGCGGACATGATTTGGTACATGATGCTGATTAGCCCCATTTGTATGGCTGTGCGGAAACTCAGTATGCTTCCCCCTGGGACCTCCCCTTTGATCACGTAGATTTGTACCTTTTGGCTTTCATTTTTGTATTGGCATTTTGCGGTGAACATGCCTTTGCAATCTAGCGGTTTGTTGGAGCCATACGGATATATCAATGTGTCAGCTTTCCGTAGCTCTTTCTTCACCTCAAGTGTTTTGTATAATAGGTCGCTTATGACATTTACAGTGGCCCCCGTATTGATTAAGAATTCTAAATTTTGTCCATTGAGTTGCAGCAGCAATGTTGGACTATATTCAGCAGCCGTGTTGTTTCCTATGGCATGGACATATGCACGTTTCCTCTCTCCACTGGAAGATGACGACCTGGCCGTTCTTCTTTCTTGTGGCGATTCATCCAGGTACCTGATTCTTTGTCTTGGCTGGCGGTGCTGAGAGTGATGTCTACTTTTGCGATGGCTGGATGTGTCTCTTCTTTCTTCGCGCCACCGGGTGGATGGCACGTGCTCCCTTGACGAGCTGGGTGAGCACCTCCTGCTGAGAGCAGACAGCTGGCTTGCGTGTTTGCGCGGGCTTTCACGTCTTGGCCTTCTGCCATCTTGTCTCCAGGACTCTCTGTGAGGCTCAGCACTCTGATAGAATTTAATGTTTTTGCACACCGACTGAAAATGGTTCTCACCCCCACATTTGTCGCATTGGTGACCTATTGCAGGACATGGTCCTGTGTGGGGAAACCGAAAACCGCATCTGTAGCATTTCTTATGTTCTGACGAGTCGGCTTGAGTGCGAATGGGACATACTTGTGCTGCATTGGCTGTTTGCGTGATGGTAATGTTTCCTAACGACTCAGTTTGTAGTGTTAATGCAGCGTCAGCCCTTGCTATTTGCAGGATTTCCTCTAGTGTCCTACTTTTCTGCAATAGTTTTTTGCGAAATTCGGGGGATCCACACCCGGCAATGGCTAGTGATTTGAGGGCCTCCTCTGTGGAGTATCTGTCAAAGTCGCAGTATTTGGCTCTTTTCCTCAATCTCATGACAAAATTATCCATGCTTTCACTTGTATCTTGTATGGTCGTATGAAATATATGTCTCTCATAGTCAACATTTCTTAACGGTGCAAAATATGTATTCAACGAGTCGATGATGCCTTGGAACGAGTCAGTGCTAGAATCGGGCATTTCAAATACTATGTCACGTACCGTAGGGCCCAATGAATTCAGCAAGATGGCTCTTAGGCGACGTTCCTCCCTCACTCCAGAGGCGTCGATGTAGATCTGTAGTTCTTTTAGCCATCTGGCCCATCTGGGAGTCAGGCTGTTCGTGTCAGACATGTCGAAGTGTGGCACGGCTTGCAATTGAAGTGATTGAGGTACCTTCCTCTTTGTTGCTGGTAGGCCTAGGAGCTGGTCTGGGGGCTTTGGATGCCGCTGTCTGTGGCACCTTCCGACATGGTTGTAGCCACGTGTGGGTGGCTGTGTCGCGATGTTTTCTGGGTAGGCCTCTCCTTGGAGATCAGCGCAGCCTGTGTCGTCTATGGGAAGTGGTTTTTCTGGGAGCGTTTGCGTAACAATGAGCGTTTTTTTCCGTGGCTGCGAAGTCCTTGAAGTCCACCGTGCAGTGGTTGCGGATGCGGCCCTCGCACCTCGCTGTGGCACGGTCTAGTGGGTTCAGCTGAGCGTGATAACTCAGTTGAAGATCCTCGTCGCCATTGTTGTGTTCCGACGGGAGTCGGATGCAGCAATAAATCAATATAACAGATCAAATGACGCAGATACAATAATACGTGGGAGCCGGTCAAGTAGCTTCTTATCTCTTTAATCATCGGCGCGAAACTGGCGCCTGAGGCGGTGACCCCGCCTCTTCCTGCCTTCTGTGGGGTGCGGCCCACAACAAAAGAACAATAGAAATGGGACTTGGCTCCCATTCAAACAGGGTCATTAACATGGATGAGGACACAACAGGCATCATTCCAAAGCTGCCCAAAGTTATCATTAACGGGTGAGAATTTCTGATGTTAAGATCAACAAATAACCATGTGACCTTCGAAACTGATAAATCACTTGTCGTTCGTGGTAAATGTTACAATCAACATTCTGCATTTGCAACAAACAACCTTTTTCTAACCCTTATTGTGTGGCCCCTGGTCGGTCCTCCTCTTGAAGCTGCCGGCAGCATGGCCGCCGCTTCAGACAGTGCGCACGTTGCTGTGCTGTTTGGCAGGCAGAGAGCAGGCGCCCCCATTATGCTGACCGAACTGCCTTGTGAAGGACATTGGTCCCGTGACAGCGGCACCTGCTCCCAGCTGCAGAGGAAAGTGCGTCTCTGGGAGGAGAGGAGAACGCTGTGCGTGACGGCCCAAAGTCACGTAAATTCCAGTTTAGGAAATATGCGATTAAATGTGCAGTGACATTGAAATGACCGTTTCAACTGTAACTTTCCATTGAAATCCAGTGAACAGGATCAATGTTTAACTGACACGCAAGGGGGCGGGAATGGGGGAGGGGGGTTGTGGGGAGATTGTTCGGACGTTCTGCTCAATATTTGGAGGCAGTCGTCTGTTACCTGCCTTCTGATCAACAGTACCTTCAGATTGACTGTCCTGTAGACAGTGGACAAAGTGTTAGAATATATGCAGCGTCTTCATACGAGGTTCCCTACCACTTCCCTGCCAACTCTCCACCCTGGCTTCTGTCTCGTTCCTCTTCCACTCCAACCCCAAACACGAAATTTAAAACTGAACTATCAGGATTGAAAGAAACACGTTAACTTTAAATGCATTTTAAGTTATTACCCCCACAGCAAGAAGTTTTATGTACGCCTGCCCTTCCTAATCACCCCCGTTCGCACATTAACGGACATGCCAAAGACCATAGGCACTCCTATTACCCACACACCTGTGCTTTCAAAAATCTCATAAACCATGTTTAATCTCAGAGGACCAGCTGTGATCATGGTGGGCTGTGTTTGGTGCGGGTGGTTCGGCCATGGCCTTTGTGTCCCACGCATGCAATCACGTAGTGCGGTGAAGGGGTGTCGCTAAGATGCCTCAGGTTGGAATCGTGTAGGGCGGTGGTCTTCAAACGTGGGGGCCGGCCCCCCTTGGGGGACCCCGAAGGATGTCCAAGGGGCCCAGACTCTTTAAAAAGGGATTAAACTGACTTGTATTAATATGACAAATTAAGGGACTACTTTCATTAGAAAATGCAGGCAGTAGACCGTCTGAATATATTTTAAGGAGCCTGCCCCCATGGACATCCTTTGGGCCCCTAGTGGCAGCGAACCTCTAGGTGGGGGCCCCAGAAACAATATTTTTACTCAAGGGGGCAGGGTGGCTCGGTATGAAAAAGTTTGAATGCCACTGCTGTAGGGGGCCTATAAAAAATCAAGAGTATTTCTCCCACCGTCCAGGAACGTACTCCGGCAACATAAAAAGTAAGGGAACGATGTATGATTGCTCAGAAAAGTAAGTGGACATTGTACAGCTGCACTATGTGGCATTTGAACCCCGGCCACCAGCATTCAAGGCACAGCATTTAGCCACATGACCAACCGAGACCTTTAGGTGGCGGGAACAACTTTCATACTTACCCTGCTATTATATATATATATAAAAATATGTATGGCTGCAAGGTAAGTATAAAAGTTGTTAATTTCAAAGCTATAAGCTCTGCTTGGCCATGTGGCTAAGTGTTGCGCCTAGAAGACGAGAGATTCGGGTTCGGATCTCCCCACCTGCAGCTGACCATTATCTTTTTCTCTTTACATATACTGGTAATATGTGCCCATTTGGTATGGACAGATAGATCCCTGCGCCTTGCTGGCTGCGGCCAACAGGGTGCGCCAACAAAGGATTGCGCCAAAGTAGCCGTGCCGAAATGGCCAGCTTCAAAGCAGCTGCACCAAAGCGTCTGCTTCATTGGTCCTCACCAACTTAGACCCCTGCAGATGGTTATGATAATGCCTGAGAGGCTACTGCTCCTAAAAGGCAGTAGAGCTGGAGATGAATCGGTCACATCAGGCATAGCCTGACACATGACTTACAAGGCCCAGGTCTTTGAAGCCTTTCACAGGCAATGGCCTGATTTGCATTGTGTGGCCATCAGTCCTGCATAGTGCGGGACGGCCCCATTTGTCAGGACATTTGCCACGTCCTGTTTGCATTCTTTGGCGAATTGGGAATAATTGCGAACTTAATCTGCATCACAGACGTCCTGTGCCTCGAGGCACGAGATTTAGAATAAAGAATACTCGGACAGTGGCAAAGGCTAAGCTCCATCTAGGTGCTTTCTCACAGTGCCGCTCCCATGTCGAATTTCTGTAGCACCTCTTACATACTTCTAGGCTGTGCAGGCCCAGCTCATGACTGAGCTAGTTGGCCTTCAATGTCTCCTCCTCCCTGTGAAATTCTGGGCCAGCGCTCATGGAACCTCCCTCACCTCCATTGCTTCCATTGGAGGCGGGGCAGGATTTTGTTGATCAACACTGTCTGGGACAGTGTGCCGCTCCCCCAAGCAACATCTAAAGATGTCCTGGAACTGCCCGTTGTTATGTAAGAATATTTATGCTACTGAAATCCCATAGGGATTCATATCTGTGCCTTCTGCCAGGAGACACCTTCCTGGTAGCTTCTAATCTGCATTCACTATCCTTGCTATGCTATGTGTAGCGTTCTCCTTCCTTACAATTGGTCTACTCTATCCATGCTTGAGCACTTTTGCATTCTCTGAGTCAGCTAATGTGTGCTCCCTGCCTATTCTGGGTTACATGTACCTTTTACATACAGTCCTGCATTAATACTACAGGGTGTATACCTTCCCAGATGCTATTGATAAAACGTATCCTCTTTCTATACTAGAAGAGAAGTAACCTCTTCGTAGATTGCTAATATTGGCCTTCAAATGCTACTTGTTTACCATTCTGATTAGGGCAAGTATGGAGAGGGTAAGGCGACTTAAAGGCAGTAAACATGCTTATTTTGAATGCTGCAAGGCAGCATATCAACCTATAGGTTATGATCACGGTGGGGCGGGGGGGGCCACCAGATATTCTTGATCACTTAATTCCTTTGGTTTTGTTGAGGCTGCCCCCAAAGATGTCCATGCCCAGGGCCCCCTAAAATGCTTAACATGGCCCTGCCTCAACACTTATGATGGGGTGGCCTCCTGTTCTAACTGTCCCATTAAACTACCTCAACCCGTTCGCGTTAGTAATTGTCTTTGTACTCGTTCCTTCACAGTCTTCATGAACAAATTGGTGTTGGACATGATTCCAACCCTAATCGCCTCGAATTGTTGAAATCATTGTGTGCAGATATCTTCAAAGCGAGCACGGATTTGCTCACTAACAAAAGAATGGCAACGCGTTCGCTTTTCACACTTTTGCAGGGGGGTGAAACCCGTTATAAGACCAATGCTGCAAATGGACACAGTGTACTGGGGGAAATGCCACCTCTTTGAAGGGGTGGGTCTGTGGGAAGGAGGGGGCAGAGCCAAGGAGCGCGGCCCCCGGCCAGGTTGCACAACACAGTGGGCCTCATTAGGACCCAGGCGGTAAGGGGTTTACGGCGGCGTAAACAGCGCCGACCCTTACCGCCTGATTCCGAGGTCTCTTAGCGCCATGGCGGATTTAACACCTGCTTTTAGCAGGTGTTAAAATCCATGGCGCTAAGGGACTATGTTGTTAATTACGCCACCGTAATTTACGGTGGCGTAATTAACGCCTTCCCCACTCCCATTATGCCCTATGGGGCAAAAATGGGAATGGGGAAGGGTAAATGGGGATTGGGGACTTACCGCCCCGCCAACCTCGGAATGGGGCGGTAAGTCCGCCAACCACCATGGCGTAAACATAGTTTACGCCATGGTGGTAAAGGTACGACCCAGGCGGTAACTTACCGCCTGGGTCGTAATGAGGCCAGTATCTCTTCGTAGAACCCAATGCTAGAGATTTCCATAAAAGCAAAAAGCATTATGGGAACATGATAATGTCACAATTTTAAATGTTAAACACGTTTTATAGAGATTCAGTCAGAAACCCTTGTAAGTGACTAATGGTTTCTTCTGTTTTGGTTGATCACAATATTCCCCTTCTAAAGAGATGTCTGTAAATAACAGGACACATACTAGTTTGGACAGCGCCAACACTGTATGTGAGGCTATGGCCGTTTCTGTCGGCAGGCCGTGCTTCCTAGCAGCCAATCAAACCCTCACTGAAAGACCTCGCTCTTTAAAGCATCTCTGCATTTAAAGAATGCCACCAGCATGTGCTTACTGTAACATTGAGTGTTGCAGTGCTGCGTTTTAAGAAAACTCGTTGAAAAACGGGTCCCTGGTGCCTAAAATGTGAGCAACCTGCACTTCAAAGCGCAGACTGCTTTCTGAAGGCTAGGCAGCGCTCGGCGACGAGTCTTCTGACTGCGGTCAGCGATCTGGGGAAGTCATGTCCTGGCCCCTGGGACTGTACAAGACTCATAAAATCGCAAACATAAATTGAGAACGACAGTTGCTATAGGAATGAACGCTGAACGCGCTATGAAAACCGGCAATCGTGGGCCATCTCTGCCCTCTGGTGGAGGAATGGCAATATTGTTTTGTGCTGTCACTAATTAATGGTTTTCCAAAAATGAATCGTTAAAAATATAAATGTAGAACGGTCTTGGACTTGGTATTTTTATTGGTTATCCCTGACATATATTTTGTCCTGTCGCCAAAACGTAAGCTTTTTCCTGCCACGGCACAAACATGCCGCACGCCTAGGGTGACCAGATTAAAAAAGTTAAAAACCGGGACAGGGCAACTAACATAAAAGTAGGACTAACTCTTGAAAGTGGCTGTCAAGGCTCTACACTTCGGTAGCGTTTGGAGGAGAAGGGGGGTTTAAGTGTTACTGTTCAAAGAAACGCATATAATTAATTTATCACAAAGTAACACTATCTTAAATTGGAAAATGCCGCATTTCTTCTGTGGGAGATTGTGCATTCCTGCCTGCCAGCTGTGAAGACTTTGTATAAAAAACCGGGACCACTGCCGTTACAAATGGGAACATAATCTTAAGAAAGGGGGACAGAGCACAAAATACTGGCACAGTCCCTGCAAAAGGTCTGGTCTGGTCACCCTACGCACGCCATGTCTTATAGCTCCAATGGGCAGGCATCTTCGTCATGCTAAATTTCTGACAACTGGCAGTAGAACCGTGGATGTAGAGGTTCAGAAAGAAGCAGGGAGTGGGGTTTTAAAACGGGGCAAGAGGTGTCGGGCAGGCAGCTTGGTGAGGTGCTCGGGGTGCCTGGCATAGTGCGGAGATAAAACGGTACATGGGCCAGCCAGGCTGTGAATGTGAGCTTAGCACGCACGTGACACACAAGGGCATTGATGTTTGTCACAGCGGTGTGGAGGTTGGGGGCGGTGGGGGCTATAGCAATAGGAAGATTCCGGTTTACCTGGGGAATCGAGTGAAGTTGTGATGTTAGATGAGAAAAATAGCCAATGGTTTGTATACATCTGTCTTTCGTCTTTAATATGCTGTCAACAAAATGAATACAAGTGAGTTGGCTAACACAACGCCTGTTATTTACAACACCTTGTAGCTACTGGCAAATGGTTCTAAGCACACGGCTGTATTCATTTCACCAAGTGGCCTCTAGAGTCTAGACTGGGGTTGTGTTGGAGTGGGGCGTTTCAGCCCCATGCCACGCCTTATTAGGCTCTCCCTTCTTTAACCACACATTTGTGAGTGTTCCAATTTAGCACTAAATAAGGATATTTATTTTAAGTTCGCCCTACCCCTCCCCAGCCATATGCCTGTGAGTTAGAGGGCCTCATTAGGAGTGAGACGGCAAGGGGTTAACGGCGCCGGTAAAGGTGCTGGCGCCGTTAACCCTGTACCGCCTCATTATGAGGTTCCCTCGCGGGACCCGCTCTGGACGTCTGGTCAGAACAAACGTCCTTTGCGGGTCCAGCGAGGGAACCAGCATGCTAACAACGAGCCCGTCATTAACGGGCCCGTTGTTAGCATGCTCCCCATTCCAATTGAGCCCTATGGCGGCTCAAGTGGGAATGGGGATTGTCCGGGTGCGGGTTCCCTGAATGGGGAAATACCGGGCCCTCCAAAGTCCGAATGGCCTGGTATTTCCCCATTCAGGGACCACGGATCAGGACCCGAGTTTGGAGGTAGCCATGCCCTTTTCCCTAAGAGGAACGAGGAAAGCTTGTCTTTCATTTGTGCCCACTCTATTCCCCATCCTCTGGCTGGCTGTCGCCTTTCTATATGTTTCGTATGTGTCTTCCTCCAATCCATGTGATAATGTAACGAGAACCAGAAATCCCAAAAGCGAGCACACACAGCAATGAGTTGTGGAGCGGCAAAGCTTGAAATAATACTGTGTGATAGACCAATCGCTGAAAGGCTTGCACCCCAGGCGGACACCATCTCGTGCTGCTCTTCTCCCATCTAGTCCCCTCCCTAATCAACCTGTTTCCCGACCAACCTGTGCACTCTCCTGTTTTCACTCCTTTCCCGCCTCATCCGCAGCACTGGAACTCCGCTGCTATTCATGCTTTCAAATCCTCGCGCCTGTGAGCAGGGAGGGCGCACTCCCTTTACCTGCCCCTCCCTGATTACCGAGGACCTTATTCCTCGACACAACCTATGTATATCCAGTCCCCTTGGATTACTTTACGTCTTGTGTCTTTTCTCGTTCGTGGTTTCTTTATTATTTGCAAGCAGGTCAATTTAAAAACCACCTTTCTCTAAGGCAATATTGAAAGATTTCGCCAATTACTGTTGCCTCACTTTTTAAAGGTGTCTGTGTGAAACACCCTCACCGCCCAATAAGTAATTACTATTAGTAGGTTAGGTGGCGGGGTTCTCTGCAGCACTCGCAGCTGAGGTCACTCGGAGAGAAGGCCTCTGCCAAAAGTTCAGTCATGTTCTGTTGGCTCTTTGGTGAATATACAACGATTTATCGAAAGTGGTTCCTCACAGAATGAGACTGTCTCAAGCCTCACCTGCGTGCCCTCTTCTGAAACATGGGTGCTTGCAAGTTTTTGGGCAGAATTCCATTTTGGGGTTCTCTTTCCCCATTTTTGTGAACCCCTAAATGTTTTGTATTTTGTTGAAGGCTCTTTTGTTTCCCAAAGATGGTTTTTTGGTCAGGGTGAATTCTAGTGAAATCGCCTGTCACTGCAACCCTTTTTTCTCGTGTGCTGCTGTCGTGGGCCTTTTCACAGCCAAGCCATGGGTGCTTTACTGCACCCGATGTGGGGATTCATGGTCACTTTTTGGGCTGTGGGCTAGTGAGAGTGTGTTTAGTTGAAGCTTTGCAGTACATGTAGCCACATTCACTGCATCACTAGTTCAATGCAGCAGTGTGGTGTCCATTGAGCTACTTATTTGGGTTTCCTAAGTCCTACCATGACCATTTTGCTTTTGGCAACCCATTTGTTTGGGATGAGTATCCAAGCTCGCCACACTCTTGGATTCAAGCATATGGACTCACAATATATATATATATATAAATCATTATACCATCGTGTTGCTAACTAATGACCAATGCTATAACAAGACACATATACACAATCAAATGAATCCCCTGCAGGACTGTAGAATGCAGCCAAAACCCTTATCCAGCAAGTTACAGTGCAGCCATTTGGGGGTGGTTTCGAGTAGTTTGACAAAATGAGTGTAGTATAATATCTTTATTGAACCACGCAGGTCATAGGCCACATTGGTATTGTTTTGTGCTAATTACTTACAGGTCTCAGGGTCTGCTCCTCTGTGATCGCTTCTTAAAGAAAGCAGAAGCATGCTGACCCACCCGGCAGACTGACTCCTTGGTTCTCGCTACACATCCACCTCTGAGCCGCTCCAGAGCCCCCATAGAAAACGTCAACCGGATTAAATGGCAGACTTAAAATAGACGTCCGAAGTGTAGTGGGGAAATGGAAACAATCATTTAAGAAAGGGCTTCTGTCATATAAGGCGCAGTTATTTCAGAAAGAGACAAAAGACATGCCGGTGGCTTTAAATTCCAACACACCATCAGACGTCTGGAACTTACTGAAGAGTCTAGACACCCCTCAAGCTGCCTCCCTAACTAACCCGATTGGAGAGGACAACTGGCTTGACCATTTTCAAACCATCTTTGAGAGTTCAACCCATGGAGCTTCCACACCCTCTTCTCCGTGTGAAGGTCCCTGGTGCCTGACCTTTGACATGGATGACATCAAAGACCTCATACGGGGATGTAGTGGATCTAGAGCTCCAGGCTTAGAAAGAGTGTTAAATTCGGTTGTATACGAATTGATCGTTTTACAACTGCTCGAATGACAATTGACCTTTTCACAATTGACCGAATTGTGAAGGTAAATTGTACCATATATGTGGGGGGAGACCCCCCACAAATCCCCACCCAACGCCAAACCCCCAAAACCCATATATATAGTAAGAGGATTCAATTCAACACTACAGCTAGGTCAATGCCTAGTCTGGGATACTGAATGGAAACCCTTATTGATATATCTTTATGTCTAGTTCATGAGTTCTGGATGACTACCCCTATATAACACCCCTCTCTTAAAATCCCCCTGACTCCACTGAGCCAAGAAGTAGTTCTGTTTTGCAAGTTTAAAAGGTTTATTTGAGAATTTAAACAATATATATATATCACACTTTATAATAAATTAATATCTGATAGTACACTTAGACATATGATGTTGATCAACAATGGGTAATCTGGCACTAGCACACTTCTTTACAATCAATGAGGAGTTAGTATAGGATGGATAAAGTAGCAACACTACTTTTATGATTTCAAGGGAAAAGCAATGAGGAATAAAATGCAGTACAGAAATACTTGATATGATTTTAGCAAAAGATAAAATAATCACTTTTTCTCTGGTAATTCACCCCCCTCCCCTATGCAATGTAAGAAATGGAAGGAGATGGAAAGAGGAGCACACAGTTCTCAGGAATGCAATCAAATACAATACGAAATTCAGTTCCCCCCCAGCAAGCTTAGAGGAAACAGGTAGGAGTTTGAAACACAGGCCCAAAATGCTTTTTAAATGTGATGGCAATGGATGAAAAATATGCTGAAATGCTTTTAATTCCCTTTAGGAGGTTCAGGGGGAGTGGTAGCTACTTGGGATGAGTTCAGGCTCACTTTAGCAATGATTCAGGGATGGTTCTTAAGATGCAAACGAATATTAGCAGTTCAGGCAAAAGCAGCTATCTTTTTACAAGTAAAGAAATCGGGCCAAATCGCAAATCGCGGCAAAATTCGCGAGTGCGTGAATTGTGATTGCGGAAAAAGTAGGAAGTCGGTTCTAGGCTTGTTGGAAAGCTTAGATTATAAGCTTTCAGAGGAGAGTTAAACCAAGTTCGTAGCCCAAACGGTTCCAGAGATACGGACGATTAAATAAAGGTAGTTTTTCGGATTTTAAGTAAACTCAAAATGACAGGTGACAGCTTTGCAGCTGCAGAATTGACAAATGACAGTGGTGCAGGTTTACAAAATGACAAGTGACAACTTCTAGGAGGCACTTCTGGTTAGATTAAAATAGTTTGGATTAGATTATTTTAACTAAGAGATTGGTTCTGCACAGTTCTGCTAGGTACTCACAAGATATTTTTGAAATAGGCCTCGCCACGGATCTGGTCAGGTTTTGGACTGGACTCCGGTTCTGGTCTCGGCACTTCACAGTGATCTGGGTCAGCACTCTGGTTCCGCTCACAGCGGTCTGGGTCACTCTGGATCTCTGGTCTGGTCTGTCCGGATACAGCGGTCTCTGCACGGCTCCTGGATCTCTGCACTGGTCCTGGCAAAAGTTCTTGGCAAGGGATTCAAGCAGCTCGCCCGGCTGTGAGTAGCTTGCAATGATTTGAGGCCTGTGGCAGAGAACTCAGCTTGTGGTTTTAGGCCTCTGATTTAGGTTCTAAAGTATAAGTTCTAGGTTCTGGAATATGTAGCTGGAGTCAGTCTGGAACTGGTATCTTCTGGATGTTGTGTGGTCCGGCAAAGCTTCCCGCAAGAAAATGGAAAATGCAGTCCTCTCTAGATTTCAGTGGTCCCTTTTTATGTGGTTTGAAAGTGGGTGGAGAGGCTAGCTTTCTAGGCCCAACCCCTTCAGAGTTCTGATAGGTTGGAGAATTCTTTGCGTTCTCACTGGAGAGCAGGATTGTGTGTCAGAATGATGTCATTTAATGGCTTGCAGAAAGGACACTCCCCTGTCAAATTACACACAAATCTATATTTGACCTAAAGACATATTTCATAGATACACAGTGGTTTGAAATGACATGCACCCATCACATATCACATGAGGTATACTCTGTTCAAACTCTGATGTTTCTAAGAGCTTGCATCCAGAAATGGCAATATTTTGCGCTTTTTAGTGGGTTATGCAACATTGGTTTTTCATTAAAATTGATACACATATACACCCCCCCTACTACACATATCTCAGTAACTTTCCATTTGTCTAGCTTAAATACAGTGTCTGTGGTGTCAATAAATGGCGGGGTTTTGCCCCAGAACATCACACAAATTGGAGTTTGGGCTTGAATTGTAGGCAAAGTTTCCATTTTAAGGTTCCCCACATTTCACATTTCTGTCATCCGGTTACCAAGAGTTATCAGTGTTTCTGTAAAATATATATTTTGCTTTCAATTCAGTTCTCAGAGTGTTGGAGTCCGCCTCCAAGACTTGCGTGGGTCAGTGATCACATGTCTCTTCTGCTGGGAGCTCTTTGTGTACAGTCAACAGTCAACATCAGCATATTCTATTCAAGTGCAAGAGCCTATTGTGTGGTCTCTGGGAGGCTGCCAGCCAGTCTGCCTTCTATCAATCAAGAGGTCATGTGAGATTCTAACTCCTGGTGTGAATCTCTGGAGGTGAGAGGTTTCCCAGCCTTTTGGCCTGTTAATTAAATCAGATTGTCTTCTGGGAACAGCATGTGGTTAAGATTTTAATTAACTCCCAGCCTTTGATGTAAAGGCCTCTCCTGCAACTCCTGACATGCAGTTTCCCTGTCAGAGTTTGGACCGCCAGCGCCGCCTTGAGGTATTTATTGGTACTGCGTCCATTTTTTGGATCAGTCTTGAATGAATGCATTCCAAACAAGAGATTTTACATGGAAGTATATTATCCAGGTTTAGCACATGGCACTGGTGTGGTTCTGCAGTAAAATAATTTTGTGCCCGTTGAAGGAATGAATTCCCAATAGTTGTGGGTTGCTTTTGGCAATCAGCATTGCCCCTTTTGCAATGGTTTCAGGTTACTGTGTGTAGCCCAATGGTGGTTTTAGGCAGTGCCCTTTTGTGCCCATAACATCGGCAAAAATGGGTGGGTGCCTATTCTTCATGCATTTCCCTGTGCATTTTCTGGGAAGCTCTGGCCATCATGATGTTTTCAATGCCAGTAATGCACAGTTTTGCTATTCTGGCGTACATGTGGGCTTTTTGGCCATCTTGGATTTTCTAAGCCCACAGCACCAAATGTTGCAGCATGATAGCTCAAACGTGGGTCAGGACACCCAACAAAGCCCCCCCACGCGACTGCACTTTGAATTTGAGTCAATGGGGAGTCGGGTGCACAGAAGGTTTTGACCCACGCACTGGTATGTCCGCATAATCTTCTTCCAATTCTGCAAATGGCACAATTCAGCATCTTTTCCTCCATCCGGTACTGATCGATCAGTTCTCCTCGCCGGTCCTGATGGGAATATTGGGCGGTACCCCAGGCCCCTTGGGTCTCTGCTCCCAGTCTCCGGATCGTCCTCCTTGGCCAGTCTCCAGGTTTTCTTTCTCCTAGGACGACAAAGGAAAAGCGGCAATACCTATTCATGGACATTTCTCCCCCACCATTGATATAGTGGGGTGGCATATATATTTTAGAACTCAACAGATATGAACATGCACATTTTTTTAAATTAAGTGACAGGAAGACATAAACTTGAGAAACACAGAATTTGATAGGCTATATGTAGGATATTTTAGGGTTGGAATTGAATTACTCTGGAGCGGTACCCTCTGGGATTGCAGAGGACTACTCCAGTTGCTGCAAAGTGTGCCTGGGATGGCAACACTTCAACTGGTTTATGTGGACCCACTTGTCTTCCCCCTCTGCCAAGCCGCCTTTGGGGATACGGATCTGGTAGGCCACAGGGGAGATCTTGTCTATAATTTCAAACGGTCCCTTCCATGTGGGCAAGAATTTTCGCTGTTTGGCCTGGTTCCTTTGGAAATTATATAGATAGGCCCGATCACCCACCTTATATTCCTTTCGGGTAGTTTTTAAATCATAGTGGGTCTTCATGCTCTCAGCTGATCTTTCTAGATTCCGCTGAGCATAGGCAAAAACATGCTGAAGGTGTTTCCTTAAATTCTCCACATACTCATGAGTTGTGGAGGCATTTATCAACGTTTGCTCTTGGGTTCTGTAGAGCAAATGCTGGGGAAGCACAATCTTGCGTCCAGTCATCAACTCAAATGGTGACATTTTGGTTGCAGATTAAGGGGTAGATCTGATGGCCATTAGGACCAGAGGTAATCGGATATCCCAACTTGGCCCAGAATCTGCCACAAACTTCTTTAATATGCTCACAATGGTTCGGTTATATCTCTCTACTGCCCCAGAAGAAGCTGGCCGGTAAGCAATATGTAACTTCCTTTTGACCCCCAGTATCTCCCACATCTTTGTCATTACTTCACTGGTGAAGTGGCTACCTCTGTCTGACTCAATCCTTTGAGGTAGACCAAAACGGGAAAAGATGTGGTTAATCATCAGGGCAGCTGCTGTTTCTGCCTTGCAGTTTGGGGCTGGGAGACATTCCACCCACTTGGTAAACAAGCATGTAACGGTCAACATGTACTTGTTTCCTCTAGACGAGCAAATCACAGGGCCTACAAAGTCGATTTGCAAATCTGACCATGGCAGTGTCATCCCCCTCTTTTGGAGAGGTGCACGGTGTGTGAGAGATGATGGCTGAAATTGTGCACACACAAGACACCCCTTCAAGTATTGGTCGAGGTCCTGCCCCATGTGTGGCCAGTATGCAACCTCTCTTAAGATTTCCAGTGTTTTGTGGAACCCCCTATGACCGGCGGTGGACGCATCATGGGCGTGACTTAACATCAGGCTTCAGAATGAGGTAGGAACCACCCACTGATCGTGGCCAGCTTTGGATTTCCTTACTAGTAAACCGTCTTGAATTCGGAACATTTTTGGACATTTCATCAACACTCTTAGGTCCTCTTTCCCAATGTAATCGGTATCCGTCAGGGGAAAGTTCTCAGGGTCCTCAAGGTGTTGGTAAAACTTACCAATAATTGGATCCCCCTTCTGAGCTGTAATTAAATCAGCATCAGGGGTCTCCTTACTCCATTGTGCAGTTGAAAGATCATTGTGAGCACTTGTCTGGGACCTAGTGATAGCGGTGACCTTGATTTCCCCCAACAGGGACTCTATTTCGATTAGATCCCCTTGGATGGCCCCGGTTTCGGCCAGCTGATCAGCTAAGTTATTTCCAGTTTTGTCTGGTCCCTCTACTTTGGAATGACCCTTGATCTTTTTCCAGTAGATGGTCATCCCATTCGATGTGACCAGATCATCAATGTTTTGGATTAACTTCCCATGTTTCAAGGGTTTGTTATTAGCACATAACATGCCTCTGGTTTTCCAATTAACCAGGTGCTCCACGAACCCGTTCCGTACATAATCCGAATCGGTGATTATGACCAGTTCGTGGAGTTGATGTTGGACAGCAGTGAGGATGGCCTGATGCACAGCCATCAATTCTGCCACCTGACTACTTCGGGGACCAATTTTGTATCCAGCGGAGGGTTCTGGGAACTCCTTCACCCATGCATTCCCTACACCAGCCACCAGTTCTTTCTCCCCGTCGTTGTCAACATGGTAAGAGCATCCATCCACATAGACAGTGGGCATTCCCTCACACTTGTCTTCTTCAAAGACTTTGTGTGAGGAATTAAGGTATGCCTCCATGTTGTCCTTGATTTTTAGACTTTCGTCCTCGAGACAGTTTTCTCTGGCACAATCATGCAAGTCAGCCAGACCTTGCGCGAGGGGACTCTTCTTGTTTTGGCCATATCTGACCTCCACAGGAAAGCCTTGCATTGACAGAATCCAGGAAGTAATTCGGGAATTACTCACATTTCCGGCCCAGATTCTGTCACTTTGGAGATATTGCAGAGGCTGGTGGGGAGTCTCCACTATGATGTGTTCCCCATGGATAAACGGGCGGTAATTCTTCAATGCCCACACCATTGCCAGGAGTGCCTTCTCACAATCGTTGAATTTTTCCTCCACAGAGGATAAAGTTTTGCTCGCATAGGAGATTACTTTATTGACCTTGTCATGCTTTTGGTATAATACTGCCGTCAAGCACGTATTAGAGATCCCCGTCTCCAGGAAGAACTCCTTGTTTCTGACAGGGTAAGCTAGGCAGGGCGCTTGTGAGAGGCTTCTTTTGAGTTGTCTTACTGCCTCGGCTTGTTCTGGACCCCATTCCCACTTGACCCCCCCCCTTCAGGAGATGAATCAGGGGTCTGGTGATCTCTGCGTAGCCCTCAATGAACTTTCTGCTGTAATTAGTCAGTCCAAGGAGGCTCCTTAGTTCCCGCAGAGTTGTGGGGTCTTTCAGTTTCTGGAGTGCTTCCACCTTCTTTTCCTGGGGACAGAGACCCTGAGGAGTAATCTCATGCCCCAAGAAATTAACACGGGTTCTACACCACTGTGCTTTCTGAAAGGAAAGTTTTGCTCCGGCGGCCCTCAACTGTGTCAGAACATAATGGATCTCCGCTATGTGTTCCTCCACAGATGAACCTTTGATGAGGACATCATCTACATAAGTCAGGTTACCCCTTTCACCCAGGTCGGGCATGGCCTTGTGTAGGAAAATGTTGAATTCATTGCCGGAGTTGAGGTATCCGAAGGGAGTCCGGGTCCATGTGTACTGCTGGCCCCCAAAGGTAAAAGCCAGCTTGTATTGGTCCTCCCTACTGACAGGCACAGTCCAGTATCCATTGGTCAGGTCTATTGCAGTGAATACCTGTGACCCCTGGATCTGGGCCAGCCCTTGGTCAATGTAGGGCAGAGGCCATCGGGAAGTATGGACCCGTTTGTTGAGCTCCCTGAGGTCGGCGCAGAGTCTCCACTGGCCGTTTGGCTTCAATATTCCCAGCACCGGATTATCGAAGGTGCTGTGTATTGGACAAATTATTCCCTGGGACTCAAGGTTCTTAATTATTTCAGTAAGGGACTCCATGGATGCGAGAGGCAAACGATATTGCTTCACAAACACTGGAGTCATTCCAGGGTCCGTGGGAATTGTTGTGGTGTGGATGTCGGTGCGACCACAGTCATATGAGTCTACCGCAAAGAGATCTTGGAAATCCAAGAAAACTTGTTTCAACTTTTGCTTCTGTTCCAGAGTCACACAGGCATCAGCTAGGTTGACTCTCTCTTCCACCATCTGCCTGAAGCCTGGAAAGACTTCTGCTTTTGCTATCTCAGTGGCCTCCTCCAGCTGGGTGGAGAAGTCCCTGGTCAGAGTGCTGATTTGGACCGGAGGTTTCAGGTGGGCAAGGCAGCCCTCATGGACCTGGAAAATCACCTCGTCCCTCCTGAAGTTACAAGTCACATCTTCCTTACATTAGGGGCAGGAAGTGTACACCAGGAAGTTCCCCCCATGCCGGGTAAAAATCCTGTCTGGTGTTGTATTGTCATCACTGTCACTGTCAAAACAGTCCTTGGTCCTAACAGCTAGAGTAATACTATTTAAGTCGCTGTTATCCACCTCTATTAGAATGGTGTCATGTTCTATGTTGACTAATGGAGTTGGGTTTACCCCCAACCCTTGCTGTTGGAGAGAAGCGTTTAGATGTATGTAAGCATCAGGGTTTTGCAATTTTTGTCCTCTTTTAACTTTCACTTCCAGGGAGAATTGTCGGGTCCTTTCTGGGATGGTGACTTCGTCTTTGATCTGAATTTCAACTGCATAAGGTAGCAATTGAGCTGACCTAAATGCTTTTTCTGGATCATCAAAGCCCATGGTATTATCCGCTAATCGGGACCAAGCTTTGAAGTTTATGGGGTCCAAACTAATGGCAAAGCAATTGAGAATGTCACTGCCTAAGTAAACGGCGGCAGTGACGTCTCGCACGACCCAACAATTATGGACTATGCTCTTGTTGCCAATGGAGATTTTGAGCATACACCTGCTTGGCAGGAGATGTTTGGAATTGGGTGCTTCCAGGTCCATTTCCCATTTGTCTATCAGTTTGAATGTGGGAATGGCTGGATCTTTTGGGAGTTGGCGGAACATGGCTTCGCTGATGAAGCTCTTACCGTTGTTCACACACACTCGAGCGGGAACAGAGTCCTTCCCATCATTTAACTGAACAGGGATGAACAACTGCTCTCCAACTTGCTGAATATCAGCCAGGCTCTGAGCTGACTTCACATCTTTCTGGACTATAGGAGTGGGAGTTTCTGATTGTGGATTAGTAAAGAATTTCAGGGTGTTTCCTTCCAGTGTGGAATACCACCTTAAACTGGAAGGAAGGTTGATTTTCAGAAATAGAGAGGACCCCCCATCACCAGTCTGTTGTCCTACTGCTATGACTGTCACGTCTGGAATCTGGTTGTTCTGGAAGTGAAATTCTACTTGGTCAGATTTCTGTTCAACCATGTGGCAGGTGCCGTTTAAACTAACATGGTTGACACTCTGTTTTAATTTTATTGGTCGGCTAGTCTGGGTCCAGAGGACCTTGTTTACACAATCTATTAGGGGTGACAACCTTCTCAGGAGGTTATTCCCTAGTAAACAAGGGGTGCCCTCTGGAGTCACTACTATGACCGGGTGTTTCACCTTGTGTCGCCCAATTTTAATGTCCAAGTCTGCAGTCCCCTCAACGGGAATTTCCTTCCCGTCAAAGTTCTGCAGTTGTCCAGGAAGAGAGGTGAGAGGAATTCGGTAATTCTCCCCCCTTCCTGCATTTAGTTCCTCAAAGGCCCTCTTGGACAGAAGGGTAGCTTGGGATCTAGTGTCCACCAGTGCCAAAATTGTACCCTGCCCCTGTACTTGTACCGGGGCATAGTATCTTCCCTCCTTCTCCTCAAGGGGGCACAGATAATGCACATTTTTGGACAACTGGTGGGCTAACTTTCTGGTTTTGGCCATTGCTAGAGAAGAGATTTGGGCAGAATTCTGTGGAGAGTCTTGGGAATCTGAAAGAAAAAGTTGGCAACTGGAGATCAGAGCCATTGTGGGTTCCCCTGGTTCCGGTTCTGGGCCGCCGCCCCCTTTTTGGAGGCAGTCACCAGGATGGGTTTGAACCAGGGGATTTCGGTATTGTGGGTTCTGGGATGAGATGCTGGGCGGCGGTAGCTCAGTCTCCATATCTCCCCAGTCTGGATTGGAATCCCTTGGGACCCATTTTTCTTTGGGATGAATTCCCCCATCTCTGAAGGAGAAGATCCTTTTCCCAGGATCTTCTGAGGATCCCTCTCCCTCAAATTGGAAGATCTGTACCTCCTCCACAAACTGGGTCTGTTTAGGTACTTTGTTTCTCCTACCTCTTCTCTGCTCCTTGGGTGGCAGACTTTCAGGGGTAGGAGATTTTGTTTCCGGTTCCTGGTTTTCCAGGGGCTGTTTACAAATTGACAAGGAAGCTTCCTCCAAGGCTTTACACCCCTTCCCCCCTTCCCCTTGTGCCTCCTCCCTGGGAACCGGTGGGTTATCGGGGTGCTGCCCCCGTCATTGTTCTGGAGCACCCGGTCCAGAGTTTGGGGCATTCTTCGGTGTCATGCTCATCTGAGGGTTCTGTTGAGCCCTCAGTATGTGACCCAGATCCCGTGCCATATTTTGGACCTGGCGCTCAAGTTGTGAAACCCGCTCAGGCTGATACGGGGCTCTATTTTCTCCCATGGGCTGATCCCGGGAAGGGTAGCTATCCCTTCTCTGGTAGTACCCCTGGTTGGGAAGATTTTGGTACCCCTCCACCTTTGGCCTCCCCTCTCCCGGATTAGGTTGTCTGGGCTCAGGGAATTGGGGAAAGAAGGATGGATGATTTTGGGGCTGGAAATTGGGTGGATACCTGGGGAAAAAGTTCTGCCCAGGATTTGGAGAATTTCTGCCCTCCTGTGGAAAGTTGGGAGGAAAGTTCCCTGGGTTAGGTGCTTGGCTGGATCCCCCCCCTTGGGCTGGAGGAGTCCACACATAACCCAGGATTGGTCGGTTTCCCTTATAGCGGGGACTTACATAGTCAGGGGTGCGGGGGACCCCATTTGTGGGACTACCTCCTCGACTCCCTGTCTGTGACTGGCCCGAGGGCCTTCTGGGCTGTGAATTATTTGGTGCAGGCAGGTTTTTAGGCCCCCCCATCTCCAAATCTAAAACGGGGGCAACCTTTACCTCTGCCACCTTGGCAGCAGCAGGGGTGCTGTTGGTTTTGGGGTTTTTCGGTGCGTTATTTTTATTTTCGATAGGCTTCTGCACCTCATAGATCCGGGTAGCCTGTTCAATGACCCAGTCTAAAGATCTTTTCTCATGAAAATCTCTCACGAGCTGGGTCATTATATATTTAGGGAGAGCATGGAAAAATGTATTGACAAACTCTTTGCTGTCTGTGCGCACCATTCTGGTGGTCTGCGCAAAAGCACGCTTTAATTCTTGCACAAACTCTTGTGGGGCCTGATCCTCCCCACATTGCAAATTGTAGGCTGCCTTGCGAGCCTCGTGAGGATTTCTGTGAACAGAAAAATGTTTCAAGATGGCCGCCTTATAGGTGGACCATCTTAAATGATTTTGGTCCTCCAGCCCCGCAAAGAAACTGGAGTATTCTGGGGAGAATGTCCATTTGACGTACTGGATGCAGCTACTGCTGTCCTTCAAATGGAAAGTCTCCATCATTTGCTCATAGAGCTCCAAGTGTTCCCAAACGGAATACTTGGCGTTCTTATGATAAGGCGTGATGACACTCCTTATTGCCTTTATTTGCTTCAATGGGTCCTTAAGCAAGGCCCTTTTTGCCTTATTGGCCTTTTTGGTTCGGGTAACCCTGGTCCATTCATCCTCTGACTCAGAGGCACTGCTCCCAGAGGTTCCTGTCTGATCTTCCAGGTTTTCCCGGATTCTGCGAGCCTGGGAATGGCTGGCTGAATGTGGGGACCTGGTCTCCTGTGTCCTGCGCCGTTCAGAGGAATCTTCAGATTCCTCCTTGCTGCCAGGATTTGATGGGTACCCCCCCCCCCCCCCACTGACCTAACTGGGCAGAAGTTTTCAGGATGCCCTTAATGGGCCTACCCTCCTGGGGTTCCCCATTAAATTGCACTGTGCTTGGGTGCCCATACCCGGATGCCCGCCCATCCATTCCTGGGAGGTACTGGCCTATGAGCCCCATACTTCTGGTTGGATAGTAATCTGCCAACCCCGTGGCCCTGAGCTCATGTGCGCGAGGGGACATGGTGGTGGCAGAGTCCAGGGACTGAGAGATATGAAGGCCTCTGGTACTAGGGCTCCTGAGGTTATGCTCAGGAGTCTCCCTCTCCCAGCGAACTTGGTCTCTATCCGCCCCTGCTCCCTGTTGCAATGCAAGAGCCTGCGCTTTCAGTTCCTCAGTTAAGGCCTTACTAGACTCTATCAGTCTCTCCTGCATCGCTACCTGTTGTTGGAGCCTATCATTGTGCTGACAGAGAGCCTCATTTTCTCTCTGTGCCTCCTGATTGGTCCTGGAGTACTGGGCCAGTCTTTGCTGCAGGAGGGTTACCTCCTGAGTCCCTTCCCTACTGGCCTGCTCCTTTCTTGCCAGAGCCTCCTCCACCCTCCTAGTGTGCTCTAACAAGTTCTGGTGTTCTTTTTGGAGGTCACCCAGTCCCTGGAGGGCCAGGTGATTTTCTTCCATTTTCCTTTTTAAATGGCAGACTTCCTGGCCTAAGGTGTCCCTTTCCTGACTAAGAGTCTGCATCTGTGCCGCCAGGTTGTCCCTTTGCCTTTGGAAGGCACCGGCTCTCTGGCGCTCCTGATCAAACTCTGCCTGGGTATCCAGGTCTTTCAGAATCAATTTATTGCTTTCTGCCTTTTCCCTATCTAGGTGGCTTTGCAGGGTGACTACCTGCTCAGCACATACCCTATTGAAATCTAATTGTTGCTCCAGCTTTTTCTGGCTCTGTAGTAGGGAGTCCAAACTTTCTTGGTACTCCTTTTGCAAAACAGAAATCTGGTATCCTGGTCAGCCTTTTCCTGTTGCAGGATGTCCATATCCTCTTTTATTTTAATGATATACTGCCTACTACCATTTTTTAACTCCTGGCTCCTCTGCAGCCTCTGCTCAGAAGAGACCAGGTCAGATTGGACCTTCTCTAACGCCATCTGTCGCCTTTTTGCCAGATCTTGGCTTTCAGTACATTTATCCTGCATGTCTCCCATATGTAGGTACAGGTATGCCGCTATCCTGGCAATCTTATTGTGCTCATCTTTGGCTTTAGGAGCCATATATAGTTCACTCAGGGCCACATGTAATGGACCCTGATCTCTCCATATGTCTGACCCTGTTTCAGTGACCTGTTGCGCGATGGCCTGCAACCAGACCGTTTGGTCCTGGTGAGTCCACTCACCTCTCACAAATAGCTTATGTAAGAGGTGCTCCCTCGCTATTTTCATGTCTACCAAGGTCGTCATTCTAGAGATTGATCTCTGTCCTGACTTACAGAAATTAGTATTTTATTTTTGCAAAACAGACCTTTTCCTTAGAGTGTCCCTTTGAAGAGTGCTTTACAGCGTAAAACAGCGTGGTGATCGGACCGGATGTATGTATCCCGTCAGTTAGCACACTGTATTAAACTGCACAAGTGATAGATCTAACCCAGACGTCCGGCTCGAGCCCCCAATTTGTAAGAGGATTCAATTCAACACTACAGCTAGGTCAATGCCTAGTCTGGGATACTGAATGGAAATCCTTATTGATATATCTTCATGTCCAGTTCATGAGTTCTGGATGACTACCCCTATATAACACCCCTCTCTTAGAATCCCCCTGACCCCACTGAGCCAATAAGTAGTTCTGTTTTGCAAGTTTAAAAGGTTTATTTGAGAATTTAAACAATATATATATATCACACTTTATAATAAATTAATATCTGATAGTACACTTAGACATATGATGTTGATCAACAATGGGTAATCTGGCACTAGCACACTTCTTTACAATCAATGAGGAGTTAGTATAGGATGGATAAAGTAGCAAAACTACTTTTATGATTTCAAGGGAAAAGCAATGAGGAATAAATTGCAGTACAGAAATACTTGATATGATTTTAGCAAAAGATAATATAATCACTTTTCTCTGGCAATTCACCCCCCTCCCCTATGCAATGTAAGACATGGAAGTAGATGGAAAGAGGAGCACACAGTTCTCAGGAATGCAATCAAATATAATACGAAATTCAGTTCCCCCCCAGCAAGCTTAGAGAAAACCGGTATGAGTTTTAAAACACAGGCCCAAAATGCTTTTTAAATGTGATGGCAATGGATGAAAAATATGCTGAAATGTTTTTAATTCCCTTTAGGAGGTTCAGGGGGAGTGGTAGCTACTTGGGATGAGTTCAGGCTCACTTTAGCAATGATTCAGGGATGGTTCTGAAGATGCAAACGAATATTAGCAGTTCAGGCAAAAGCAGCTATCTTTTTACAAGTAAAGAAATCGGGCCAAATCGCAAATCGCGGCAAAATCCGCAAGTGCGTGAATCGTGATTGCGGAAAAAGTATAAGGAGTAGGAAGTCGGTTCTAGGCTTGTTGGAAAGCTTAGATTACGGTTCCAGAGATACGGACGATTAAATAAAGGTAGTTTTTCGGATTTTAAGTAAACTCAAAATGACAGGTGACAGCTTTGCAGCTGCAGAATTGACAAATGACAGTGGTGCAGCTTTACAAAATGACAAGTGACAACTTCTAGGAGGCAGTTCTGGTTAGATTAAAATAGTTTGGATTAGATTATTTTAACTAAGAGATTGGTTCTGCACAGTTCTGCTAGGTACTCACAATATATTTTTGAAATAGGCCTCGCCACGGATCTGGTCAGGTTTTGGACTGGACTCAGGTTCTGGTCTCGGCACTTCACAGTGATCTGGGTCAGCTCTCTGGTTCTGCTCACAGCGGTCTGGGTCACTCTGGATCTCTGGTCTGTCCGGATACAGCGGTCTCTGCACGGCTCCTGGATCTCTGCACTGGTCCTGGCAAAAGTTCTTGGCAAGGGATTCAAGCAGCTCGCCCGGCTGTGAGTAGCTTCAAATGATTTGAGGCCTGCGGCAGAGAACTCAGCTTGTGGTTTTAGGCCTCTGATTTAGGTTCTAAAGTATAAGTTCTAGGTTCTGGAATATGTAGCTGGAGTCAGTCTGGAACTGGTATCTTCTGGATGTTGTGTGGTCCGGCAAAGCTTCCCGCAAGAAAATGGAAAATGCAGTCCTCTCTAGATTTCAGTGGTCCCTTTTTATGTGGTTTGAAAGTGGGTGGAGAGGCTAGCTTTCTAGGCCCAACCCCTTCAGAGTTCTGATAGGTTGGAGAATTCTTTGCGTTCTCACTGGAGAGCAGGATTGTGTGTCAGAATGATGTCATTTAATGGCTTGCAGAAAGGACACTCCCCTGTCAAATTACACACAAATCTATATTTGACCTGAAGACATATTTCATAGATACACATTGGTTTAAAATTACATGCACCCATCACATATCACATGAGGTATACTCTGTTCAAACTCTGATGTTTCTAAGAGCTTGCATCCAGAAATGGCAATATTTTGCGCTTTTTAGTGGGTTATGCAACATTGGTTTTTCATTAAAATTGATACACATATACACCCCCCTACTACACATATCTCAGTAACTTTCCATTTGTCTAGCTTAAATACAGTGTCTGTGGTGTCAATAAATGGTGGGGTTTTGCCCCAGAACATCACACAAATTGGAGTTTGGGCTTGAATTGTAGGCAAAGTTTCCATTTTAAGGTTCCCCACATTTCACATTTCTGTCATCCGGTTACCAAGAGTTATCAGTGTTTCTGTAAAATATATATTTTGCTTTCAATTCAGTTCTCAGAGTGTTGGAGTCCGCCTCCAAGACTTGGGTGGGTCAGTGATCACATGTCTCTTCTGCTGGGAGCTCTTTGTGTACAGTCAACAGTCAACATCAGCATATTCTATTCAAGTGCAAGAGCCTATTGTGTGGTCTCTGGGAGGCTGCCAGCCAGTCTGCCTTCTATCAATCAAGAGGTCATGTGAGATTCTAACTCCTGGTGTGAATCTCTGGAGGTGAGAGGTTTCCCAGCCTTTTGGCCTGTTAATTAAATCAGATTGTCTTCTGGGAACAGCATGTGGTTAAGATTTTAATTAACTCCCAACCTTTTATTTAAAGGCCTCTCCTGCAACTCCTGACATGCAGTTTCCCTGTCAGAGTTTAGACCGCTAGCGCTGCCTTGAGGTATTTATCAGTACTGCGTCCATTTTTTGGATCAGTCTTGAATGAATGCATTCCAAGCAAGAGATTTTACATGGAAGTATATTATCCAGGTTCAGCACATGGCACTGGTGTGGTTCTGCAGTAAAATAATTTTGTGCCCGTTGAAGGAATGAATTCCCAATAGTTGTGGGTTGCTTTTGGCAATCAGCATTGCCCCTTTTGCAATGGTTTCAGGTTACTGTGTGTAGCCCAATGGTGGTTTTAGGCAGTGCCCTTTTGTGCCCATAACATCAGCAAAAATGGGTGGGTGCCTATTCTTCATGCATTTCCATGTGCATTTTCTGGGAAGCTCTGGCCATCATGATGTTTTCAATGCCAGTAATGCACAGTTTTCCTATTCTGGCGTACATGTGGGCTTTTTGGCCGTCTTGGATTTTCTAAGCCCACAGCACCAAATGTTGCAGCATGATAGCTCAAACGTGGGTCAGGACACCCAACAATATATATATATATATATATTACCAAACCGAGATATATATATATATTCGGTCAATTGTGAAAAGGTCAATTGTGACCCTTTAAATTCGGTCATTTGTTCATTCGAACAATTGTAAACAAACAATTTGGGTAATACCTTAAATTCAGTATTAAAATGATCTTCTGACACTTGGGCCGATACTCTCTTTAATATATTTACCATCATTATGAACTCAAAAAGAATTCCAGTCTCCTGGAAGATGGTGATAGTAATCCCCACCTATAAGAAGGGAGACAGATCTTTACCCTCTGACGTATCAACCCATCGTTATCTTAGACGCACCAGGAAAAGTCTTTGTTGCTTTAGTCCTTAAGGCGCTTCGAAAATGGGTAACTAACTCACTCCATTTTGCCAGAAATCAATTGGGTTTTGTTCATGGGTGGGGACATCATTGAATGGTTCGCTTTTGAACTTGATTATGATTGGTCATTTATAATGCACTTAATACCCAGAGGTTTCTAAGCACGGACCCGGGGATCGCACCTGTGTTGCGCTGCATCATTTTGCTTCCAAGGCGAGCGCGTTGCCCCTAAGCTATCCTCCCGAGACTGGTCTTGATCCATTTTGCTGCAGCTTTTGATAGTATCGAATGATCATTGCTGTGGACTAAACTTAAAGCCTGGGGCTGCCCCTCCAGCCTTCTGGACATTAGAATCGAAGTCTACTCTGACACGTCTATATATGTACGGTTAAACCAACAGGGTCTCTTAATAAGAAAAATTACTACAACCAGAGGGCTCAAACAAGGGTGCATCCTGGCACCGATATTGTTTAATCTATTTCTATCTGACTTAAAAGAAGATATTATAATTGTTGAAGCCTTTGCCACAAGAGTCGGAGGCCATCAAATCCATTGGCTTTTCTATGCAGACGATCCGGTGGTGCTAGATCAAATCCTGATCAGATTGACAAGATCACTAAAAGCCATGGAGTTACTCCGTGTGTAATCATCTAAAGATTAACATTGGTAAATCTAACATCATGGTGATTGCCCCAAAGAAAACAAGAAAGAAAATGAATACTTATTGCTGGGAGATAGCAAACACCCCCATGGTATGGGTCAACGTATACCACTATCTAGGCTACAACTTTAATAATGAACCAGGCGAAGTGCTTTGGGTCTCTACGCTGAGGACTAGGATGGAGTGACTAGCCGTGCAAGGGATATTAATTCTAAAAGAAGTATGGTAAATTTTCTCAACTCCCCAACCCCCACAGTGCTATGTTTATATAAATTAAAGGTTGTGCCCATAATCTCATATGGAGCTGATCGACCTCGACGAAATTAATCAACTGGAACAAATTTGGATTGTTCTGGAAGAAAGTGTTGGGGCTGCCGAGTAGTTTCCCATTCCAAATAATAAGAAATGAGCTGGGCCCCCTCTCCTTACCAGTGATGGTGAGGTGGAAACAGCTAAATGCGCACAGAAAGTGCTTGATGGCTGATGACTCATCCTTGTTCTGCATCTTGGCACAGATGTTGAAAATTGAAGAACATGGCCATCTGGGGAAATGGCGAGAAGAATGCTGAGAGTCCTTAACAGAAGCAGATTGTGAGGAAGAGGGTTTAATCACAAATCCCCAACGTTTTAAAATAGAAATCTGGAGGAGGGACTGGATTAACACATTGGACCAATGTTGTTGGGTATAAAGTCCTTATTAAACGTTAGTACCGAGATGGAACCATATAATCCCGGTCCTTACTACCTGCTTAAATCCCAGACACAATCTTTAGGCGGGCTTTCATGAGACTACGGATTCAACATGCCACCGACAAGAGAAGTTATGGGCACTTGAGCCGCGTGGAGCATACAGCAAGGATGATGTAGATTTTGTGAAAATCCAGATAATCTGGAAACACTAAAACATCTATTAGTAGATTGCACTGGTCTGTCAGAAATCGGAAGCTCTAGATTGGGCAGATTTATAACGCAGCATAGGATGCCATCACCTGATGATTGGTGGGTTATACTTTGGAGTGGAAAGTACATAAGTCTTTCTATAGCAATCGTAGGTTTTTTGAGGAAATTGTTACCGGAAATGTAAATAACACACTGAAAGAGCAAACGTCTGTTTCGATTTAGATACTTTTCCTGTGGTTCGATCTGTACATTGATGTATAGAAGCATGATGTATTTCTTGTTTTTATGACTTTAAGTATGATGTATTTTGTATGATGTAAATGCTAAAGTCTTGTTTTAAAGCCAAAAGCTTAAATAAATAAAATGGCAGACTGACAGATATTGATCTCCAGGTGATTTGAATTAACCAGGATTAACCGGGAGATTCAAGCAATGCCATTGATGGGGCAGCTGTGGACAGTGCAATTAGTACATAAACATAACTGAAAGGACACTTGACCAGCGGGTCGCGTACCATAAACATTTTACCTGACTCACCTAAAAAGTACTCGACTGCGCTACTGGTTGAGTGGATTTCATGAGCCCTGAATGGGCTTCTTTGGCAGCCCAACCATGCAGACTCCTTCTTTGTTCTGAACTGGATTTGGCTGGTTTCAGGTCAGATAGTCACCAAATCACCTGTGTGTGTGTGGGTTTGGGTCTGGGGCTTTTGTAGGGCCAGTCTGATTGGCTGCCTACACTTCCCCTTGTGTTCCTGCCTGGCTGTGATTGGTGGACTGGCCTCAGCCATCCTCTGGTAGGAAGAATGTATCCCTTGGGAATCCACCTCTTGCATTAGATCTGAGCTGGACCTTGATGAAGAAGGCTGCTGGACTTGCAACTAAGGCTCCATGACCTCCATACTATTGTGCTGGGAGTCTTTAGTCCTCTTCAGAATGTTGCTGTAGGAAGACCTGGGCCAGGATTCCTTGACCACCACGTACCTCCCTAGCTCAGCATGGGCTGCCTGTCCTGTCTGGACTGATTGCTAGTTGCTAGCACTCCTCCTTGAAACTGGGATTGCTCTGCGTCATCTTGCTTCCAAGGTGAGCGCGTTGCCCCTGAGCTATCCTGAGCTATCCTCCTTGTCATTGTACATGTTGCAGGGGGTCCCCTTTGCTGGAAGGGCTGTGGCTTCATGCTGCATTATCGGGCTCTGTTCTGGGCTGTTGTAGGGTCTCCTCCACCATGTCTCCTCCATGTGGCCATTTCTTCTGCTGCTGGATGACCGCATTGTCCTCATTGATCTGCCAGGTGACACAGAAATGTCTCCAACTTCACTCTGTCACTGCCGTGCTTATTCCATCAGATCCCACTTTTGCCAAGGGTCTGAATTGCACCGCGCAGAGTGCCCTTGCACATTCCAGCTGCACCTAAACCTGACAGTGAAGTTCACATGTTCAGGCAATGATCCTGGGCTGCTTGCTTTCCTGCAGGCAAGGCACCTGCCCCACTGACCTTACTTGGCTCAACCCATGGCATCTTCCTGTGGTTGTGTTGTCCCCCTGAAACCACGCCCATTTTTATTGGGTAAAATGTGCTCATCTTCCTTCCATCTGCACCCGGCCTAATGGGAACTTGCTGCCGGAACACTTCTTTGGAGGGCCCCTCCTGGGTGTTGGTTGTCGCCAAAATGGCACCTGTGGGGTAAAATAAGATGTACCTAACTTTGCCTTGTAAATGCAGTTCAGCCCATCGGCTTTGCCCTTTTATTTTCTATGGAGAACATTTTCAAAGACCCAAAGCGGTCAAGGAATAGTTGTGTCTATACGAACAGTAAGTGCATTATTTTTAAGCAAGCAAAAAAAACAGAAAGGGACAAATATTGATGCCAAGAGGATATGTATATCCAGGAAGAAAAAAAAAATGTCAATCAGTATTCTAGTTTTTTTTTTTTTTTGCAGAACCCAATAAATGCATAATGAAAGATGTGCTTTTCTGCTTCCATCCCATACTTCCAGAACTAGGCACATTTCTGGAAGAGAATCGTATCAATTGTCCCTGCATGGACCGTGGTATTTCCCCGAGTGACCTGAAGGAGCTTTCGAGTTTCCCCAAACAATTGGACACTGAGCTTGTTAATACTTTATACATTGTTGGTTTATAGTAAATCACTGCAAGGCACTCTGACATAGGATAATATAGTCGCATTTCTAGAAGAATGTATTGCCATTGGATGCATTGTTTCCTAGGGTGTCTGGGAGGCTTGTGGGGTCTTGTTTACTGGACCAGAGGTTATCTATACTGTTTGGGAGCACTTTTGGGGTCATTGTCTGATTGTTTCTCCCTGTGCGCTACATGCCCAACACATTGCGTGTTTAGGGGGATGGTGAACGCCTGTGTGTAAAGTATGTGCAAAGGGCATGTGAGATACATATGGCTTTCCCAAGGCCCTGACTAGGACTGTATAGTATGTTCTATCCATGTCTAGCAATCCCTTCCCTTTTCTGAACCACCCTGACAAGCTTGTTGCATGGGCGTGCCACACCGCACAGGTCCGGTTTTTAGTTGTAGGGGAACTAGGGTCTGCATAAGGCCTTCCTATAAGGTGTTAGTTTTATTCAATGGTTTCCATGGTGTGTACGTCTTTCTTGTGTGATTCACTTGGATCCGCCTGGCTTCTATGCAGCCCTCTCCCCTTCTTAAAGTAAGCCTGACTGCTCAGCCTTGCTACCCATAGGGAGTATGTTGTTCTGCCCTATGCTGGTCACCTCTGATACTCTAGGCTAGGTAATTCTACAGCACCTCAAAGGGATTGTAGAAAAATCTCACGAACTAAACTAAATCAGGTCCAGGGCAGAAGCGCCCTTACAGCACATCTCTTGGAGTGGATTCAGCAGGGCAGGTGACTTCGTTAGTGCTACAAGTAACATTTAAGAGCATCACGGTTGGCACTGTTCATTTGTTAGTTCTTTGCTTGCTGATCTTTTCCTCCTGCAAACTCCATGGCAGAGTGGGTAGTGTCAGGCTGGGATTGTACTAATGACCTTTGCCATACACAGTGCCACCTGATGGATGCAGTAGAGGCACTGTGGTAGCCGAAATGGAAGGCCCAACGCCTGGCAGCATCCGTCGTCAAAGTGACCCTCGTTGGATGAGGGCAGATCTGACAGTGTCTCAGGGGTCCTAGGGACTTCCCATGCCACCTGGCATATTTGGTCAATTTAGCAGCGGATCCTTGCAGCTCTCTGCCTATGCCCAGGAAGCAGCTTGTGAGGCCCCACCATAAGGGAAAAGAAATGTGTTATGATGTGGCTTAGGGAACATCTGTTATGGCAGTGAATCCTAGTGATGTCAGGTGGTGTGTTGGTGGATGAGGATTCTGCCAAGCCACTGTGTGTGTGTATGTTTACCTTTGTAAAGGTTCCATTGGAAATCAGTTGATTTTTAGGTACTCGCGGGTGATCCGCGAGTCAACCAACATACGCTCATGCACTCGCACACAAGCGTACCAAGGACACACGCCGGAGACGTGCGATGGCTCCGGTCTCCGGCTGCAACTGCCGGGGCACCGCCTTTCTTTTATAACTGCGCATGCGCGAGCTCCACGAGCCTCGCGCATGCGCAACACGTGTACCCAGTACACAACACTCCTCCCCTTTTCCCAGAAACAGAACAGTTGAACATGAACAACATATTAACACAAAACTTGCTTGTCATCAGGAACAGGACATGTCCACGCAACCCCTTCTAGGGAGCTGGGTCCATAATGAAGTCTCTGAACCTCTGTGGTAGCCTTCGGCCTGCCCTGCTCGGGTATCGTGGCGCCGTCTCCTCGGGGACTTCCGCCGCCTGCGTGTCGGCTATTGGAGGGCCCTCTGCCGGCCCTGACACACTCTCTGGTGCCGGAGCATGGTCCGCAGTCTCATCATCTTCTGCTGTCTGGATGCGCTTGAAGAAAGACACATTCCGTGTGATCGTGCCTCTGGCATTAGCTGCAGTGACCATGGTGCCCTTCACATGGGTTACTCCTAGCGGTTGAGTCTCATAGGTTGTCGATAATTTGCCCTCCAATCTTCGGTTTTGTACTAAGACAGTGTCCCCCACTGCTATTTGTTTCTCGGGTAGCCGTCTCCGTATCGTTTCTCTCTCATTCCTGGCCACTCTCTCCAAATGCACCTGCTCGTTGTTTATCACGCCTGGTTCCCGCCCTTCGGTCTCGGGTATGAGCCCTCGCGGTATTCTTCTAAAGAGTGCTTCCGCCGGGGCAACTCCCGTGGATCGGTGCGGGGTTGTCCGATACTCCCGGAGAAACTCAAACAGATTCCTCCGGAGGTCTTCCCCTCCATTTTCGGAAATGCGAAAAACCTTATTTAAGGTGCGCATGAAGCGCTCTACCTCACCGTTGGCCCTTGGCCATAACGGGGTGACTTTCCGGTGCTTTATCCCCTTCTCCTCACAGTACCGGGCAAACACTTGCCCCTGGAAGGGCGACCCATTGTCCGAACACAATTCCACGGGAAAACCATGGGTGGCAAAGATCTTGTCCAACGCTGTGATGGTGTGATCGCTGGCCGTGGATTCGACCAGTTCTACTTCAGGATACCGGGACCACTGGTCGGTCACAACCAGGAAGTACAGTCCTCGACCGGTGGAGCCGAAGTCGGCATGGACCGTCCCCCAGGGTAGTTCACTTCTTGCCATGGATTGTACTGGCGGCCCTCTGTCTGCTGGGCTGGTGGCCTGACATGGGATGCACGCCCTCACAAACTCTTCAACTCTTTTCTCTAAGTCCGGGAACCAGACCTTGAGTCGAAGACGTGCCTTCATCCTGGTCATTCCCTGGTGCCCATTGTGAGCCAAGTGAAGGACCTTCGCCGTGAGGGATCTGGGGATCACAATCCTGTGTCCTCTCAACAGCAGTCCGTCGGTCGTTACGGACAAATCATGACGTGCACTCCACAGGGCCTGCAGGTCCTTCTGCACCTCCCCGGTTCTCCTGGCATTGTTCAAGAGGAGGTCCTTCCATGCACCTGAGGTTACTGCTTCCTTCACCCTCAGAAATGCCTCGTCAGAGTTGGACTCGTTGGCAATCACTTCCCTTGACAGTGCCATGGGCAGTGCCGATTCGACCACCAAATGAATGGAGTCCGCACAACTCTCAATTTCCGTGGTCTCCCTTGACTGCCCTGAACAGGGGTGACGGGACAGGTAGTCAGCGGGGTTTTGGGTCCCTGGGCGGTATACCAGCCTCACCCCATATTCCATGAGGGATAACATCCATCTTTCTATCCTCGGTGGTGGCTTGGATGACGCACCAGCCAGGATGGGCAGCAGTGGCTTGTGGTCCGTCACAACAACGACTGGCTTCCCCAGGATGTATAAACGGAAATGCTTGCAGCCCCATAATATTGCGAGGGCTTCCCGTTCAATCTGGGAATACTTCCTCTCGGTGCTGGTTAGTGCCTTACTGGCATACGCGATGGGCCTCATCGCTCCCTGTTGATCTGCCTGCAAGAGAACGGCCCCCAGCCCCACGGGACTGGCATCTACCACTATCTCAGATTCCCGGGTTGGGTTAAAGTACGCCATGGTGTCAAGTTCGGACAGGGCTTCTTTGATGGCCGTGAACGCCCTCTGCTCTTTTCCAGTCCATGCCCATGCCACGTCCTTCCTGGTGAGGGCTCGCAACGGTTCAGAGATGGAGGCCAAGTCACGAATGAACCGTCCGCAATACGTCACCATGCCTAAAAAGCTGCGAACTTCCGCTGGGGACGTGGGTGACGAAGCCTCCCTGATGTCCTTCACTTTCTTCGGATCAGGGGATATGCCCCCTGCGTGAAAAACGAATCCAAAGAACTCCAAACTGTCCCTCATGAACTCGCACTTCTCCTGGTGCAGCGTTAGCCCAAGGTCGTGTAGTCTGCGAAAGGTGTCCTCCAGGCGCTTGATGTGTTCCGCTTCCGACCTGGCGAATACAAGAATGTCATCCGACATGTTTATGACCCCTTTCAACCCTGACAAAGCCCCTCTGATAGAGTTTTGAAAGACCTCAGCCGCGGAGGAAATACCGAAACTGAGCCTCTTATATTGGTACAGACCTTCATGGGTTGTGAAGGTCGTTATATACCTGGACTCCGGGTGGAGCTCCAGCTGGTGGTACCCGGCTCTTAAGTCCAACTTAGAGAAGACTCTAGCTCCTTGGAGCTCGCCAACGATGTCGTCCAGAGTTGGTGTGATGTGACGCTCCCTTTTTATAGCCAAATTGGGCAGTCTCATGTCAACACAAATGCGTACAGCCTCCGGTTGCTTGGGCTTTGGGGCGACAACAATCGGGGAAACCCAGGGCGTCGGCCCTTCGACCTTCTCGATAACGTCTCGTTCTATTAGGAGTTGAAGTTCCTTTTCCACCTGGGCCCTCAGGTGAAAAGGAATACGGCGATGTTTTAGTGCCGTTGGTCTGACCGACTTGTCAATGTGGAGCCGCACAGGATCAGCCTTCAGTTTCCCTATCCCTCTGAAGAGTCCATGAAAGCGTGCCAGTAGACCGTTCAGATCCGACAGGTATACAGCAAATGTGAAGTGCACCAGGTTAAGCGCTTCCGAGGCTGCACAGCTCAGCAACGAATGCGGGCTCACGCTCGTGACGAAAAATCTCGCCTTGATGCTGCTCCCGCCGTGGGATACCGGGGCTATGAATACTCCTTGGATAGGTAGGGGGTCATCCTCGCCAAACGCATATATTTGGGCTTTTGATGGTGAGAGTGTCGGCGGGCCCGCAAGGGCCTTATAGTGTCTATCCGCGAGCACACACACCGATGCCCCCGTATCGATGAGGACCGGGGTGGGGACTTCTCCAATATTCACGGTGCATGTGGGTTTTCGTCGAGTTCCGGGGCCACTTGCTATGCTGGAGATACAGAAAATTTCACCTTCTTCTTCCTCTTCTTCTTCTTCGGCGATGTTCATGTCCTGTACCTCTTGTTCCAGAGAAGATATGCCCTTCGCATTGCGGGCACCATACCTCGTGAACCTCTCTGGTCCCCTGTTGGCTGCCACGGGCACAGTGGCCCTACACATCCTGGCATAGTGTCCGGGGGCCCCACATCTGCCACATGTCCTCGACTTAGCTGGGCACTCACCCCTGTGAGGGAGATCGTACCCACAGTCCGAGCAAGATTGAGAAGAGCTCGATCTCGTGGTCCTTTCCTCCGCCCTCGGTGTCCATCTGGCCTTTCCCGGCGTGAAACGCCTGACAGCGAGTGCCTCTTCCTCCCCTTTGGGAATGCTGGCTGCGTCCATCTTTGATCCTCTGGTCTCCGCCAGTTCATGCGCCCTTCCCATGTCTAGGATCTGCCGGAGGGTAAGTCCCGGTTCTCTGAGGACTTGCCTCCTGAGTTTGCCAGAGCAGCATCCCTGCAGTAGTTGGTTTCTGACCATTTCCTCCTCATCGGCCCACCTGCAGGAGCTCGCCAGGCGTCTCAGACGGGCACAGAACTGGTCTAGCGATTCTTCGCTGCGTTGTCTTTCAGCCCCCATAACAAATCTGTCAAAATCGACATTCGCTAGTGGTAGGAAGTGATCCCTTAACGCTTGCTTAACTGCGTCCTATGTTGCTACTGGAATGTCAAGGGAGTCGTATATCTTCTGGACCTCCGTGCCTGCCGAGTACATCATGATGGCAATCCTTGCCTCATCCTCTGTTTCCCCTGAGGCCCTGAACATCATTTCCAGTCTTTTAACCCACGTAAGCCATTTGGGGCCGAGTTTAGATGGTGGGCCTGTGGTGTCAAACTCGGGCATGGGCGCTAGGGTGGTGCGTACTCTGCGTGTTACTGGGGCGGCGGCACCCTCTTCTCCTGGTTCATCACCCATCTCCCTGGGTACTCACGGTAAAGTCTTGGCAGAAAATGGGTGATCCGACTCCCGGCTGCGACAAAGATCTTCTCTGTTCTCCTTTGTCTCTTCTTTTATCACAGCCCTGCTCCAGCTGGGCTGTGAAGTGTCCAAAAATTGTCTGTCTTGGTTGCTGGTGACTCACAGATGGCGCACGAGCACCCAGAACGGGCCGCAACCACTGTGTGTGATGATTTCACTCGAGCGCTCAAAATGGCCGCCGGCTATTTCGAGCGGTCCGCGACTGCTTCGCGCTTCGTTCCTGTGATGTTGTTGGAACGAGGTCGTGGTTCAGATCCCATCCTCGTCGCCAGTTTTAGGTACTCGCGGGTGATCCGCGAGTCAACCAACATACGCTCATGCACTCGCACACAAGCGTACCAAGGACACACGCCGGAGACGTGCGATGGCTCCGGTCTCCGGCTGCAACTGCCGGGGCACCGCCTTTATTTTATAACCGCGCATGCGCGAGCTCCACGAGCCTCGCGCATGCGCAACACGTGTACCCAGTACACAACACTGATGAGTTATTGAGGGAGGCTAGCTGCGAGTGGGCAGCTGGGGGTCTTTACTGTTACTAGCTTACAAATAAATCTTTGTTTTCTATCACCGTGTCATCCTGTTCCTGCCTCTTAACAAAATGTTAGTTAAGCTCGGATGTCGGCTGCCTGATCCCCAGTATGCCAGCAAATGCGTGTTTAGCTCATCTCTAAACTCTCCCGGGTTTGGCAGTCTAGATCCCAAGGAGCCCCTGGGAAGTCACTTGATGTTTGGTTTTGGATGGAAGTCATCAGTTGGTGTCTGGTCTCTTGGATCCATGGTTGCCATTTTACACACCACGACAGTCTCCTCCACCACGGTGCATCATTTGCAGTTGGCTCCCAAGTTGAAATGATCAGTTGTGTTGGTGATGTTACACATCGCTTTGTTTGTAGTATAGAAAGCAGTGTTACAAATGACTATCCATTTGATTAGAACAACAAAAACATTGGTGTGCAACTAATCAAACATAGTACCTTCTTTAATTAATGACTATATTAACAGGCAAATTCCACAACTTTTGCCCTAATGGTGAAAAGCAGAAGAATGGAGGGGTACAGATTTAGGGAAATTCCAAGGGATCGCTAGGGAACAGTGAGGGTGGATTGGGTCTGTAGGATACGACGGGGCACTATTACCCACCTCACATTTACTTAGACTGTCTTTCTGGGTAGCTAGGCTTACAAACTCCTCCACCTGGCATCCTTTCTGATTTCCAACTTCTCAGACTCTGTTGGCACAGCTGAAGGCCCCCTCTCAGCAGATCATTCCATAGTCTGTCTGCGTTCATACACCTATTTTACACCCGATATGTCGTGACTGGTTTGCAGAGCATCACCCCCAACCTGCTGTGCATCTTTTTCCCCAAAAGGAACCAACTTTTCTTCAGTACCAAAGCATACAGGAAAGCATTTCCACTTTATCACGGCGACAGCAGTAGACATCACAATCAGTCGCCAGGAAGTCCAGTTTCGTTTATTTTTGAAGACACCAAAAACAACTTTAAAAATCCCTCTGCTGCACCCCTCTTTGTTTGACATCCTGATATTTCCAGGATATTTCTCTGGTTATATTTGATCTTACCGACCCAAATGACAGAGTGGTACATTTCATTGCGGCCATAATACCGAATAACACCATTTTAAAAAAAAAAAGTTTTTTTAATTTGGGGAACCCTCCTAGGCACCCCATTTTCCACCCTTATAACACCACCACAACCCCATCCCGACTCATTTTAACCCCTTACCCCACTACCCCATATTTATTTAATTAATATTTTCAGTATATGTACCACAATGAAATGTACCACTCTGTGTCGTTTTCGGTAAAATGACTGGGTACCTATTTCTCCATTTACTCATAACTGTCATTAGCAAGTCCTGTTTAACACAGCATTTTTAATTTTGTATTTTGTATGTTTCTGATGCCCGCCTTGCATCATTTTAGTCAGTTGTCTGTATAATCATCAGATGCTTTTCTTTCATGTTGTAGAGATTGTCATCCGCTTCCTGGTTGATCTGATCATTGTGTCCATCCTTGAGACCCAAAACAAGCGTAACCTATCATCTACTGATAGGAAGTCCCTATGTGCCATACTTGAGACCCAACCAGCTCTTTCATTATTCCCGATGCGGTCTTCCTTGTCCAGTCCAAAGGGTTCCTGGAGCGCTTCGTAGGTCTTGAGCATCTTGTGAACAATCCTCTGACCTAGTGAAATAATTCTGGGGCAGCGGTTTAAGAAGCAATTTCTTGTTTTCCTCTTGAACTTGACCCCATGGGAAAAACAATTCTATGTCCTTTCATCAACATCAGTTTTTACGGCGGGTGTTTTTCCGCTGGCTCTTTTAAAATTTCTTTTAGGGGGTTTCCCCCAAACCCCCTTTCTTTTAACTATTTGTTTATTCCCGACCCCCCAAAACTTTATCTGCCCTGTCCCAGCCCCCCCCCAAAATGTAGATGAAGTTTTTGGGAAAAAAACCTGCGGCAAACACACGTCGTAAAACGGGTGTTGATGAAAGGACCCGATACCGGGAGAACTGTTAGAACGGAGGTTTAGGGGTTGAATAACGACTCAGGAGCCTTTGGTTTACTTATGTAACTTTAGTAGGTTCGAGGTATACAGGTAAGTACAAGATGTTATATTCAATACAAGTTCTTAAGGGAAAGAAGCATCCAAAGGTCCCCCTGTGCCAAGCTCATTTACCAACTGACACTATGGGAACACTGCCACTCACACAATAACATTCCAAGTGGAACACTCCACACCAAACATTCCAGACTCACTCACTCACTCATACAGGAAATAGCCACAGATACAGGAAAGGTAAATCACAACAAGAACCCTCCCTAAACCGTTTGGTGATTGACAGCTATTCACTGTTGGCATGCATTGTGGTGGCATCCACATGTTGCATCTGGGGAGATCTTATGATTCTTTTCTGTTCCAGGGCCCTTCTCACAGAATCCACCTCGGCAAACAATATTTGCCTTGTGGTACAATTTCAGGTTTAGTAAATTAAAGCCACTCTTTTCACACGATAAATACTCTATGCTCAAAGGTGTTCTCTTCTTTTCTCTCAACAATATCACAGCTTGAATCTTTTCCATCTTTCAAGAGTCCACGTCTGGAATCTCAACCCATCGTTTGTGAGTTAAATATGGAAATGCAGACTAGACCTGGGCTGGGCGGGGCGGGGCTGCGTGAGAATGCCACCTGCGGGGAGTCCAAGAGTACATCGGAAGTATATGGAAACAGATCTGTTGCTCGGCTATTTAGTGTCAGGGACACTCAAATCCGTGTCCATATAAATAAGAGTTAACAAGAGTAATAGCCCACACTAACACATTACAAGATATACATGGTCAGAGCCTGAGAAAGGAGTTTGCCAAAGTCATTGTTATTGGATCCATCAGTTGTATGATGCAAGCAAATTTACTAGCTTGTGTTAAAGTGCGGAGATTCATAAATGATAACAAATTGCCTCTTTCACTCACAGAGCCATGAAAATACATTTGTACGGTGTTGTGAACAGGGTAATTTACAGGAGATCAGTATTGTGCAGGGATCCCGTTCAGAATCTCTGGTACGGTGTTGAAACTCCAGGCCTTGATGAAGCAGTAACGATGCAGCAAGTACTGTCCAGTGGTGAAGAGCTGATTATTTTCGCAGGTCGCGCCTTGGCTTTGTAAGGCAATTGATTCTGTCGCAAAGTATCTAGGCTTATAACCTGAGATAACAACTCGATATGTTCCCCCAAAACAAGGGGGTATGGGTTGTGAGGAGGGATTGCTTCCGGGGGTTAGAAGTGGCCAACTGGATCACCACTGACTTCCCATGGCTACGCTAGAGTGTATCCAGGCAAGGGGCCATTCTGGCTGCAAGAGTGCAATGCAAAACAGACGTCAGGTTACCTTTAACTGCTAGGTGGGCTAAATTGGGGGTGGGAGAAGTTCTAGAAGAAGAGGGAGGAAGTGGGCATTTAGATTTATTTTGTTGGCTTGTTGGCTTTTCATATTCTAAGCGAGTTCCACATTTTAGCAATGTGAAGAGAACCAGTGCTGCATTGACTTCTATTGTTTTCCCACAAATAAATTGAAGGGGACGAGGGAAAGTCCTGACTTTTTAATCATAGGACAATTTGAGTCAACCCTGACCCTCAGGCTCGGGGAAATGCTCTTTGATATTTCGATAATGGTCCCAAAGTGGCCAAGGAGTATTTGTGGCTATACGAACTATAAATGTGCACGTCTTTAAGGCAGCCAAACACAAGAAAGGGGCAAATGTTAATGCCAACAGGTTGTAGAAAAATATATATATATTTTTTTTTAGGCATGCATGTTCCACCAGACCTTTTGAGAAGTACACAATAAATTCATAATGTGATGAATATGTGCTTTTCTGCTTGCATGGCATGGGATGTAACGGTATACGGTATACCGTTATAGATACCGTCACAACTTAGTTGAGCTATAATAACCGTCACATTGTTTATACCAGTATACCGTTTTAGGGCCTGTGGCTATTAAGTGAGCTTTTAAATCTGATTTGGAAAGGCTGCAGTAAGCAAGTGCTGCACAGTCTGGATCTTGCACTATGGGATGTGGTGTCTGCTAAGGGGGCGTTGTTTGGCAGACAAGAGCATAGGCAACTTGATGCCACATTAGTAAACGTAGCTTTGATGCTGTGGCCGCTCTTTCTCTGATCAGTAGCGTCCGGTTAAAGATCAGCTGATTTGTAGTTTTCCCACCAATTTGTAAGATGGGGAACTACACATCCCAGAATTCAAAGGGGGGAATGAACTGGATGCCCTTATGATACATGTCCACAAGAAATGCTAGCTCTGCAGACTGTATGAGCACTGGGCCTATCAGTCCCCCTCACCCGCCACTGTCCGCTGTGTAGATTTGCATATTGGCACTAGTTGTTGCTTCGCTTGATCCTTCACCTGCCTTCTGCATATGGCACTGGACCCAAGCAGGCAGGACAGATTCTACAATCAATTTGAAGTATCCAGAGCAATGAGGGTGAGATACTTCTCAGGTCTATTATCAATTTGTGGCACCACCCTTGAAAGCATTCCTCTGTCTCAACTCACATGACAAGGGTCCTAATGCACTCAGACATGGGGAAAATGGTAATGATGGGGCTGTGGTGAGGTGGGGGTCTAGGCCATATTTGTGCCGATATGTATTTTAACTTTGTCATTTTCAAAATGTTTTTGTGCCACTATTTTTAAGAAGGTAAATAAACATGTATTGCAAGAATCAAGAAAGGAATCAACAGCGCCCACTGGACGCTGTCCCGTTAGGATTAGATGGTCAGTGGTGACTCCAAAATCAGACCTTTATAATACACCAGGCAGATGGTAAACAAGCTATAGCGATTTGATCAATATGCAACCTTTCGTTGAGTGTGTGTTGGCTATGATATTTGACAAAAGAAACACAATGGCATGGGCTTTCAGACCTCACAAGTGATTTTTCTCCTTTTAATGGGATAAAGCGTTATCAAAACAAACTTTTATGACTGATCGAAGGGTCATGATGCCCATGCCATACGATTCCAAAATAATGCAGATCGAGGCCGATTTTCAAAGCAATGACCTGTGACTGACCAGCAAGCTCTTAGCTCAAAATGTGCATTTTAACACTTCCACTAGTCACTCTTTCGTTCAAGGCAATCAATGAATGAGCTCCATAAAAAAACAAATCTGCAGACGCCCAAGATTCCTGGAGGATCAGCTATATATGTGCAGAGACAAGTTTCAAAATGCTGACAATTTATGACCTTTAAGAAAATATTTGTTAAGATTAATTAACTCCACCTGCTATACTGCGATAACCATGATATACCGTCATTTGGCAAGAAGGTTATCATACCACCATAAAACCAATACCGTGACACCCCTACTTTCAACAATGGTGCCTCTAAACAGAGTATGCGCAGCCTGCCGTACAAACGCACAAAGAAGCTATGCAGCAGCGCTTGATACGGTGTCACATTGTTTACTGCATATACACTCAGGAGGAACCCAGGTGAAGTCATTAACCTATCAGGTAAAATACAGTGGCATATAAAGCAGCATCCTTTAACTGCAAAAAAAAAATGTTCCAGAACTGTGAAAATTGTTGTGTAAAGTAAGCACGTCTCTTTCTCTCCAGACTCCTCTTTCGCTCCAGGCTCCTCCTCTCTGCCTCTAAAATCTCTCCAGTAGCTCCTTCTCCAAACACCCACAATGTCAGACTGAGTTCAAGGGATTAAATAGCTCTACAACCCCAGCCCCTGGACCGGACTATGTGAGGGTCTGCAACTGTAATCGCAAATTGGTGAGGGACTAGGATTGGCTGTAGTTAATTCGTTCACATGAGCCCACTAAGTGACCGAGAAGGTGGACCAATCTTTAATTGTCTGGTGCACCATCTTGATTTTCATCCAGGTAATTTCTGGAGCCTTTAGAGAGTCACAGTAGCTGCACTGTTTACTTTACTTTATTCAATTTGTAAAGCGCTGCCTTGGACCCGTAGGCGTGAGGGCACGAAGGACAAGACACAAAACAAAAACCATTAAGAATGGAAAATGACAAGTGAGACGGTAGAGGGACAAGAAGTGCCTGACGGTGTGGAACCGACCACGTCCGAGGGGTGCAAGAGTAGTTTGTTTAGTAGAAAAAGTGCGTCTTAAGATGCTTCTTGAACGAGGAGACCGACAGTTGCTGACGAAGCATAGGAGGAAGGAGGTTCCAGAGAAATGGGGCTGTTTCACCGAGTCTGCTGTTCAGGTTTTAATAAGTGTGGATTGCTTGTTTTAAACTCTCCTTCTTTCCTGGTATGTAGCGAGGAATCCTGGCACTGACCGCGGTGTTGGACATCTACCACAAGCTTACTTTGTGCATAGCACTGCAATTTTTCGCAAACTCCTGAGATCTCTGTTGGTCTATGAGTGAGATTGAGCAGGAATCTGCAATTTCGGTCAGTGCAAGCTCCAGCATGGGATAACGACTCTTCATGCTGGATGCTCAGTGTTGTCTGGAGACATCCGAGTCACTGTCCTTAAAGGGATAGTGTCTCTGAATTGGTCGTTCATTGAAAGGGGTTAAGAGGGAGTTACTTGGCCCTACAGTCACAGGTCTGCTGGAAAGAGGCAGGGTATTGACCTTTACGGTGCCCGGGTGCCTCTTGGAGGTGGCTTGAATGGCAAATGTCGTCATAAATTTCTTTGTAGTTGTCCCATGCCCTATGGAGGGGGCTAAGTGGCTGTGACCAGGGGATCCTCACCATACCACCCGTTTGCCTACCATTCTTTGGCTTGGAGAGACTTGCTTGGTCACCCCACTAAAATTCCCCATAATCGTTGCCACACATCATCTCCAGCTTTAATCCACTACGGACCAATCCATCATGGCTGTCTGTTTATTGCGCTGCTGCCACCAAACTTTGGCTATGTCTCAGGGTTAAGTCATTGGTCGATCTCCTGGTACAGAACATTGAATGCCTTTTGCAATTGGAGAAGACATTTCCCAAACCACCTAACTCTATTTTCAAGTGCCTATATGGCATCATCCTACAAAGGTACACAACTAAGAATTGGATGTAACCACCTAACCTGGAACATGAGCTAAGGCAGACCACCAGTATAGGAATAAAACTATTTTTTAAAGTGTCAACATTGTGTTCTGTGAAGTATTGACATCTGCATTCAAAGTATAATATTGTTTGGACTTCTACAACGCCCCCAGAAAACACACACTCCTCTCAATATAAAGAGAACAAGGAATACACTGTTCATATATTGACCCCCTTAAAGGTTTTTGAACATTTTTGACTTGTGTAGGATATGTCTTTCCTTCTTCCTACTTTATACCAGTGGTGGACGGTGCAAACTTACAGGCCAAATAATGGACAGCCTAAACATTTTGATATTACTTCTAGACTCAGAGGGGCCAGGATGTGTATAGACGCCATATGCTCTAGGCCCCTCAAAGCCACCCTAAGTGGTCATTTTCTATGGCCGGCAACCATGGCCAGAGGCCCTGGTGGCTGATCTTTGGGCATATCTGAGATCACCAACCATCCCATGGGGGCCTCTTGACATGCACTCCGGCCATGGCCACTGTGAACTTTCCATGGGGCATGGCCGGCTCCCTAATGCCACCCATAAGGGGGTTGGAACCAGTATCCGGCCATGCACATTGATCATTTGGCCAACCTGCTGCCATGACCAATTGCAAATTTAGCTGGTGCATGGCCTTTGTCCCTTCCCCATATCCCTTAAGAAACCTGTAGTGGGTACTAGCAAGCATTCAGCCATGGCCAGCAGTCACCTGACCTGGGGCATGGCCTTTGGCTACACCCCAGGCAACCCCAAGCTACCTAATTTGCCTTGGCTGTGGCATGGCCATCAGCGATAAAGCGGATCCCCGATCAATCAATATTGGGCACTGGTCACATTGCACAGAACATAGCCTTCAGCCATGCCCAGGGGCTCCCTGTGCCACTCTTAGGGGGCATAGGCCCAAGGCATCTGGACTTGAACATTGGTCCCTTTGCCCATGGTATGGCACGCCATCATACCCCAGGCCAACACAAGCCCCCCAAAGCTTGCACTGTTCATGGTAGCGGCCAGTGGTCACTTTGCCTGGGACATGATCTTTGGCCATGTCCTGTTGCCCATGGAACCCTTAAGTGACCTGTAATGGCCCTTGGTCATGGCCTATGTCCCCGTTGTATGACAGTCAACTATGCATTGGGCCAACCCAAGCAACCCGTGATGAATATAAACCATTGAAAGTGGTCACTTTGTCCGGGGCATCTCTAAGCCCACAAGCCATCCATAGTGGGCACAAGTCATGGCCTGCAGTTACAGCCTGAGGCCATTTTACCCAGGGTATGTCTATCAGCTAAGCCCTGGATCCCCAGAGACTACCCTCTGTCTCTGGGGGGACCCTGCGCATGGCCTGTAACCACTTTGCCTCATGCCCAGTGCTTCACCAAACCTCCCCTAGACGGCACTGACAACATCTGGACCCTCAAACGTATGCTTTATGATGACCAGCCGGTCATGCCCTGTCAACATAGCCAGTGATCCCCTTACCCTTGATGGGCCACAGGCCATGGTCTTCGACCATGCCGCCGGTTCCCAGTCATGCTCCTAAAGTGGGCACTGGGCCTGACATGTAACTTTCCACTCCTTGCGGGTCCCCACCAATGCCGCCCCGTGGGCGTCCTGTCGGGTCTGTGTATATGATGCTCTACTTTGAAATATGAGTATTTACCATGACAATGATGCACATCCTGCTTCACAAATTGGAATCTTTGCAGGGGTCTCTAGCTACACCATTAACGGACTTGCCCGACGAGACAACTTCATCTCTCCAGCCAGCAGTGTGCCCTGCAGCGACCCTGAAGGATTTCCCCTCTCCCCCACACTGCTGCTGTCAGAATTTACATCAAACCACTAATGAGCCTCTACTCTTACACTCTCAAAAGGATTACCCACAGATTTCCAGTTGTCTACCATCCCAAAGGGATGTCTCAACATCAGATCCTAGATGAGCACTAATAACCTACAGCTCAATGGATGAAAAACTGAACTCCTGCTAATGGGACCAACCAACTTTTTCAAGCAAATAGACTATCGGTGCCCACCATCCACCTTCTCTGGAGAACCAGTCCCCATAAAAGCCGTGGTGCGTACACATGGGGCCTCATCACAAGTTGAGCGCTAACCCCAGCGGTATTATCGCCAGGGCTATTAGCCCTACCGCCAAACCCCCCCGGCACTATTGGCACCGGATCATGGGTTTGGTGGAACGCTAATTCTCCATTTCCCATTGGGCCCATTCGGGAATTTCCCATTCCCTATTGGGCCCAATTGGGAATGTTCGGCGCTATTACCGCCGGCGCTATTACTGCCAGCAGTAATAGCGCCGAAAATTGGCAAAATCATGGCAGATTTGCCCCCAGCTCAGACCTGGAGGTAAATCCGGCAAGCCTGTGATTTGGCGGACCCTTAAATGCGGTGGTAATGGCATTAGCGCTGCATTGAAGGGTTACCGCCAAACTCGTGATGAGGCAGATGGTGTTTTGTGGTATGTAAACATGATCCTGAACTGCAAATTAGCACCTTGGCCAAAAACTCCTCCGAGATCAAGCTGCAATGAAATATTCTCCCTCACACGCCACAGGAAAAGTACCCTGTGGGAGTCTCAGTGCCCATTATTTCAAGACAAGGTTTCTACAATGCTCTTTTTCAGGCCTTCCCTGTTTACCAGATTAACTATCTTCAGAATTTCCAGAGCACAGGCGGCAGACTGATCTTCAGTTTAAAACAACCATCACTGAGTTTCTACCAATGTGACAAGTCTACGCTGGCGAGAACCAATTGGAAGTTGCTTTGTCTCCCACTTATGAGTGTTGACGGTTGGGCCCCTCTTTACCTCCAACATAAAATCCACCAACACCAAACATCAAGATCCCTTCGATCTTCCGACACCAAACTACTCTGTTCCTTCGTCCCACTGCAGGATCAAAGGGGACTTCCCTTCTCTTTTTGAATGCTATCCTCTCATAAAAGAAATCGTGCATTTCAGGGCTGCAGCTCTCTTTTGCTGTCTTGTTCTCTCTCACACTGTCGCTGACTCTGCCTGTTTCTCTGTCTCTCCTCCTCCTGTCCATTCCTCTATCTACCTTCGTTTTATAGGAGTCCTGTCTCTTTGACCCATGTTTACCAGCGCCAAGAGGCCATTTAGTTTGCAGTGTGTGCATTACAAATAATAAACATTTAGCTGGATAGATTATCACTGAGCCTTTTGTCTGATTGCTGTAGCTATGCGTGTGGGGCTACACACGACATGGGGCTGTATCTCACATTTGCGGGTGAGCCTGGCATATGATGGCACTACCTGGCCACGTGAGACCGTACGTGGGCATGTGATGGTTGTACTTGTGCATGGGAGGATATAAGTAGCATTTATTTAAACTAAATGGATTCATCGATTCCGAATTATTGTTTTGCACTGTATCCTGGGCCTTCGCTATATTTCTCAGCAGTGCCATAGGGTTATTTGCACTTGATGGCACAGCGCCTAAAGTAAGGAAGCCACCATTGGGACTGTGCACTTCTGCTTCAAAGGCCAAGCATTTCATGTTAAGCTCTATCTAGATTCAACACTGGGAACAATATATTGGTGTTGTCCAAGCATCCATGTTCTGTTCCGTGTTGCATCCAAATTAATAAGAAGCATAACATGATTAAACCACAGTCCTCTGGTTCCTATACCCTTACACTGGCCTCATTTCGAGATCAAAATGAAATGATAAATGGCCTGTAATGAACATCTTGCATCTGAGGGGTGCTTGACAAGCAACCCGAGACTCTGGATAGCAGGAGCTCCTTTGGGGCCATGTTAGGCTAGCCTACAATTAGAAATACCCACATTTACAAAAGGCTGTCCAATATCTAGTCTTTCTCAGCAGCTGTCCTCTAACTTTAACCCAACAGACGTGCTCTCTGTACTAATGTTCTCACAATTCAGGATAAGACAACCCCAGCACTCGTCCGAATCTGACATACGTGAGGTTGGTACTTTAGAGCATATGCTATGGAACTGCACTTGTGTGCATGATTTTTGGCCGGAAGTTTGCACGATGTGCGTGAGAGTACTTGATGGGGATATTGATCTTGACTTCGAGACGATGGTACTTGGTTGTGATGAATTGATGGATGATTTGACAATGTCCCAGAAGAAATGGCTTCTCAGAGGGGCTGTAATAAGTAAGAAATGGATCCTGCGTGGATGGAAGTCTCGGGTTGCACCATTAGCAGATGAATGGATTGACGAAATGTATAAGCTTGTGGACATGGAAAGGACAATTTACAGGAGGCTAAGAAAGTCGCTGATTTTTGATTGTTGAAAATTGGTATGTATATAGTTTATCACATAAATTGTTCAATTTAAGTCACTTATAACTTGTGTATTTATCTGGAAATATAAATAAAGAATACAAAAAAAATACAATTTAGGATAAGACTACAAATTGCCTTCATTCTGCAATAATTCAATTCAAGTTATCTCTTCAATGCTTCTTATAGCACAGCTGGTCTGGAGTGGATTTAGAGAGTGTATCATTTTCAAGGTCTTTGTTTGAATATTGTACTTTGTTGTCTTGCAGCAAATCAACTAGGCACATTTTTTGATTGCAGACCAGGTCATAGACAAAATAATAACGGACGGCCAGAGGGGTGCATTGCTTGACAAACCATATGTCCTAGAAACAAGGATTGACCAATGAAAATACAAGTTGCTGAATGGGTGGATGGATGGACAGATACATAGACAAAACAGTTTGATGGATCATTGGCTCATCGACTGAAATTCACTTGTACAAACCACCTTGTTCCCTTGTGGCCATTTAGGCAAAGTACAATCCAGCAGGAGTCTTTTTCTTTTACTCTGGGTTGGGGTGCAAATTGTGGTGCAATGTCTATGCATTTTTAAAGAGGCTCACGAGTCGTCTGTTTTCATGTGCACGTTGTGCCCGTCCCCTGATGATGTCCTCAACCTTTGCTTGCTCCCTTCTTTGCAGGGTGATTTACAGCACTTACTACCAGTCCATGGAGTTGTTCAAGCCCTTCTTCGGGTACTATTTCTTCAACGCTCTGTTGCTGGTCCTGCAGGTGCTGCACATATTCTGGGGATACTTCATCGTCCGCATGGCCTACCGGCTCAGCGCCGTGGGCACGGTAAGCATATGTCAGGCCAACCTTCTACTGCCTGGGCACACATGTTATTGTTTATGAAGTTTGGCTCGTTCACCACCCGTTTAAGAAAATTCAGTTTGGTTTTTGGGGAACTGTGGTGGGTTGTGTACACTATAGAAGTTGGAGCCTAAATTCTCATCCCGGGTTGAGCTGATTAAGTGTAATGAGAGAGTTCGACCTCTCATCTTGTCCGTGGGGGTCGAGCGGATTCTTCGTTTAAGAAAAATGTTGACATTTCGAGGCCGAATAGTGCATTTCACCAGAATGTTTTTCGGGACAATAAGATTTGAAAGCTTTTCTAAAGGCCAACGCATACGTATTCCAAAATGCCAACGGCCTACAGCCCTATTCCAGAAACTCTGCACCGGTACAGGAGCCCTTTTTTAAACATATTAACACTGATGCAGACCTTGCCCTAGAGCAAAGCTGGAACAGTTAATTTAGCAGTGACTGCAGGTAAAAAGTGCCGGTCATTCCAACAAGGCCACTTTTGCTGCACTGCCAAAGTACACGTTTTGGCGGAATTACCACGTGCGGAATTACTGAGTGTAAATTCTGCCGGTTTTTGGAGGAAACGTGGTAAATCCTCCAGGTTTCCTACATAAATTAGCAGAATTGACACTCAGTAATTCTGCCAGTGGTATTTCCACCAAAAATCCCCAATGAAGTCCTATGGACGGCATAAATGGCGACTAACACCGCCTACCACCACTTGCAATCCTGTGGTAAACCCATGCGACCAAGTGGTAGTAACGGCAACCGATTTTGGTGCTATTTCTGCAGATTTAAAGCCAAAATACCCCCACAATCGAAATGAGGTCCCTAATGTTTGCCTTAGTGTTAGTATGGAGTGGTTATAGCACTGGGCCAGTTTAATACTGCCCAAGAAATCTATAATTGCAGTTAGGTTTAAGATAATCTACTTCATATCGTACTATTTTATGGTCTTAAACCTATTGCAATACTATCATCGTCCTTCTGTCCTAGCTTCATAACTTCAGTGGCTCCCTGCCCCAAATAACCCTCGCCCCACCCCCGCCCTCCGCAATTGATCCCACTACAGACAGCGCATGTTTGCATTGGAAAGATCACCCTCAACCATGAAGTGATCATTGAACAATTTCCTTCCCTAATAATTTGGTAATAATTTTTCTCTTCTCTGGGTTTGTCCATTTCTGATAAGATATGGTGCCCAACAGGGCCAGCGTTCCTCAGGCAAGTGGGGGTGGGAGCAGTGAATGAGGAATATCAGCTTTTCAAATGTCATTATATTTCACACCATTGAATACCAATTTGTGTTGTCGTGCATATGCACCTAAATCTGACTTTAGCTTTTAACTTGTCTTTCTGCAAGTGGCAATTACCGCTCATCTGTGAAACGGTTATTCTTTTTAACAGGTGTGGTAGGCCAGTTGTTGCCTGAGCTCCTTAGCAACCTCCTCCCATTAACTTGTCAACCTGTGGCACTGCTTTCAGCTCCGATTGAAGGTCCCAGCTCCCCCGCAACACAACCCAACCCGCCCCAGAAAAATGTTTACCTAGAACAAGATCCTATCAGAATGCGATTTTATAGAGGTTATTTGTTTTGTACATAGTTTGATGTGTTGCTGTCTCTCGTCCAAATATGGTTGCAAGTCTACCCCCAATCTCTTAAATCAACTTGGTCTGTCTTTTTATTGGAGGATATCCGAAGTTTATAAAAACCTGGCAATCAGGCACTTGGTGCAGAGTCTGAAACTCCTACCTTTTGAAAATGTGAAGACCGGTCTGATTGGGCCACCTCTAGTTCGTGCACTAATAGTGGATTGGGGGGGTGGTACATATCCACTGGCTCTTGCACCCATCCTCTTAGCATTGTACAAAAGATCTAATGTTTCCATCTGGAAAAGTGTGTTAGAAATGTGCATCCTCTCCTCCTCAAACCCCACTTGAGGCCAGCAAGTTGTTCCGTGAGTGAAGAGGTGTAGCTGGACCCATGTTTGTTGTTCGTCCCAGTGTTATAATCGCTGTTCTATTCCAAGTGCTCAGGTCTGGTACAAGCTGAAAGTCTTTATTACTTGGGAAGCCCAGTCATATGTCTTTTTTAAATTGTGTTTTTAGTTACCAAAGCAACTTTACACAAAATAGAAAAAACAACAACCCATAATACAAAGCAAATACAAGAACAATACAAGTTTAAATACACATATTCTCATTAAAATTTAAATAAAAACATTTCACTAAATAAGAGCAGAAACACACGGTAAAAATGGATACAGCGATAAAAACAAGTGACAGATAGTCACCCCACTTCAAACGAGACCAAAAGAAATTGATGGAAAAATCTTGGTCCTCCGGAGGAAGTAAGGGCAAACAGTTACACGATGTTTGAGGGTTTCTTGTTTATACCTGCCATCTCAAAAGCTGCAGTGCATATTATCAAGAAGGGCACCTTTGCCCTTCCAGTGTCAAATACTTTCCTTAGAATGAAATTGAATTAGACGAAAACGTAGGTAAAGCTCTCGAACCTTGCTACAAGGAAGCCTCTTTAGGTAACACGGGATGCATTCAACTTTGTGAGCATATTTAGCATATTCAGTCTATGTTCTGTAATGTCCAATAACACCAACAGTTTCAGCCCAGTCTAAAGTATCTAATTTAGCCTTAATGCATCCCGGATGAATACTAATTCGTCTTCAGTATCTCCAATAAGAGTCAAAGTAACCCTCATAGGCTTAATAAACAGATTAACAGAAGGAACTGTGGCTTCCTTGGCAATGTCGGAGAGGTCCACACACAAACTATTGGGAGATGGACACAGAATCTTAGAGTAGGAGGTATACATATGCCAATTATACCGGGCCTTGAGTGAAATGAGGCAGAGCTCATGCCTCACAATACAATTGGGAATAGCCCTGTACCACATTCAAGAAATCCCCCATGTCAAAAAGGCAGATGTCCAAGCCATACAGAATCACTGGTTCAACCTTTGCCAAGCAAAAGCGCCTAATGGGTAAACAGAGAATCATGTTCCATGTCAAGGGAGAGAGCTTGCTCTCGAGACCTGTCGTCCATATTGCACATGAGGACCGATTGGACAGATTGTATACCAGATACCTCAGGGAGTCCACATATTCCAGTTTTTCTCCAGCCAATTTCCAAAGTGTTACATTCTCTTTCATCCCTTTAAAAAGATAACGATTTTAGATTTACCCCCATTGGGGGTTAGGTTGTTATTGACCCAGTACTGAGCAAACAGACTTAGTTTAGTCTGCAAACCCCTAGGGGTTCGATCAAAGAGAATTAAGTCATCGACAAAGGATAACCAATCAAGCCTAAGACACCCAATCTAGCTGATGACAACGTCTCCCTACTCCACATATGTTCAACATCCTGCACATAGAGATTGAAAAGTACAGGGGCAACAGTACAGCCCTGTTTCGGGCCAACCTACGTACAGATGTTAGAAGATAGGGAACCCTCCCATTTAAGGCGCACCATCAAAGAGGTGCCTGTATTGAACAGTGCCAAAAGTTTGACTAGCTTTTTAGGTACCCCCGAGCTGAGCAACTTTTGCTACAGTTTAGATCTTACCACTCACTCAAAGGCACTAGAGAGATCTAGAGATGCAATATACAACTCATCAACTTCTTTGTTATGAACATTGGACAAGAGATGTACAAATGTGGTGGCATTCAGTTGGGTACCCATGTTTTTTCGAAACCCAACCTGCAATTTCGAGAATAGGCCCAGACACCTAAAATGGTGGTCTAGATCCCTAAGGGGGAGAATGGAAAACACCTTACAGGAAGCATCAACAAGCACAATAGGTCTGTAATTAGCCGGATCAGGGTACCCACCCTTCTTATAAATAGGTATTATGATTTATTCTACCCTTGTCTGCAGGATGATATGGCAAGCAAATATAGCATCAAACAGGGGCTTTAATAGGGTCGGCCAAACATATGGAGAGCTCTTTAGTACAAAGGGTGGTATCCTGTCAGGGTCAGGAGCCCTCGAGGGTTTGAGGCAATCAATTGACCAGATAATGTCTGACACCTCCCATAGACACTCACCCCACTCCATGGGTCCCAGATCCAGGTCTGTACACAAATCCCTACCCCCCTGGTAACAGATATTTGGCCTTGTAGAAGGCAATCCACGTGTCATCTGGCATGACGCAGAGTTCAGATTCGCCCAAAAAGTGGCCTCATTCCCCACACATGAACTATTCAGCATATGCCGATTATCTCTTTCGTAAGAATCCATTGACAATGATTAGACCAAATATTTGTCAGTCTGCACCACTTTCTTCCTAGCAGATAAGTAATCTGTAACATTAAGTCCCAGTCTCCTGAGTCCACACATGTGATGCCGTTTGGCTGCTTAGAGGCCAAAATCCGAGCATCAAAGTTGTGCTGCTTTTTCCCAATGATTTGAATCCCCTTGCTATGCCCCAAATTAGTAAGACCTTCAGTAAAAATGTGCTGTACAATGTAAACCTGTTCGGCAGGAATCCCCAGAGAGACTTCCCCCTCCAGCACTGCAACACCTCTTGGCAATGTGTTGTGTGAACCTGGTGACAGTTTATGGTTCCAAGTAACTCTACGTCTACCATTGTACAGTTGTACTAAGGGTAGATCCACCCTAGCTTCCAAAGGAGCAGATTGGATGTCCAACACAGAGTTCAAGAGTTGATGGTCACCCAATCGGGGATCCACACATGTCAAAGGACCACATCTAGTTCACAGGGTGGTAGTGATATAAAAATAATCAATCCTGGATCGAAGATCCCCCCTATGCCAAGTTTAGGCCAATTCAGAGGTGGTCATTTCCGACAATAGAAACATACCCCACCCACTCAGTAACAAATCCCACTGAAAACTTCTCTTCACGTCAACCAAATGTAGAATTAAATCACCATTGAGGTTGTTCAGCACAGCTCCCTCAGCACAATTTCAGTGGAAATCCCCAGCTAGGATGATACAGTCACCATTTCCCTTAGCATACCAGTCCTCAAATATTATCCCTAGGGCACTGGTCAAATCCACAACGGTCACCCTAACAGGGTTCCAATATAGACTCACCCCAAGGTACGCATCTCCTGTTTCAATATGATTCAATATGATTGATTTTAATGGCAAGGAACCATTCTGATTCAAAGAATAGTTCAGATACCAACCTAAGTCTAAGATCGATGGCCACTGCAAGCCCACCCCTAGGACGTCCCAAGACCGAGCTGGTTGCTGTTCTAGTAAAGGTCTGATAACCATCTAAGTCAAAGTGTGGCATAGGCCTGGTTTCCTGTAAGAATAGAATTTTAGGCCCTTCAAGTTGCCCAAGGCTAAGCCAAAATGTACGTTAGTTGTTCAGCCCACAGACATTCCAACTTATCAAGCGTACACCAATATTGCTAGGACTGTCCCAAACCTTGTCTGATTAATTCAAACCTTTTGAGGGCCGGTCCCACCCACTACTAATCATTGGCCATCTGTAGGAGCTTAGAGAGAGCAGCTTCAGGTTCGAGACACTCATTGGTCCCTGGTGTATTCCGTGCCACAGTTGTAGATTCATCAACCATCTTGGGCAGAGTATATTCCAGAAAAGTCTTAACCTCTTCACCAGCTTGTAGAGGCCACAATTCATAGCCAAGCGACAGAAGGTTGGCCCTCTGTTTCCATATCATGTTAGTCACAATAACAGAGTGAAAACAACTCGCCATCAGGGCCATTTTAAGAACCTTTGGGGCTCTGGGCACAGATATCTTTGGGGCCCCTTCCACCAAACCAAAGGAATTGAGGGATCAATGATACTGGTCGAACCTCCCCCCCACTGTTCCCCTCCTGTCGCGCTCACAACCTATAGGTTGATATGCTGTTTCGCAGCATGATAAGCACGTGTACACCATTAAATCCCCTTTCCCTCTTCATTCCTGCTCTAATCAGAATGATAAACATGTAGCATTTGAAGACCAACATTAGCAGTCTACAAAGGGGTTACTGTTCTAGTACATACAGGATACTTTTTATCAATAACCTCCAGGAAGGTATATGTTGTATTAATGCAGGACCGTATGTAAAAGATACACATAAGCCATTATAGACAGAGAACTCACATTATCTGCCTTAGAGAATGCAAAAGTGCTCAAGCATGGATAGAGACCACCAATTGGAAGGAAGGAGAACGTTACACATACCGTAGCATGGATAGTGAAAGCAGATAAGAAGCTACCAGGAAGGTGACTTTATCCAGACAGACTGAGATTAGAAGTGGGATATGATTTTGAAATAGTGTTGCCATTAGATATCAAAGGAACAAATGCATATGGTGTGCGATATAAATATGCTCACTATTAACGCAGTGAATCCATGAATAAGGCTTTTATGAAGATCATACCATGAGAAGGAAATCACTTGGAAGTGCTGACAATTTTGAAAGGTTTAGGGACTGGCAATATTGAAAGGTTGGGCAATGCAAGATTAAATGAGATGCCCAGGATCACACATTGGTTAAGGGGAGAAGCTGGGATGTGTGCCAGCTCTGCAATTTCTGCATTTGAGCACTTTCTCTTCCAGTTCTTACCTTGAACTAAAACAATCTCATTTTATTTTTTTAAACAGACTTGGAAAGTCCACAAATCACATTGCCAAACATGACCATTTTTATACAATATACTATAGAAGGGTGTTATGCAAAATGGGAATGATTCTAGCATCATTCTCTCCATCATCATGGGAAGTATATAAGAACCAGCATACCAATCGATGTGATTTAACACATTTGATCTGGGTTAATCTTTTGTATTTTAAAGCTTTAAATACTTCCAAAACAATGGCTTGTGACATTTTCATTTATAAACGTTCATATAAACCTTTGACTTTTACCAAAAAGCAAACCGTTTTTGTGTCAAACAAGCAGACCTTAAAAATATGCTTGTGTGAGTCCTGCAACATATGGTACGCTCTCTTCTGTCTACCAACCCTTCCACCCAATGGCCTACATAAGAAGAAAGATCAAGTAATGGGCTAAACGATACCAGCAGTATGCAAGAAGGCAAACCTCACAGAAGGCAGCACAGTAATGTAAGATATATTAGATGATTTGACCAGGATCACTGTATCATCTGCTGGCAAATCCAGGATACAAACATCAACATTGTCGTTCCATAGTCTTGATTTGGATACTTATTCACCTTTTGAACTAACAGTTTATGCCATAATTGGAAGCGATTGCCTAGGTTTTACAACACCCTATCTGAACAAACCAATTTCTAGACCTTCATTATACAGATGATATGTTCATTTTTATAACAACCCATATCTGGTACAGGTACATTGCTGATAATAGCAGATGTTGTTCTGCAAAACCAAGTACATATGCAGGCAGGGTTATAAACGTCAGACATAGGAAAGGCTCGACCAGTCTTGCGGGAATGTGATATTCTAATTTTGCATATGAACACACATCTCTGCAACGGGTGCTTCACACGCTGAGCTAACTTCTGAACCATTGTGGCACTCAATTTATCAATATGCATTTCACCATTGCCTATTGCACATAATTCCCAAAGGAAGGAAAGAATGCTACAGAGATGTGCCATAAGGAACACACAAACTATGTATACCACAGTGAACACAGAAAGCGCAATACATGATGAATTGATCAAGGCAGAATGCACTTGCCAAAACAGAAAGGCAATGAGTTTAGAGCATCAGCAGCACCCCATAAAATATCCTGCCGTGTGCTATTTAAGACTGGTGAACAATGGAATCTTACTTCTTCAGATCAGCTAGCCTTGTGGGGCCCCCTCCACGTGGGGGCCCTGGGCAAGTGCCCCTTTTGCCCTCCCATAAAAACATCCCTGCTCGCCATGCGTGCGTTGTTGACTAGTGGCAAAGTAATCCAATGGATATCATCTGAGATAATCGATCTGGGATGTGGAATCACATTAAAGACTTCCAGGTTGCGTGATCTGTTCAAAGATGTTATTCCGTGACTTGTCTTATCAACCGCCCATCCCATAAGAGTTCCACAGATTTCATCTCTATTCCCTCCTGCCTTTTTAATCTCAGTATTGCCCACTTTGACCCCAGCCTCTATATTCACACGGTGTGCACTTAAAGGGGTATCTCCAGTTATCACAGCCAAGGCCCCACAGGGGCCCCTCTCAGTAATGTCAACATTAACCCCCTTTCTGTTACTCATATTGCCCTAGTCTGTGATTTTGGTTTGGTTGGTTGCCGGTCGATCCAGAAGCTCCTGTACCCCACAATGTTCAATTTCTAGTTGGGCAGACTCTTAAGGCACGTGGTGGGATGCCCCTGGGGGAAAAAACCTGGGATTTCCTCCCAATTGATTGTTAGCCAAGGTCCCCAATATCTCAGCACGGATGGTAACCAGGCAACACCCTTCCACAGATGCAATGGTACTGTCCTCCATAACCAAATGGTTAGCTTCAGTGCCCTTCTCAATGCTCAATCCACTCATTTCATTGGCTGCCAGAAGGCGCATAATGCCCCTTAAGTTGGTATTGTGCCCCTTAATCTTAATATTGGGCATATTCTTTGCCTTTTTTGCCCAGACATTTCCTTTGTTTTTACCCCCTTTGAGGGTGAATCCCCCCTTACTGGGCCAACCCCTTCCAGAGCCATCACATCACCCCCTCCATGATTCTGTTTTTTCTTTTTCTTTCCTTTACCCAAAACCTCCTCCTCCACAATCATCACATCATTAACCACCAAATAGATGGCCCGGCAGACCATTTGTCTGCAGGCAAGCCATAACCTCAAGACAGGCCATTGCCTCCACAAGACACGGGGGGCTGTCTGGTGGATCCAACTGAACTGAGGGTATTAAATCAAGGTCACTATCAACCATCCCCCGCAGTAGATTAACCTCCACATTGGCCAAACTGGATATAGGCTTGGTTGTCAACAAATCAAACGCAATAGAAATCATTTCATCCATCTTGACTAATCTTTTTTCTTTGGCATCTACCATTTTAGCAATACCGCCCAATTCGTCAGATTTGAGCGAAGACCACAGACAGAAGCCCTCCAAATAAACAAGCCAGGTAGACAAATCATGAAAGGCCATTTGTTGGCCCACAAGCACCCCACCAATCAAGTCCTACTTTTCAGCCAGCATTTTAAGAGCCTGTTTAGACTGATGTGCACATTAGACAAGAGCAAAGATGTAAATATTAGAAGCTGCTTCAACTAATTGTGGGCGAGGACTCCTGTGCGGGAATACCCCCCTGTTCCGTTCTTACCAGGTTCAACAGGAGACCTTATAATTAGTGGATCATCAGTCAACTGAATAACACCCCCCTTCGGCAATACAGTATCCCCATCACCTAATGTAATGTAATGGGTTATTTATAATGCGCTTAATAGCCAGAGGTTTCACAGAGCATCACAGGTTCGATCCCCTGGTCCGCACCGGGGGATCGAACCTGTGATGCTCCACGTCATCTTGCTTCCAAGACGAGCGCGTTGCCCCTGAGCTATCCTCCCGAGACCTAAATGTAAAGGCAGGGAACAAACCATAGATGGAATAGGTACATTGCAGGGGTCCATAATACCCCAATCCTCCAGAGGGACCCCCTCCCCTGCAGGCACTTTAGCTGATTCCAAGCTTTTTGTAGTCACTACAAGTCCATCAGTCAATTTGGGATCCAGACTAGCCCCTTGCACACCCTGGATCTCTGGACTGAGTACCCCGTCCATCATCATTCTGGGTTGCATCATGTGGCATCGTTGGATAGACCAAAGCCTCATGTAGAGAATCCATCTCTTAATCTGTGCTCTCTCCCAGCAGAGTCTCGCACGCAGTAGCCAATGCATGTATAGAGTCACATGTAGATACAAGACCCTTAATAGGATTAGTCGTAGGGCCCTTTTTTACAGAAGCATAGGGTGCCGTCTTCCTTGAGGCAAACTGTTCATTACCTTTCGGAATACCACCTGAGCCACAGACAAAAAGTTCTGTCGCCCGAGGTGAGTTGTGAAAAGATAAACCATCTCCTTCAGATGGTGTAGATAAATTCCCCTTAGACCTCCCCAGTCGTCTTTAGGGGGAAGAGGCATGAATACGAAGGAGTTTCCTTATAGGCAACAGAGGTGGCGCAGAGGAGCAGTCTATCATCCCTTCATGAGCCTCAGCCACTCCATTTCTGACATTGGGGTTGTGGTTTCCCACCGGCATAGCACTGGCAGTGGTGCTGAGCAACATTACCAGCGTCACCTGTTTGAAGATTTCGTCTCTCCTCATTGGAATGCACGGGACCATGCCTAAGCCTGAAGGACGTATAAGTGTAGGCATGACAGTAGTATGTTGACTCAAGTTACAGAGGTATGGAGGGTGATCAAGGAGTTGTGCTCTCAGGAACTCAAAGGTGGCTATCCGCCCGCAGTCACTCACAAGAGTCACACTAGAAACCCCCATTGCAGAGCAGATAAAAGGTTTGAATGCTAGCACGGGAAGCATTCCAAATATGGCAAGGAATAAAGCGGAACACGCCCCAGAGCTCAAAGGCTAAGTATCGCCAACACACACTCTGGGGATCCGCCGCGCCAAACAGAAAGAGTTGAAAATTCATGCAACGTCCAAAAGTTCAGAAGCAGCCTTCAATCACAGTCAAATGTGGCAGTGTAACTGCACCTTCCTCTTTTGCCAGTATGCCCACTTCAATGAGGGAATCGGAGAAAAAGAAGGACATGATCGGAGCCCAACACAGACGATATAGAGGAGCCCAATTCTTGTATTACCTTGTAAAGAGTAACACGGCCTTCCGCCCTTCACAGACTGCACAGACTGCTCACTTAACGTCCTCACTTTGCTTCCAGCGATAACCTGCCCCAGCACTTTCCACTTCTTAATGCAGCCCCGGATTAAGTGGTTCATGGTTGGGTCACAGTACTGGTGCTTTAAAGTACATACATACAGATATTGGGACAGAGGACTTCCCATCCCCAAATTCTTCGCACTGGCACATTGTTGCCTTGAATATTTTTCGGGTAGAGCCTGCATGCCAGCTATAAAAAACAACTGGCAGAACATGAAGATGCTGGTGAGAGCTCAGTGAGCAGGAAGGAGCTTCCTGTACAAGACACAAACACATCACCCCAGCACGCTGTGCACAGCACTGGCTCCCAGTTTAAAAGAAGATCCACTGCAAATCGCCACGCATCGCTCACAGCTCCTACTATGGCAAACGCCCAGAATCCACCAGAAACACCAGAAACAGTTTTGCACACTACATGCCATCAAGCGCACCGAGATCTAGCAACAATGCACTCGTAACAGTGCCAATTTACAACTGGAAAAGACATGGAAGTACAATCTCTCGAATACTAAATTTACGCAAATATTGTTGCAGGACGAGTATCATTTATTTTAGTGTTAACTCAGACCAGAGAATACACCCCTTGCTTGACTCAGGATCGCCTTCTCAATCTACTCCACGGACTAGACCAGGAAAATGTATTCTTAGGTCTAGCCCCAGATTATTAATTTAATCGCAGAGATCTAAAAGTAGCAATGATGGCTTACTATCTCTCATGTTTATGTTTTTATCAACAGTTACAACGTTTTAAATAAAGTAGTAACTTTCCCACTGTTTACAAGAAGCTGGTGAAAATTCCAACACGATACATTAACAGTATATCTTGTATGATTGTAAGAAAGTTGAGTGACAATCTCCTGAAGAAAGTTCCAAAACCAACTGAAGAGAACTGAAACTGAGTGCATGAAAATGGCTAATGTAGTAACCATTTAGACTCTAAAAAAGTCAATTAAAGGACACTTTTCCTATCGAGACGCCAATTATAGCCTCGAGTATAGAAACTCTTTTGATCTCATTAGATCATCACCTAATCTTTAAGGCAGTTCTTGTCACTTTATTTGAATTGTATTTTTTATACAGTTTTTTATACAGTGTTTCAACCTTCAATGTGATTTTGATACAAGTAATTTTTATATGTAATTTTGGAATAAATTAAATGTGTGTAATGAACAACAGTATTGATTTAATGGTTGCAACTGTTGATACTAGATATCTATCTCTTGTTTAAACTAAAGACATGGACGCTCCACTTTGTCACTCAGAGCAATCAAACTCTAGAATCCCATAGCCGGACATCTTGGTTTATGGGAAAACCACCTAAGCTTCAGAAAGCAGCTAAAAACCTGGTTCTTCAACTAGCTCACCCACAAGTTCACCATTTGATCATTAGACCTTCAACACTACAGAAACCATTGTCCTCCTTCTCCCCACTGGCTAACTTACCATAATGAACTGTACCAGAATCTGGCTCCATGCAGCCCAAAGGTAACCCAACAACTACCATTAAAAACATTGAGCAAGCTGCCTACCTGCATCACTATCGAGTGCATACCGCCCAGGATACTATTCCACCTTTAAGTGCATTTCTACCCACCTTACCCCATACATCTGCCCCAACCTAACAAACCACCTTCAGCCTGCCACCTTATGGCACACTACTGGAAGGATCCCTACTGATGCCGATCACAGGCCCAGTCAGCACCATAGGAAGACTTCCGAGCTATGATGCGCACTCCTCTCGGCAGCTATCACACTCCCCCACATTGGCGGGCAACACCTGTCTTTGCACTCGCATCACTTTTCAGTCCTTTGGCTCCCCTCTCACAATAGCATACGCCCAAAAGCCCATGTCATTCCAATAGAAGCACACCTTCACACAGGAACGGGGTTCTGGCAACCTGCACCCATCAACACTACAGTTTTGCCATTGCCTCTCCTGCTTCCCACTAACATCCCCCCTTCTTTTACAAAGCTACGAACAGCGAGGCCAAAAAAAATGGCAGATGAGCGCTATACAAGGCCACCGTATTGCTGTTATTATTATTCTCTTAACTGAGGCCTCGCTGCCAAGCCTGGATACAGCCAGGTTTTCCTGTGATCTTCATTCCCCCCGATTCGGAGAGCGCCTCTGTAGTTTTATGCACCTAGCCCTGCGTTTAGATTAGTCCCGATAGTTCACTGATGAGGGGATCCTTTTGATGGGGGTGCTTGTCAAGTCCCCTCAGTGTCTCATTTCCAAGGGTCAAATTGAAGGCTCTGTATCTATCAAAATGATTTTAAAGCCAAAGCCCCTATGAAATCTTCCTGCATTGACATACGCCGAGTGGTCAGAGGTATTGGGGTTAGTCAAGGTTAACATGAATTCATGTGCAAAAAAGGAAATCTTGGGAGCCTCCCCAACATACAAAATTCACCCGATGCCTTCATTTTCTCATATCACTTGCACCAGGGGTTTGCCTGCCATGGCCAAGAATATGGGGACCAAGAGAGATCCCTGCCAAGTCCCTCTGGTTAACAGGAAGGAAAGATACATATCACCTAAAACTGTGATTGGTGGTAGGTTTGGATTAATCTTAGCCGCTGGCATTGCTATGGATCATTTACTATCCCGTCTGTGTCACTGCCGAAGGGGACGAGCCATATGTAAATCAATCTTTGCACCGCCAACAATGGGCGCAGTCCAGCCGAACTAACATGCCAGGTCCTCCTGCTGCATGGAAACACCAGTAAACACGGACCGATTTTGGCCTCGTTAGTCCTCATAAGTGAGTTGAAATTTAGTTCCCTATAGCACAGCAAGCAAGGGACCCATCTTGGGGTGTACTCTCACTTAGGAACTATAACCATCTCTTTGCAAACAACTAATTCCCTGACTGGGGAAAGGCAATATTTCCAAGATCTTTACCTATTTCTAGGAGTGAATTCTACTTCACTAAATGTGTGTTGCATATCAAACCTTCCACCAGCAATGCAGAACTAAAACCGTGGGTGTGCAAGTAGTATGAACATCTTCTGTCTGTATTGGTGGCCCAACACCAACATATCAAACAGTACTTCCTCCCGAAAGACCTTTTGAGTCTCCCTGGGTGCATGGTTACCTGTCCGCCTCTACATGACCTGCCAATGTCCCTGTTGAAGACAAGATTAAAGTCTCCTTGTGCAAAATTCTGTAATTTGGGAATACATTCATTGAAGAAGGCATTCTGCCACTTGTTAGGTGCATAGACTTACTTGGTTGCTTCATGCCCCATTGCCTGAGAGTTTAGTAACAAAAACACCTTTTGTTGTCTGCCACTTGGCCTTGAACCGCAAAATGGAGGTGAAATATTGGCAATAATGTTATTTAATTTGCTCACATCTCCTTTCAGTATATGTGCCTCCTCCACACTCAACAGACCTACTTTTTGATCTCTCCTCGTGTGTTTGCGACTTAACCTCTTATTCGGGGAACTAAGGCCCCTTGTTCTAAAAGATGAAACTTGCAACTATCCATTGTGATTGTAGCACCTGGTACATTGGAACCTTTAGCCAGGATATGAAGCCAACCGTACCTTCTTGTCCCTTTAGTAATGTGTAGAAAACATGTTGCAACTCCTTTCTACCCTGTCCATCCCCCTAAATCTACTTTGCCATTGCCTCTTAGCAGTGTGGTACAGGAGTGCCCTGGCCAATGTTGTACGCCACCGGTGATCCCACAGCAATCGGTACAGAGAGGATCATCTTCATCAAACTGTCCTCTGCATGTGGAAGCCCACTTACCTTCATCCACAAGATCTCATTTTAACCCTTGCATGAGCACAACAACATACGAGATACTTCTTATTCTTCAACCTTAGACATGAGCACACATTTAACTTTGCAGAACAGTGACATAGAGAGGCAGGATATTTGGTCATTCTATGCATTGCAAATAGTTGCTCGGGCTTTAATCAGTGGTACAATATTGGCTTGCATAATATAGGTGTCAGCACCACAGAGGGTGCTGAGGTGTTTTCATCTCCTTAAAGAGTGCACCAGGGACAACAGTTTGACAGTCATCCATTTCCACTCTTCGCTTCACCATTTCTCAGTCTTCTGTGTCCCGTAGTATTTCTGACTGCCCATTTCGGGCCATGTCATTGTCCTCTGATGTTCTTCGTCATTTCTCGCTTAGATCAATCTCCAGAATGCAATTTCCTCATCGAAATGTGTGACGCGATCAAACTTTTTGTTCCCAGAGGACATTAGGTCCAATGGAAATTTCTCAATGCTGTTCCAGAGCTGATCATTGACCATGGCAAGTCTCCATCTCTCTTGATTTTTACATGACCTACTTCTTTGTAGAACATGCATGGATCTGCAGAACATTTTCTGAAGAGTGACTGGGGCCAGGTCTTGTTATATGACAGAGTTTACCCCTGAAATTATAAAATAAACAGCACAATCAAATAAGGGAAAAATGAGAATGTAGAGGACGGAAACAACTCTCAAATATTTGGTGCATCACTAAAAGGAGATACATTAGGAGTGGATCCGTGTTGCTATAGATGCTAGATCACTGTACAACTGAATAATAAAATCCTGGCGGTCAGGGCAGGAATTTGTCCTACCATACCCAGACCCGTTGTAGCACGCCCTGATGTCCTAACGTTCTCCTCCTTACTGCAGACTGTAGAAGAGGAATTGTGTAGGAGGCCCAATTTACAAGAAAAGAAAGCCACTACAAATGTAGGAAAAAAAGATGAGTGACCAAGAAACTCTAGTGTATCAATGAGGGGGAGCCTGCCTCTATACTCTGGAAGTTGAAAGGTGGCAGTGCTAGTTTCCACTCCACCCAGTTGGAGTTTAATGAAAATTGTGAACATTGCTTGCCATGCAAGCATGGTTAATAGAAGGCGTAAAAGCCTTACGCAAGGCTTTTACGCTTTCCATTAACGTTCCACTCCCATTGAACAGAGCCTGAAAGTTTTAGAATACTCCAATGCAGGGGTAACTGAAAGTTACAAAAGTCTGCCAGAGTTCAGGTAATCCTGTGTTCTCCCCCCTACCCCCTGGCCTGTGAAAAATTCTACACCAAAATAAAGTCTCTTAAAGCATAGTCTCTGCAGTTTGAATGGTCAGTCCAACTCGGATTCAAGGTTTTGTCATCATGTTGAGATCTCGCTTCCAAGTTGAGTCATGTTGGGTTTGTCACTTCTAGCAAGTCACTCAGAAATGGTGGGAACTGCCCTGACAAGGGGAGTGAGGATATTGGGAAAAGGCTGTGGAAATTTCTATAGTCCATGGTGGAGACCGGGTGATTTTGGCAGGTGAAGAGCCCTTTCCTTTGATGTCTCGGCCCCTAGCAAAACACTTCCTTTATCCCTTTCACTCTCACACCTGTTTCCTTAGCCTTCCTGTGGCATCGACTACCGCTGCAGTTTCACCTGTTCTTATCTCCAGTAGTCCATTTCCCAAATCAAGCCTTGCGCAATCTCTCGGTCTCTCTCTCTCTCTCTTCTAACTCCCCGTTCTTCCTTAATCACATTTCGTCACTTTCAACTTCGTCCCTGTCTTCTCTCATTTCTTTTGAGGGCATTACTCCCTCACCAAAATTCCTCTTACCTGTCTCTTTCAACCTCTTTGCCCCCGCCCCCGGAATGACCCACCTTCCAACCAACTGTTCTCATATTCACTCTTTGCCGTCTACGCCAATTGGAACTAGTTTAGCTGAATCACCTCTAATTCCAAAATACAAACAAGACTCATGACATTGAGACATTCATTTATAAGGAACAATGACAGCAGAAAATTGGAATATACGTCTTAATGGCAGAACAGCCAGTTTGAATCGGATCTAATACAACATTAAAAGATGGATGATGGCTTTTGAATATACAATATAATTTGCCTTGAGAAAGACCTAGTGGTCGAAACACGTGTCGGCAACCCAAGTTATGCCTCCATTGAACATATGAGCTAAGTTAATGATGCCACAAAGGAAAGGCAATTTTAGTGTATGAGCAAAGGGCAGCAAAGTTTATTAGTAAGGGTAAAACAAGAATAAAAGTACACTATACATTATGACACTGTGTTATAGAATTGTTATTGATTGATGTGTGGTGGAATAGAAAACAGAACATAACTATCAATTATTGATTAAAATAATATATGTGCATGAGTACACAATAAAAGTACAATTGAGGTTACATGCAATGGTAATTGCAGTTTGCCATGCCCCATGTGTACGAATGCAGCTATAATAAGAGCGTAACGGTACGGTCAAAGTGATTTCAAGCAATTTATAGGCACAAAACATGCATAGTACTGCATTTCCTCATTTTCTAGTATGAACCCCACCATGCCTTTCTGGTATGCGGATCTGGTCTGGGGAACAAAGAGCCCCACTTGCTATGGCAAACTTGGGTTGCATAGCACCACTGAATCGCTTTCCTTATTACGGAAACCTTCCTACCCCTCTGCCTGACCAATACCAGCTTCTGTCCCTAGGTCCTAAACAAGCCTCCTGCGTTATCTGAGAGTCTCAACCTGAGCCCGGGATCTCTGCAGATCCCTGAAGTTGACCCACCCTAACCCATTCCTGGTCATTGGCTCTAACCCCAGGTAACTATCCGGCTATGAACACTGTCGCTCTTGAGCTCCTCCTTCTCTTGCTCCTGTCTTCACTCCTGCTTCTCCACCTCCTACTGCTCTTGTCCTCACACCAGCTCTGCTAACCCGGACTCCACACAGGAGAGCTCGCCTCTCCCTACACAGCTAGAGCAATACTGTTGCCTTTGATGGCGTTTATAATCAAGTGATCAGAGTAATCGGGCCTGATCAGCTGCCCCATTCCTTCCTAAGTTTCCCTGTACCTGATTGCCCCATGGCCCTGAATCTCCCACCTCCCCCCCTCATCTCCAAGTTAGTGTATTTTGGAATGTTGATGTCCTTCCACTGTTAGAATCAGGCAGGAGTATTATGGTGGCATTGCGTGCTGACATTCCGCCTGTATGGTTCATTGGGAAAATGGTTAATTAAAGCCAGAAGTTCATTATCATGTACAAAGCTTAAGAACCTGATTCCTGTTTCAGCCTTATGTTTTGCTGTGCAGCTCATTATGCAATCAGCGTCAGGATTTTTCTTTCCTTGCGGGGACGAGGGGGTGTTGTGGTGGTGGCAGCGGCAGCGTTGGCTGCGGTGGTCTGCAGGACCCACATGTTTTCCGAAGCTCTCTTGGGTTGTATCCAGGAATGGTTGGCTTCCACCAGTTCCCCACTCTTTCTTTTTGATGGGGCCAGAGTGGCCTTGAGGCATGCCCCGCTCAGCTCTTCTGAAAAGCAGTAAGAACCAGAAAACAATGCCAGTGGTCCCTGCTAGATGCTCCATGGTGCCTGGCGGGAATCTCTCTCCATGGACCTGGTACTCACATTTCACTGTTCCTTTTTATAATAAATCAATACCAGGAAAAGGATAAATTAATTCGCCACTGAACTGGTCCCCATGAGAGGCAGTATTCAAAAGTAAGAATCGTATCTCGCCATCAAGTGATCATGCACACTATTGGCCAACAATTTACCTCTCATCTGCATATCCAGGATCAAGGACACAACCACGGTATACTATGGTGGTTCTTAACACTTAGCCATTTTCCTATACAGCCACTCATCGACCTGGTAACCTCCAGTCCAATGTGGGTTATAGATCATTAGTATCTGGCAAGCACGGCGCACCGGGAATCCAACGTGTTGATTGGCTCTTTTCCGAGCCATACCACACGGTATTCCTGTGTACGCCGTGCGTGCTGTGTTCTCTGTTCCCAGCGAGGGGCGTGGCAGCCCCTCAGCCAATGAGGAGGCTCGAAATGGGGCAACCCCCGCTCCAGACCACCCCATAGCTGGAGGCTGCCTTCGTTTTTTTTTTTTCTGTTTTGAAACGCGGCTGGGGTACTAATGGCAATAAGACCCTCGGCGGCGGGCCAATACCGCCCACGGTAATGCCCCTGGGGCTTTGTTAAGTAACTACGGCCCCGGGGGCATTACGTGGGGCGGTATTGGCCCACCACCTCGGGTCTTATTGCCACACTCTGTCACAGCTTGACCAATAATGTCAGGGCCCATCTGTAATAAATTTAGACCACAGGGATCCCTCGGAACACATACCTCAGAGCGACATAACAAGGTGCGGCTGAGATTAGCCATAGCCTGGGACCACCAGTGGCAGAGCCTCATTACAAAGAAGGATCAGCAATGCGCAGCTGGCGGCCACGCACATCCCGATGCAGTCTCGCATGGAAAACGAGAGCCGCCCCACAGCCAGCCCACAGGAGCAGATGGAGCGGGGATCCTGGACCACATAGAGGGGATGAACACAGGAGGATGACAGATAGGGCATGGCAGCCCTAAAACAAGGACACGGACGCCGCGGAAGGGACACGGTAGAGGGGTGGACAATGACCTGGGTCCTCCCAGACTCCACTGATGCCATTAAACATTGTGCAAACAACAGGCACAGCCATTCGAGGAAGGAAAGTGACTGCAGCAGGCGAGGGAAGAATGAGGCGGTCTAAGCCCTATGATCATGGTGCAATCTGACTGGAGGAAGAGCAGGCCCCCAAACTATTGGGCTATATGCTGATCAATCCAGACAAAGGGGGCGGTGTTGCAACCACAAACCAACAGGAAATGAGAGAGAAGGAGGCAAAGTATAAAAGTGAAAGTCCCCGAAAGAAAAGTAGCTCATTCACCTGAAGAGGAGGTGGACTAGAATGCCTGGCTGTTTAAAGGCAGCGTGAAGGAGGAGGTGGACTAGAATACCTGGCTGTTTAAAGGCAGCGTGAAGGAGGAGATGGACTAGAATACCTGGCTGTTTAAAGGCGTGAAGGAGGAGGTGGACTAGAATTCCTGGCTGTTTAAAGGCAGCGTGAAGGAAGAGGTGGACTAGAATTCCTGGCTGTTTAAAGGCAACGTGAAGGAGGAGGTGGACTAGAATTCCTGGCTGTTTAAAGGCAACGTGAAGGAGGAGGTGGACTAGAATTCCTGGCTGTTTAAAGGCAGCGTGAAGGAGGAGGTGGACTAGAATGCCTGGCTGTTTAAAGGCAGCGTGAAGGAAAGGAGAAAGAAGCCAACCCCATAAGAAATAAGAAACTGTTCATTCTTCTCTTTCTCAAGAATGAACAGTAGGGGAATCGGCCTGCCCCTCATGTTGTCTAGTTGCGTTATTCTGGAGGACCGAGACAGCCCACTCAATGGTGTTATCCCCGGTCGCTCGACTGTTGTGCCTACTAACTACTTGACAGCCATGATCGAGATGACGGCTGAAATATTTCATGTAACTGCACATTGTCTTGATGCTGGGAAATTACTTGGTTGTGTAGCCTGGGAAATTGTTGCGGGGAGTTTTGGCAACATCTATATTTGGAAACTGATTAATTTGTAAACTCTATGAAAAGCCTACAGCTAGTGTATGCATTAATTCAGAGTTCACTATTAAATGACAGATTCCTGGGGGAACTAGGCTCTGTTGGCCCCTTTCCCCATTACTATTTAAGTTATATGTTCAACCACTGATACCATGCATCAAAGAGAACCAGAGGTCACTGTGATAGAATATTCTCCGTTATGCCTAAAGTATTAGTGTATCTATTGTTTTTATTTTAGTGAGCATTTGTTAGGTGCTTATACAGCAGAATTGTGTTTGAAAGCGCCACAAGGCTAAATGAGAAGGGAACAGGGGAGAGCAAAAACATTGGCAAAACAGTAAATATACAATTGTGGTGCCGAAGTCGTGCAAGTGCAGTGAAAAAGTGCAGGAGGTAGGGATGGTGTGAGGGAGGGGCAAGGAATGGACAGGTTATGGTGGGGGCACGGGAAAGAATTGTCAAGGAGGAGGCCTCCGACCAAGTGCTAGTGCAGGCGACTCCCAAGGTTGTGAGGTAGAGCTGCCAAGCAGGGGCCCGCAGTGGCAGTGCAGCGGGGGTGTGGAGGAGGTGATGGTATTCACTGAGTAAAAGGGACCTGGTATCCTGTGAGATTCATGAGGACCAAGCCACCGGTCTCAGCTGCAGTGGGGCGATTTGCAGGGAAGGAAAAGAGGGAAAGAGGCAGAGAAAAGCAGAGTATGAGCAGTTTCCGGAACTTAAGGAGGTCTGGCTCAGGTCTGAGAGGGGCATGGAGGCTATTCCAAAGGGAGGCACCAGCTGAGGAGAGAGACTTGCCCCCCACTCTCTGCTTGGAGAAGCGTTTGACAATCAAAGAATCAAAGAGTTAGAGTTAGAGGGGCGGTGGGCTCTAGCAGGGGAGTATATAGGAAGGGAGAGTTGGAAATGGCGTGGTCCCAGGCCCCAGAAAGCCTTGTGAATGTATCAGGATGGTGGTGCTAAAAGTATCCTAGCTATCAAATACGATTAGGGCCTATATATCCGATAATTAAGGAATTTTGCCCCCATTCAAGGTACAAATTATTTCTGTGATGACCCTGTAATTAGCTCATTATTTCAGGAATACAAAATGTGTTTTCCTTAAATTATTACATGAAATGCAGATTTTGGCAACTTTTATTGGACTAACTTAATATTATGCAGAGAAGGAACAATGCATTAGACTTTTTCATCAGATAGTGTGCCTTCAGTCTGTTGCACTGTTATAAAAGGGGTCTGGGCTACTTTTCGCACCTCTTTACGGTGCCAAAGTCCCACCAGCCTGACCTCTGCACCATACCTGACTTCTCAGGTTTCAACCTGCATCTTCTGTGAGAAACCCAAGGGTGTCTCACTCGCTAGTTCCTGGGGATCTGTTGTCCAGGTGGCCAGCGGATGGCCATCGCCATTGGATCCAGTTCCTGGGGGTGGACAAGTGCGGGAGGATCACCTAGGTGAGGGTTCTTCTGAGACTGGAAGTGGGACACCGACGATTGAGACGTGGTATCCCCTTCATTGTAACACCTTTTCCCCATCCTACCCTGTAGGATATTTGGAAGCTTTACCCCCCTTTCCCACACGAACACTTGCTCACACTATAACAAACAACAAACTAACACCAGAGCCGTTTACCTGACATGTCCCAAGACATGAGTCAGGCAGAGTCAGGCAATTGACAATAATCACGCACACCTGACGGCCCTTTACCTTCCCCACATGGATAAAAGGCAGAGCATGAAAGCATACTTTGAGCAAGACCGATCACACGAGGAGACAGCTACACCAAACCAGCAGTTTAAATGGAGGAGAAAGGCAGCGAGACCTGGAAAGACGACCCTTGCCCCTTTCAACTCAGACCCACAAAGCCTCCGAAACTGGAAAGTATAAGACTGGGAGTTTCAGCTGGCGTGCAGAACAGCAGATGGCGATCGTACACCGGGGCCTCCCGCATTGATAATGCAGGCGGGGAGACAAGTTGGTACTATCCTCGACTCCAGGGAAGCTAACGGGTTGAGCTCAGCTGGTGAGTCGAAGGAAGCTGATAGCAAACCGAACTGTGTTGAGCCAAAGGTTGCAACTGACAACCTTGTGAATGCTAGACAGTTGTACAAGAAAGAACTTGTGTGTCTGTTTGAACTTTAAAGAAAGCCCAGTTGAAGTCCAATGCAGAGGGATCCGGCGCCACATGGGCGCTCATTTGAAAGACTCTGACCGGGACCTATTCTTTGAAACTACCAGAACCAGAAACCCCAGGAAAGGGTGGCATGAGGTGTCACAGTGGTCCTATAAGGGTTAGGTCAAATGCCTTATACAATCGAAAGTCACTGACCTGTAGCCAGAGTGAAGCTAAGGGAAGGGAACCCAGCTTTCCGAGAAGATTGTGAACTGTGTAATAAAGGCAAGTGTGAACCCGACAGAGGGATGCCATGAGAAAGCTAGAAGGAAAACCTTGCTGTCTGATGAAAATGAGAAATGCACAAACTGTGTTAAAATACATGAATTGTGTTAAAGAAAGACCGTATTGAACGGACGAAGGGAGGCCCAAACTGCAAGGAGGATCCGAACCTGACAGAGGGAGATCCTAGGGGTGAAAGGCAAGCGCCCAAGGTGCAAGACCACAGAGAGAAATGTTGTTTATTTTGAATAAGAGGTGTCAAGAGTAATACACCTGGGAACATTGTGTTGAAAAGAGTAAACCCGGCCGAGGGCTGTTCACTGTGTTGTTTGTTTAAAAAGACATTAAAGCTCCTGAATATTATGAACTGTATGTGAAAAGCCATAGTGCACGACGGAGGGAGGCCCGAGCTGAAAGGAGGATCCGAACCCGGCACAGGGAGATCTTAGGGGCGAAGAGCAATCGCTCTTCAGGAATACTGAAGAAACTTTTGTTTGTTTGTTACTTTGAACCAGCAGGCCTTCAAAGGCAAGAGACTTCCAGGAAAGAGACTTAGCCCCTGAAGGTGCTGGTATTGTTGAACATGAACTGTGAACCTCGTGCTGTTGAGACCAAGGAGTGTGCTGTGCTCGAAAGTCCTGCCTTGTCCCGTGCTTCAACCGTGGGGGATGGAGACCCATCCTTACCATCCTGACTTTCATTTTGTGAACACTTCTTTCTTTTCTGGTGAACATTATCCCACTCTTTTTGTAATTTAGCAGTAAGGAATTGGCAATAGTTTTTTTTTAGCATAGGCCCTTTTTATTTGACAAGACACCACTAGGGCTGCCTTATTATTATTTGATGGTCATAGCTTGCTCCCATCTTAGATTTAGGTTTAGACTAGGCGTTTATCTCACACATTATAAAGTTCAATAAACACCCTCGAACTGTGATCACTTCCGTCTGTCTTTATTGTTGCCACCATGAATTCCTTACGTATGGTGGCAGGTGTGGGATGGGATTCAACTGATAAAAATGTAAACCCATGCTTATAATTGTGGTACCACCAGAAGGGGAAAATAAAATAGTTGATCTTCTTGACACTGACCGCGCATCCATGGCCAAAGAGGTATTGTTCTCTCAGTTGCGTGTCCCAACTGGTCAACAAAAACTGTTCTTTAAAACTCAAGTATTGCTAGACACCCTTCCTCTCTCTCATTACAACATACAACAGTGGGATTGGATAATCCTAAAAATCTGACCTGTTTTTTCCTTCATCAGACCTAGTGCTCTGAATCGCCCTCCTTCTGGACCTTTTTGTTTTGGTACTCCGCCATTAGCAGTTGCAGGGACATCTGGCTTGGGGATTGAAAAACTGCAGCCCACTGCTTCAGCTGACTCAGAGTCAGAAGGGTCAGACGATTTGGAGACTTTATCTGACGGAGTCGAAAGGTGCTTCCTTTCTGATTCAGAACCATCTACAGAAGTGACCCTTACACCTCCAGAAGAAATGGCCGACCTAGCCAATGTGATTGGCAAGTTAGCGGGCCACCAAATACAGGCCGAGATCAGAATTCAAGAAAACTTAAGCAAACTGGTGGAACTACAAGCAAGACCCTTATTACCACAGGGGGTGCTTCAACCATATCTTGAAGGTGAAAGTAAAGGATTTTTTATTTTAAACTTCTAACGCCTAGCTGACCAACTAGGGTGGGAAGAGAACCTTAAAATATGCTATTTAGCCCATCTACTGAAAGGTGAATTACAAACCTCCTATCAGCTACTTAATCTTGCACAGGGAGCTACCTTTTGATCCATCAAAGAAGGACTATTAAAAAGAGTGGGGCAAACCTGCAATTTTTAGCAGCAGAAACCAAGGGCCATCAGACTGAACCTGGGGGAAACCCCCTTAGAAATGGGTGAACGGGTTAAAAACACTGTGGCCCTGTGGATTAGTGAGAAATCCTTAGAAGAACTGATAGAGATAATCCCCCTGGAACAGTTCACTAATTCCTTACAACCTGTTTTGCAGAAAGCTGTTCTGCAGTTAAATTGACCTACACAGAACCATTTAGATGCAGTTTAACACGTTCATTTGACCCATCGTTGGGAATAATGGAAGGATCATAAACCAATCCACCGACCCCAACCTCAGGGAGTAGATAAACCAGGGGGATCATACCAAACCAAAGAAGGCTTGACAGGAGTGAGAGTGGAAATCAGGAAACTTTACCCAAAGGTCAAAGAGGAAAGTAAAAGGGAGGACATAAAAGAGAGCAGACCATCTCCTCCAGTCTGTTTCTCATGTAAAGAAACAGGACACTTAGCTAGACACTGCCCAAAGAACATAAGAGACGAACCTATGGAAATAGTTTGTTTAAAGGGCGAAGAGTGGGAAGTACCCAAGGAAGAGCTAGAAACATTTAGCATCTATTTGTCAGACTCCTACCGAATTTACCTATGAAAAAGCCTGAGTAAACGGGAGACAAGTACGGGCCTTGGTTGACTCAGGTAGCAAGCAAACTGCGATACAGGCCAATTTGATTTCAACTAGAGATCTAGACAACGCATCCCTAGTCAGTCACCTGTGTACATGGAGACAATGAAGTGTATCCTAAAATACCTGTACACATCGAAATATGGGATAAATCCTGTGAGGTGCCGTCAGCCATCATTCTGGGACTCCCCGAAGAAGTTATCCTGGGGAGGGATTTCGCCTCATTCCCTACTCGTTTACAACAAACTCCACCTCCATATTGAGATTTTGTACCTCAGAATTCTTGGCAGGTGAACTACTACTCCCAAAACTCTCCAATATGGAACTGGGAAACCTCTGAAGCAGTAAAATCCAAAGTTGATTTTGAACACCAATTCATGGGGTATTGTAGAGAGACCAATAACATCATTCCACCTCTACCTACGCTGACCAAAAACCATCAGTGGAATATGCAAAGTTCCTGCACATCTCTCGTCCCTATTGTCTTCCTGGTCTTAACAACGGAAGACCCGGGCAGAGAATAGGCATATCCACCTAGGATAGGGTAAGGGTATGTCAGAAACCCAAGGTTGTCTCACTTACTAGTCCCCGGGGATCTGTCTTCCAGGTGTCCAGGATACAGCCATCGCTATTGGACCCAGTTCCTGGGGGCGGACCAGTGAGCGAGGAGCACCCAGGGGAGGGTTCTTTGGAGAGTGGAAGTGTGACACCGAGGGTTATGATGCGGTATTCCCTTCCTTGTAACACCTGTAGGATATTTGGAAGCTTTACCCTCAGCCCCTTTTCCCACACGAACACTTGCTTACACTATAACAAACAACGGACTAACACCTGAGCCGTTTACCTGATATGTCCCAACACACGGGTCAAGAAGAGTCAGGCAATTGGCAATAATCATGCACACCTGACGGCCCTTTACCTTCCCCACATTGATGAAAGGTGGAGCATGAAAGCACACTTCAAGCAAGGCAGATCGCACAAGGAGACCGCTACACCATACCGGCAGTTCAAATGGAGGAGAAAGGCAGAGAGACCTGGAAAGACGACAAAGGGGGAATTACCCTTGCCCTTTTCAACTCAGACCCACAAAGCCTATGAACTGGAAAGTATAAGACCGGGAGTTTCAGCTGCCGTGCAGAACAACAGATGTTGATGGTACACAGGGGCCTCCCACATTGATAACGCAGGGGGGGGAAGGCAAGCTGGCTACAGTGGTACTATCCTTGACTCCAGAGAAGAGAGAAGACAACGGGTACAGCACAGCCGGTGAGTCGGAGGAAACTGATAGCAAACCGAACTGTGCTGAGCCCAAGTTTGCAAGTAGCAACCTTGTGAACGCCAGGAATTCGTACAAGAAAGAACTTGTGTGTGTGTTTGAACTTTAAAGAAAGCCCAGTTGAAGTCCAGGTGCAGAGGGATCCAGCACCACATGGCCGCTCTTTTGAAAGACTCTGAACGGGCCCTATTCTTTGAAACTACAAGAACCAGAAGCCCTAGGAAAGGGTGGCGTGAGGGATCAGAGTGGTCCTGTAAGGGTTAGGTAAAATCCCATATACAATCGAAAGTCTCTGACCCGTAGCCAGGGAAAGCTAGGGGAAGGGAACCCAGCTTTCCGAGAATATTGTGAACTGTGTAATAAAGGCAAGTGTGAACCTGACAGAGGGATACCATGAGAAAGCTAGGAGAAGGAAAACCTTGCTGACCGATGAAAATGAGCAATGCATGAATTGTGGTAAAATACATGAATTGTGTTAAAGAAAGGCCGCAGTGAACCCGATGGAGGGAGATCCAAACTACCAGGAGGATCCGAGCCCAGCAGAGGCAGATCCTAGGGAAGAGAGGCAAGCACCCAAGGTGCAAGACCACAGAGAGAACCTATGTTTAGTTTGATTAACGGGCGTCATGAGTAATGAACCCCGGAAATATTGTGTCGACAAGAGTAAACCCGGTCGAGGATTTGTTCACAGTGTTGGTTGTTTAAAAAGGCATTAAAGCTCCTGAATATTTTAACTGTATGTGAAAGGCTGTAGTGAACCTGACGGAGGGAGGCCCGAGTTGAGAAGAGGATCCGAGTCCGGCAGAGGGAGATCTTAGGCGCAAAGAGCAATCACCCAAGGTACAGGAATACCGAAGCAACTTTTGTTTGTTTGAATGTTACTTTGAACTAGCAGACCTTCGAAGGCCAGAAACTTCCAGGAAAGAAACTTAGCCCCTGAAGGTGCTGGCATTGTTGAACTTGAACTGTGAACCTCGTGCTGACGAGGCCACGTAGTGTGCTCTGCTCGAGAGTCCCACCATGTCCCCTGCTTCAAACGTTGGGAAAGGAGACCCAGCCTTACCATCCTGACTTTCATTTTGTGAACATTTCTTTCTTTTCTGGTCAACATTATCCTACGCTCTTTTTGTGATTTAGCAGTAAGGAATTGCCAATAGTTTTTTTTAGCATAGGCCCTTTTTTTTTGTGGGTGGTCGAACAAGGGATACTACTTTAGGCAGACAATCTTCCGCCTGCAGAATGAAGAGGCAGACCCCATCGATCAGCCTGGCTTTAGCAAATCATGAATGGGAACAGAACTAAGAGATTGTACAAGAATTCTTTAACCTGTGGGATTCCCTGCAACAGATGTCTTTTTGCCACTCATCTAAATAGGAAGTGTCCTTTCTTTGCCTCTCTGGAGGGCCTGGTGCCGATCCCTTCTCTGGCGGTCCAGGTGCCGATTCTTCTAGGCAATGCTCTGGATGTTGCATAGGATGGAATGAACAGCTATGGCATTTCATCCTTTCTGCCTAATTCAATGAACTCTTCTGAAATTACAGCGGTCGAGGGACTGTTCACTAACTCTGATAACTCCTTGGTGGTCAGCCAGATTTTGGAATTTTGAAAATACTAGGGGTTACAATTACCACCACTTACAATCTAACAAAATCTGCCAGCTTTTAAGGAGCAGTTCGTTTCAGTCTGTCCCCATTCTTGGAATCCATCATTTTCCATAGTTTTCACTGGGGATTTGTAGGTTTTAACGTGTGCACTTAATACACTGTGGTAAATCCTCCAATTTTTGGTGGTGAGATGGAGGAAAGACTTCTAGCAACATGCAGCCTGTATCGCCTCTACTTCACCTCCAATCTTGCAGCTAGGCGGTGCGTTAAATGTGGCAGTAAATGTGCTACTTTTTTACTGCACAACCAATGAGGCTCCTTGTTTTGTAGCACAGTAGCCGTTACTATCACTAACGCATAGATACTCACGTTTTTTCAACCTCCAAGAGAGGAAAGGCTGAGAACGCCGTTCCGCGTTTGGGAATGTTGATCTAGTATATTATTAATACAGATGTATGCATGCTTAACACGCTGGTCGGATTTTGGAACCATCGTGGGTCTCAAATTTATCAATGTGCATTTCAACTTTAGTTACTGTACATGACCAATGTATCCCCCACAGAAATAAATACATGCTACCTACGTTTTTCTGTAGGAAATGCACCACCTGTATATATTGCAGGCAGGGGCGCATAGGGGCAAAGGGCAAATACCACCTAGGCTGGAGGGGCTGTTGCCCCATGAACCAGAGAGCCAAAATGTCAAATAAAGTGAAAAAGACGAAATCCTTTAGAATCGACCCTGCCACAAAGAAACAGAGTGCTGCAACGCCTTCTCAGATTCTGTGTAAATAGGGTGAGGCATTGGTTTTGATTGCTGCAATTTTGTACATGTGCATGGATGACCCCCACACGTAGGCTTCCACAGTGAGTGAGAGGAGGCTGCAGGAGCATGGTCATACCGCCCAGTGGCAAAGTATGTATTCAAATAACAGATTCTGTGACCCTTGATGGTAATGTTGGCATCACTTCTCCCCATGCATTATTTTGGTAAAATGGTGAGAGGATGCTTGCCCTTTGTGAAAATGTTGTTCACTCTATTGAAGGGAAGCACCTGTGCATCAGTAAAAAAGAAAGATTTAAAAATGTGGGGCCAGTTTGGATATTTTACCTCCACCGTCATGGTTACAAATTCAAAGTCACTCATTTTCCAATTTGGTTCTGTGTCTTCACATCGCTGACATTTGCTGCCCGGGTCTTTGGCCGCCACTCCCTTCATCCCACATCCACACTTACCCAGCACTGCAGCCTCCATCCCGGTGCGCCATACTGCTTCCGCTCCCACCCCTTCCTTGCCGACTGACCGCCCTCCCCTTCACATTCCGTTCCTGCCCACTCTGCACCAACATTCCTTACACGGGCCTGGAAGTCCACGTGTTACCGCTGCCACCTTTGCGTCATGGTAAGGACACACGCTGCAAAGGTGGCGCAGGTAAGACAGGCCAGCTGCATTTTACTAATTATTCTTAGTGTATTAAGATATTTTGGGAGTACCCCTTTATTTTGTTTTCTCTTTGTTTTTGAATGTATGTATAGTCAGGACGATTAACTAGAAGGCAGATCTTTGGTCATGTACAACACAGTTAAGCATGTTGTAAAAATGTAAGCAAAGATTTCATTAAAAAGAAAAGCTGCATTGTGGAGCCACTGCCTAATTCTTACATAAAGGTGCTACTCATTACAACAACAAAAAGGTACAACCAAATATTATGTTGATAAATATGTCATCAGAAGAACAACTTGAAAGAAAGCATTTCATTGTACTGCAGTACACTAGACCAAAAGTCAACCACTTACCCATCTCACAGTTGCCCGGCCCGGTCACACAGCTAAGATCTGCTCCGACATCAGACTTCTATCGCTCTTCTTGCATCAGGGCTTTCCTGTGTCCTACCCGCACCTCACCTCTTTTGGGTATCCTTTCCCTGGCTGCTTTACACTCCGTGTATTGCATCACACATCCAAATATGTCGTGTGCTTATTGGCTCCAGTTCTTTTGGTGATGAATGCAATGGTGTGTATTGCAAGCCAAGCTCAGCTCTATTAAAGGTCATAGTGAGATGGGGGGAAATAGGCCAGAAAATGAGTGCATTAGTGCACGGCCCCTCCCCTCCCTCAACCCCACTCCTCAGCTGCAAATTGTCCAGGTCTCCGGGACATGTCGAAACCTTGACTTAAATGTACAAATTTGGTTGTCATCAAAAGGTAGGAAACTACACGAGGGAAACATCTAGATAGTGACTGGCGCATGACTAAAAATAAAGGACAAACTCTGGAAGATTTTGTGCCACCCAACTGAAGATATCAAAATGACATCACTTATTACCTGCCTGCCTGGGTGTTCACTTGAGCTGCCTGCATAAGACCATGCACTGCCTATGATGAACATCCCAAGCAAACTGGTTATGTTCTCAATCTTCTAGGTGTTGTTTCAGAAGCAATGGTTGGGATCATCTGTCACCATATCTGACGCCACATGCTCTTCCAATAACAAAGTCCATAGTTGTATATCCCTGTGTTTTGCTTACTCAGAGATATTTTGTTTTTGATGATCAGTGATTGATTGGAGCTTCTGTGTGGTTTTGTGGGAGTTTGTGTGATTTGAGGTCACTTGTAGTTGCCGCTAGTTTCTGCAACTCTGACTGATCTCCTCCTTGCCTCTTGCCCCGCAGGTGGAAAAGGATATGAGGAGTGATGTGGAAGAGAGCGACGGCAGTGGCAATGAAGAAGAGGCTCCAGGGGACGCAAAACAAAACGGGATCACACACCTCCGCCAGCGTCCAGCAAACTGCAAACCCAGCGACCTGCAGAAGGACACCACGGAGCCCAACGGCATAGCACAACTCGCAAACGGACATTCCATGCAGAGCTAACCGGAGGCATCTTTATAACCGGACTATAATGGCGGAAGATGTTGATGGAGAGTGCCCACAGACTGCACCAATTCCTGCAAGATGTGATCCCCTGTAATTTTAACAGCTTAAATGTCAGTGTCCTCACAGAATACGGTTTATGTTCCATGCCGAAGAGAGACATGGGGACTGTGCAGAGATTTCATTTAATCCACATAATTTTCCAATCCTATGGGAACTTATTTTATTCCAATTTTCAAGCATGTAGCTTAATGCACTACATTGAACACTCTTTCCATGTAGGTTCTCGTGTTTTTGTTATTTTCCTCCTTAACGTTTGCTGAGTTGGGGGTGGGGGGGGTCCTCCTTTCAAAAAACATCTTCACCGACCAACCAAACCGCAGCGTCAGAAATGCTGGCTAGCTTTCAAAACAGCTAGACTTAAAAGGTTCATGGAAGTGTTTCTGGGGACCAAGTCTGCAGACTGGGCCAAAAGATTAAAAGATCACTATTTGTGAAGAATCATTTAAGTCAATGGACAATTGAGAACTTGTGCAGCTTCAATATCAGAAGTCACGCCTAGGGCACCTGGGTGAAAAACTGCAATCATAACCACTGGACCATATGAATTTATGACAAAAGCAAGAATACAGAGAAGGCCGACAGCATGAGAGCAGGTTCTGTATGGGTAACTGCACTAAATGAGGCTCTTTCTGAAAGACTGTAAAATGGGAATCCTGGAGACAGGCTATATTAGTGAAAGAGGGGACCTGCACCAGAACTCCCCTGTAGAGTAGAGTGCCAACAGCTCATTGGCATTAATAATGCACTCGAAACAGGTGTTTTCCAGTTAGGAGTGTCTTGATCAAGGGGTCCTGTTATGCCATTGGAGAGAGGCCTCGCTAGGAGGGGCCTAGGGGGCTATTGCCCCGGCTCTTTTGGTTGTAGCCCTGGATAGAAGCTACAGGGTTACAACCAAAAGGTTAGCTAGCCTGAGCCCCATCAGCCCCGACATTAGTCTAGCCCCGGATCTTTTCCAGACCTAGCAACACCCGTGCCTTTGGATATGGATCGATTTGGGAGAAACAGAAAGATGAAATTCTCAATGGAACAGCCCCAGACGTAGCAGATGGGATAGAACCAATGAACAGGCCAATCCAGAGAGAGGTTCCAGAGGATGCTGGGTGGTGGGAGTAGAAGGAAAATGTAAGTCGGGAAGAGCAGGGCAGGCTGGATGGAATGTTGGTCGCTTTCTAGCAACTTTTTCTGTCCATGTCTAGTTACACCGCTGCACTTTTTCGGCACTCAGTGTTTTGTGGGATGTGAGAGGGATGGGGGAGGTAGAAACTGAAAATGAAGTAGAACTCTGAGAGGGCAGCAGTAAAGACCAAGTTCTTTTCCAGCACTTGATGGTAAACATGTGGACCCACACGGGATCAATTACCTACAAAGTGTACATTGTAAGGGGTGTTGACTACCTACTTTTGCAAATTTGTAAACTTGCGCCCCCTCCGTGCATTTTCCAACTCACAAGAGTGTTAACAGAAAAAATCATCCAAACACTTTTCTTGCACTTCGTTCTGCAAAAAGCCTCAGTGCCACCTGCCATTTACACGTGGTAGACCACGTTTACAATCCATTCCTATGGAGTTGGCCCAAAGGGATCCATTGCTTGTACGCCAGCATGAAAGTATCATGCTGGGACAAACCCATGCGGTTTTTGCAGCTTGACTGGGAATGCATGTATCGCTCCCCCAACTAGGCCTGAAAAAATAACAAGAATCTCTGGGAGCATAAAGAAAGGAGTTAAGACAGGCAGAACACTTTTATGCCTATTTTGAGTACTTTTTATATGCTCCGGATAGAGTGTCTAGGCAGAAATGAGGCAATTCTGTACTCATCGCTTCCAGAACTTGTGAGCATGTTCCTTTAAAAAAACTGCACTGGTCCCTGTACTCTGTTGTGAATCCAGAGAAGCTACCATTGCCGCAGTCTACGTGTGTCCTTCCACCACAGTCTGCGACACCACGCTACTGCCTCTCTTGCACGTGTCTCACATCCAGACCGCTGCTTCTCTTTCCACTGGTCTGAGTCCTGTGTCCTACCAGTGACTCTCCTTTTCTGATGTAACCTGAAGAACGCTTGTACCGTGTCCCCAAGTCTGGCAACAGGACCAATGCGTCTCTCCGACCCTATTTTACATCTAGACTGCAGCCTTTTTCTCCTGCTGGGGAATCCAGGCCACTGCTTCTTTTTCCACTGGTCTGACACTGAAACCACTAAAACTCTGTCCCGTGGTCTGACATCTTCACCACTGCTCAGCAGTCCCATAGTCCAAACTCCAGACCACTTCTTATCGGGCTGGTGCAAGTATATATGTCGCACCGCATGAAACACCAAGTTTCCCCACTTCCCCAGGCAATGCCGTATTGCAGCACCAGTCCTGCAACTTTTCTTTCCTTGTCTGACACAAGGACCACTGGTTTTTCCCCAGCCCAGAGCAGCATGTCACAGGAGAGCTCCGGCCACAGCTTCCATTGCAGAACGCATATCGCTAGCGAGCTCTGTGAGTGTGGTCATTCATGGCTGCTAGGCCTGCCACAAAGACGTTCTGCCCGATTGTGCCGAGTAACCTATCGATGCATGCCTTTCACAGGGGACATATCAGAGAGGGCAGTAGAATGATTTGGGTAGAGTGTGAGCAGTCACTCATAGGTAGCAGCCGGTCACAGGAAGGCTCTGAGTTGTTCAGAACTTGATTGACGGTGGTTGCCTCTATGCGGTTCCTTCAGACCAAATGATTATGCTTTGCATAGGACAGTCTAAAGGGAGAACTGTGAACTTAAATACTTGTACACTCTTGAGGGTGGGTAGTGGCCGTGCCATGCTTGGGGATTGAAACAGCGTTCATGTTTTTTTGTACCTAATGTATTTTGCGTTCAGAAGGTCGCTTTATCGTGGAGGCATGGCCGCAGGTCTACAATGTGTCGGTTGTATGTCTATTGCTTGTATTACTGAACTGTCTAATGTATTTTTTCAACAGGACCTGCTTTGGTTGTTTCAAGAAACCTTTTTTTTAGGAAACACAGGTAGAACGTGGCTGCAGAGGATGATTTGTGCAGATGGAAGTCCAGGGAAACATTTGTTTCTGGTCTGTTCTCTGTAATGTATGTCGATAATAAACCTACTCCCATGTGTCAGAAGTGTTTCTTGTGTGAAGCGATGAAGACTAATTCTGATATATGTGAACTAGTTATTACTTCATTTCACATGCGCATAATCGGTAGGTTATACATTGGTCGCCATTGGTTCGTGAGTAGTCAAGAATGGCAATCTTTTGTGTTCTATAATCTTGAAAAATAAAGGAGGCTTCTGGGGTTCATGAGTTTTAGGCTTACATTTGGGTTTTCAATGCCAATGAATGTTCATTGTGTGTGCCAATTACCCTTAAGCCAAAGCGTTTCAACCTTTCCTAGGTCTTTCGCAAGGCTGGGCTTGATCATGCGCACTTGCTTGTGCTCAAAAAAGCATTGTGTCATCTTCTGTATTTTGTATATTAATTCCATGCACCTGGAGTTTCCAGTATGTCCAATAAGGGGCTCACTCCTTGTAGAAGAGTGGCCGTGCCTGATGGCGTCCGCAAGATTTGCGATATGAGCCTTCTTTACATGGGCCCAGTGGGCTTTCCTTCGATGTCTCTGTGGGAAGAGCTTTGGAGCGATGTTCATTCTTGAAGGTGCCAGGATGGCAGATCTTCCAGATGCCCCACACACTCCATGCCTCCCACACTCCTTCAGATGACCCGCAGCTCTAGTGTACTTAATAGGTTCAGAGCCTATCCATCTACTATCAACCACCATGCTGTAGATTCTTTCACTCCACAATCCGAGGGCTGCTCATATGGCTAACCGTCCCGGTCAGCACCAACTACAAACAACATAGAGATTTTGATATGGGCACCCAGTTAACATGTACATCCAACCTGCATCCATCAACACAAAAGGTGCCTTTCTACTAATACAACCTGCCCTCCTTTCTTACAGAGCCATGCACAGCAAAGCCAACATTCTTGGTAGCAGGGCACTATGGAAGACCACTTTCTGTCATATAAGCTTTAAGGTTTTTGTGTATGGAGGCAAGCAATTATCGATGCCGTTCTCCAGTCTAGGGTAACACATATGTTTGATTGATTCCACTGTTCCTGCACCTATATTAGAGGATTTCAAAACATTTTACTTGGTTTAAGTGAATGTAGCAACCAGTTGGCATCATCAGAGACATGATTTCAGACCATGCACCATGGCATCATAGAACTTAAAACCTAAATCCCAGAGCTCTTTCAGAGGAAAAGAAGTATGCTAAGGAAAGATCGCAGGAGCTGGACAGCAGGAGAAGGGGTCCGATGTGAATCTATGGACGATACTACTCTTACAGGTCAATAACAGTATTTTTTCCAGCAATGGAAGTTCATTTTTTTCTCTCACAGCATTGGACGTTCTGCCGATTAACATGATTGGTTGAGTAAATGCCAAGCAGTAAGAGCTTAGGGTAGGGGGCATCACCTGATGCTCAATCAAGCATTGAACCCTTTGGAAGATACCAGTACTGGTATTTATTGCACAAGTTCAGTCACTATCATATTTACCTGCCCATTAATCCTTGGGGGGGACCTCTCTGTAACAGCAATGCCTTTAAAATGTATATACCAGAAATGGAAGGGAGGGTGTGCGACCAGAATGTGTCAATGTTGGCCATGTGTTTTGTTTGGGTCTATTGACACATCACAACCATAGAGTTCTTGATATTCAGAATTTTGGGAACTGGACGCCTTGAGTGTTATGCATGTTTTCAGCTACAATACACTGATGTCAGATAGAAATTTATTTTAACATTTATGCAAGCATGCATATCCCATGGGCATCTAGGTGCTAGTTACAGTGGTACAGATACAGTTGCCATGTCAGTCGATGATGTAGAGGCATGGCAAAATTAGTTGCCGAGAAGGGTTTTGACTTTCTTCCTGAATAGGTAATAGGACGGTTCATTTTGCAAGTGGGGCAGGGGGTTGTTCCAGAGGGTGGTAGTGCAGACTGGTAAGCTAAATCCACCCAGGATCCAGTGGACAGACCTTCTGGCATCCGGGATCTGGTCGTGCTTGCCTATGTCCAGTGCAGCCCGGAGGGCGTTGTTCTGTATTATTTGTAGTTTGTTCAAGTTTTTTTCTGAGGTGTCACACAGTAGTGTATTACAGTGCAGCCAATGAGGGCTCCAAGCTAGACTCCAAACTATCTGTGTTGAATGTACCCCTTCTGCAGAGCCCCAATCATGCGTTTGAGAGTTCTATTAAACCTCTCCACTAAGCCATTCGTTTGTGGATGATAAGCCGATGAAAACATATAAGTAACCCCACGCTCTTTCCACATGTCTTACATGTACTTAAACATAAAGTTGTTGCCTCTGTCTGACACAACTTCTTTAGGGGGAAACCAACCCTATTAAAAATGCCAAGTAATGCTTTTGTAACTGACTTGGCAATCAGTCTTCAATGGGATGGCTTCAGGATATAAGGTGGCATGGGCACCAAGATCAACCTATTGCCAGAGGATGTCTGAGGGTCAAGGGGACCTACAATGTCGATCCCTACCCTTTCAAACGGCACTCCGATCACAGGGAGTGGCACCAATGGAGCATGGATTGTTGAGCCACTTTTACCAGAAATCTGACAAGTGGCACAACTTGGGCCAGGAGAGATGCATGAATAGCCTCTGCTTGGTTCTCTTGATCCCAAGGTGACCAGCTAATGGAACTTCATGCAGCAGTTGTAGGAGGAAGGGTCTTACTTGAAGGGGTACCACCAAACTCCTATGGTCACCTTCAGTAGACTTTGTGGGCTCACTGTACAAGAGCCCATATTCCAAATAAATCCTATGTTTCCAAGAAGGTTCACCCTCAAGCTGGGAAAAGGTGTGTCTCCTTAGTCCTTCTAAAGATGGGCACTCACGTTGGCCCTTACTAAACTCTTCCCTATCAGGACCACCTTCAACCAATAAACTTTGGAGTTCAGGATGGTCATGTGGGTTGAGAATTTCGGGCAGCACCTCTTCCTCGTCAGGTTCAGGTGCTTGGCCAACTACCTCCACCTCAGTGGCAGGTGAATTAGGGGGAAATTTTCTTTCCCTCTTCTGTGTTTCTTGACTGCCTTACTCTTGGGTTTCCCCTTTAGCTTTGGCTTAGCCTTGGACTTGGCCAGGGCCGCCTTTGTTTGTGAACTTGTGTGTTTTCTTTCTGCTGTGTCCCCCACAAGACCTAAGTCTCTGAGGTCATTTCCCAGCAGAAACTTTCCAGGGACTTGCCTTTGAACATTCAAAGGTATCCTTACTACTGTACCATTAATGGTTAGATTTACAGGCATTACTGGGAACGTGTGAGGGGGGCCGTCAACTAACTTGGTGGGCATCAAGGGAGCTCTGGCAAGCACTTCTTAGTTTACCAAAGTGGAATCCACCACAGTTCTGCTGGCCCCACTATCCCTAAGAGCAGGAGTGTCAACTCCATTGATTAGCACACGGTCTTTAAAGTAGTTATTGGTATTATCCGGAATGCTAGCATAGGCCTCTGAAATTCTAGGCTCCCATGAACCCAGGGATACTAAGACTACTTCAGACTCTATCCCGCTCGTGAAGGAGTCTGTAGAGAAGGATGCACCTGTAACAATTTCTTCCTTTCTTCCTCCTCATAAGAGGGGAAGGCCAGGCTCACAGAGTGGACCCCCAAGGTTCTGACCTTGCATCTGGGGTCCCTCTTGATGTGGTCACTTGCTGCACAAGCCACAAATGATCCGCTATGTCTTGGGACATAGGGAAACTTACAGTATCCAGAGCTATGCTTGGGAGGATGATTCCCACTATTCTGAACATTCTTATGTGACTTACCCTTGTTATGCCTTTTGTGGCCCTTATGGTAGGAGGTTTTATCAGATCTCCCACCTTCGTTATCTTTGTGCTTTTCCCCTCCTCCTGCTTACCAGAAGCAGGCTTGTCCTTATAGGACACTCTGTGCGACACCCATACATCTGCTGAAATGGCTAACGTTTTTGGATCTATCTCTTTAGAATCAGTCAAGTGTTGCTTAAGCTCAGGGGAACAAGAAGCAAAAATATGTTGAAGCATGACTAAACAAATCATACCCTCAATGGTGGTGACCTTGTAACCTTCCACCCAACCAGTCAAGTTTTTCAAGGAATCAGTTGATACCGAAGTATTACCCTCTTTCTTTTTGTAATCACTTCAGGTATTGGGCAGGAGTCTTCCCAAACTTCAAGACCAGAGATTGCTTCAATTTTGCAAAGTCTTTTCTGTCAGCCCTTGGCATTTCCAGAATGGCACTGCAGCCAGAATGGGGTAGTCGACTGAGCAACCATGCAATCCTATCAGCATCCACAACTTCTTGCGCTTCACATGTATATTCAAATGCAGTCAACCAATCCATGATGTAATTGTTGTCTTCATACATGCTGAGCAGATCTTATGGGAACCGTGGATGAGAGAAGGAGCTAGACCCATTACCAGGTCTTCTAGAGGAGACATTGGCAGCTTGTAACTTGGCAAGCTCCAACTGGTGATCACTGTCCTCTTGTTTCTCTGCTTGCTCCAGTTCTAGATTAGCCATGCAGAGTTCAAGCTCGTTCTGCTTAAACAGTAGCTTGTCTTTTGAATTCCAGCAGGGACTCGTCCTCAGAGCCAGCAAAAGAAGCATGGGACTCTACATCATCCCTATCATCATCTGTCTCATCAATGATGGCAGCAACATTTCGGCAGTCCGAGGGATAAGCTCTGATCTGGTTTTCCTGCCATTCCATGATCTTTTGGATCATCTCAGCTCTTGTGCCAGAGGCGGACAAGCCTCTTTCCACAGAGATGATTTGGAAGCACTCAAAGTTACGCTCGCAATTGCTTCAATGCTATAAGTAAGGCAGGTGGCTTACAGTTAAATTTAAACTAAGGTCACTGTGTTTTTTGTGTAACTATAACTTGGGTATTTCAACAGTGCGCAACACTGAGTACCTCCGATCTGATCCCACCACTGTACATCAATTTGTTAAGATGGATTACTAAACTCTGACCTGGTGGGCAGACGTTTAGGAGGCCACCCTAGTTTAGTGGATCACGGGAACCTTTTGGACAAACCAGACCAATCTACGGTAGCTTGGCAGGCAGTCAACACTACGTCTCTGCAGGGCTGAGAGTGATCAGAAGCCCAAAATGAGCATACACAGTAAAACTTCACAGATTACTCTTAGACAGTTGTATATCAAAAATACATTTATTATAGAGCTTATAACTAAACACGATTAACTACAGTAATAATAAAACGGTTACCACACATGCCTTTCTTTAAGTAACATATATACATAATACGTTCAGCCTAATGCTGATGATCGGGGAGCAAATAACCCCAATCTGCAACAGAAGGGGTAAATTCAACACAAATATCGCATTAGGCAGTTATTTGAAGTCCATACCTATTTTATGCAGTCCAGCCCTAAGAAGTGAGGAGCTTTCTGCTCAAAGTACAGCAGTCATGTGTAAAGTGAAAAGCACGTTGTCTTCAGGGAGCTGTAGCTGTTCAGGAAGGGGGTTGAGGCGATGAAGAATAAAGCCCTACTCCTTTAGGAAGATCTACCCTTGCAGATAGTGACCTTTGGAGTTCAGGAATAGCTGTTGAGTGCAGGCTAGCCGTACCCAGAGGAGCTAGAACAATGAGTTTTGGCGGGAGAGGCCCCATGACCACAAGTAAGCGATGACCAGAGCCTCGAGTCTCAACTCGGGACATCAGCGCTCCTGTATGAAACTCCGGGTTCAAGCTTGTCAGTACGCTGTATGGCCCAGGAACACTTCCGTAGATGCTCTTTGCGAGAGTAAGCAAGAGGTGCTGAGAGTAGTTGGTCCCACTACTCCATAGGGTCAAAGCGCTCTTGCAGGCATTCTTGGTACGATACAAAAGCAGGGGTCCGATGGGACAACAGCGGGTTCAAGGTGCCAAACCTTCCAGCATGTTTCCAGCACTTTCACAAGTCTGCTCTTTCATTCAGGATATTTAGCTCCTTCTGTAGTTAGGTGTGAACTTCAGGTGATCGACCTGGAATGTATGCAGAGCCCCTTCTCTTATCCAAGATTCATTTTGTGCCCAAATCCAAGATAACCAATTGAATATCTGCCTTCTTGCATGCATGCCAGGTGCGGGCCAATCGTGGCCCACAGTGGTTCCAGTCATTCAGGCCTACCAGATATATTGGCACCAGTAGTGTGAATTGGTACCACACCGTCCCAACCCTCTCCCAGGGCAATAGAATACGTAAAATGCAGGAGCCCGTGAAAGAAGTGATTTTTGGAGGAGGCTGCATGCCCAAATAAGGAATAACCGGGTCTCATGACCTGGGGGAAGGCAAAGGACAAAATGGCCCAAGGACAGAACAAAAGACTTTGTGGCACGGCCATTTCTGGCTCTGGCCACAGTCTTGGGCCAAACGCGGTATGGTCCATAAAAACGAAGTAAAAATACTTAAAAAATAAACTGCTGCCACCAGTTAATCTTTGGCACACTTGTACAAACACGAACAAAGCCTTAGAAGGTAGCTAGGGCCATAAAAAAAAAGGACCCCTATGTGCGGTACTGTAAGGTACTTGACACATAGATAAAAAGTTACCAAGAAATGGCAACATTGTTTCCCAATACTGACAGCCTGAAGGACGTGTCAGTTTCCTCATAACAAATGAGCGAAAGTCCAGAGGAGTGCAGCTGAAGGCAGTGCTCCACTGAAAAAAGTCAAGTTAGGTAAGCCAAACAAAGGCAAAATGTTGGGTCGGGGGGGGGGTCCATAAATGGAAGGAAAATTGCACTTAAGGGAAATCGTTCCTAACAAAAGTTGGGCCAAGCTTTGAATAGATTCACATTTGGGTTGGCTTTGATTTTTCTGGGCAGTAGGTTTCAGTGGAGCAAGTAGGGAGAAAGAATGGAATAGAGCGGAGGCCCAGGTAGGGTATGAGATGATGATGTTGAGTGCAGAGCAGGACTGGAGGGCATGAGCTGGAAAGTAAACTAAGGTACAATCAGACAGGTACTGAGGAGCAAACCATTGATAGCTTTGTAGACTAGGAGAAGAAACTTGAAATACAGTGGTTGTTCATGGAGAGCCAACCAGCATGTTGTCGGTAGGTAGAAGTGGGAGAGGAGCTGATTAGGCTGTAGAGAGTACAGGTAACAAAGTTGAGGCCTTTGTCTATAAGGCGTAAAGCATAAATGAATTGTTGCAGTTGTAGGACGCTATCAAAGAGGACCCCAAGATTGCAATCCTTCGGTGAGGGAGTGTTAGGGAGAATTCTCTGTTTAGGCTGAATTTCCCAACCTATTGAGTCCCCCAGCAGCTTTGCTGGATTTTTGGGGTTTATTTTTTTCTCCTGCCAAGAGTGAGACTCTTTTACCCTCACTCTTGGGCATGACTTGAGAGTGTTTCTGTGACTTGCTATGCGCTTATGGGCTATGGGGTATTTTTTTCCCCATAGGCTATCATTGGTTTTTGAATGTGTTACACAGCACCCTCAGTGCAGTAACATAGGGGTGTCATTGAGACCCCCAAACATAGACTCCACACCCTGGGACTGACTACTGTCTCCCTGGGTCTGTAAAGTCCCCATTGACTTTACTAGTCTTAATTTAGGAACTTAACCAGTACAAACCATCATACTGTGGAAGTACTGGTAGGGGCAATTAGATTGCCCTGGGTTTGTTGTCGAGGGGGTACTGTCCCGTCCCCCCTCGCCGAGTTTCTGGCTGGTGGCAGTGGATACCACGGAAATATTCCACCGGAATATTTCCCAATGGGATTTCCCATTGATTTTAATGCACCACTTTTTTGGTGCAATGTTAAAGATACCTCCGGTTTATTTATTTAATATAAGTTCACCGGTTGGGATTTTTTGCCAGGACTCGCCGCCAAAATGGCGTCTAGGTTCACTTCAGTAATCCTGAACCCGAGTCGAGCCTTTGTTCCACTTTTGGCGGGCTTCTGCACAGAAGCCCTCCAAAGTGGTGCCATTCTGTCTGGGTACCACAGGGGGTGTGGGGAGGGGGTTTAGGCACCCTGGACTGAGTTGCCTTGCCAACTCATGTCGCGCTCTGGTGCGATTGGCCCAAGTGGTGAGCCACCCCGCTCACCACTTAGCATGTTTGAGTGACAGCTAGGCTGTATGAATGGGGGTTTGCTGCATAAAAGCAGGGTCTTTGGGACTGGTTCTGGAGAAGTCGCCACAGGACCTAAGAAGCCGAAGAGGGAGAAGCCGAGCCGACCTGCCAAGACGACACCACCGGTGGAGCCCTGCGGAACCGTCTCACCACTTTTCCCGACGACAGAGGAGATCTCCCGCCGGAGAGTCTTCTTCCCTTGACTGGTGGGGACAACCAGTTTCTGCCTTCTTCTCGCCGCCCTGAAGTACCTCGTGGCCGCCTTGCCTGTGCCAAGCACCCCGGCACCCGGGATACCACTTTTTACCTCAACCGCGAAAGAGGGGTAACATCCTTTTAACCGGAAAAACTCCACGGCTGGTTTCTTCCCTGGTAGTGCAACGACCTTCAGCTTTCCTCCACGATGAGATCTTCTCCTCCTCTGGACGACGCCGTGACTTGCACCCACTACCAGGAACAACTGCCCCCGCTGGAGGATCCTTTCCATTTTTAAAAGGTGCTGTGTTCCGCCCGGCTTCCCTTGCCACCGATTGTACGGGGTAGATTTAGCCCCCGGCTCTCGACCCTGGGTAAGCCTGGGCACCCTAACTAAACTTTTCTTAACTGGGAAAAACCTTTTCTACTCACCTGTAAAGACTTGTGACATTGTGTGATCTTGGGCATCTTTTTGCCTGGCTTTCCCTAGAGTGGGCCTGGCAACCGAACTTCCTTGCTCCACAATAGACTGCCTTTCTACACTCACTGTGAATCTCTGAAAAGTGTTCTACCTGGCTGTTTTCACTTCCTTTGCCTTTTCCCTCCCTTTTAACTAACTTGTTGGAGTGCCATCTAACGTTAAGCGCTCACCTCTGTTTGGAAATAAGTGGTGTTAACTTAGACTTGTCCAACAAATAACTAGGGATGTACATATGAGTAATAGTGACTGTGTTTTGACTTACTTACCTTTTCTGTGCTAGTGTAATTTATGAGTGTGTCTTTTAAATAAATAATTATATACTTTTACACCTAGCTCTGGTCAGTGTTTGCTTGTACTATTGTGCCTCTGTACCTATTATGTATGCTCTGTATACTGCCTAACTCTTCTTGAGGGAAGTCTGACTGCTCAGCCACAGCTACCAGGTAAACCTGGGTGGTGCAGACTGCTACCAAGTGAGTTTACTGCCAAACACCTGTAGTCTTAAATCTTTTGCAGTGGTCCCAGAGGGAACTGCACAGGTTTCTGTCTAACAGGGAGCAAGAAGATCAGGCGGGAAGGAGATAGAAGAGCAGAGGGGAGCAATGACATTGAAAGATGGGAGAAATATGACTTCCGTTTTTGAAGAATTCAGCATGAGGCAGAAAAGTGCCATCCAGTGACAAATTACACTGATAGTTAGTTATCTGTTCTGAGAAGGCTGGGGCGAAGACGGGAAAGGAGAAAAATATTTGAGTGTCTTCCGCAAAAAGGTGATGTATTTGTATTTCTTTATTTGCAAGCGTGCCGGGCCCAAAGGCATCTGGGTGCTTGTTTTAGGTTACAGAAGCATCTGGTACAATTTATAGTGCAGGACTGATAATGATACATAGTGTTAATAGTTACAAAGTTGGCAGTGAATAAATGACATACTAGTGATAATTAAAATATACAATGTGGGATACAGATTACAGTACAGTGTTAATAGTTACAAAGATTGGCAGTGATAACATTCTAAACTGGTGATAGTTACAAAATATACAGTGCGGGATGCATGAATGATATAGAGAGATGAATGTACAAGAATAGGTTCAGAATATATATAGTAGCAACTTCTATATGTGAAGTATGAGATAATTCTTCCTACGGCTGAGATATAGAGGGTAGATTGCAAGGACTGATTCTTGGGGATGCCGACAGGGTGCGGGGAGGGAGGGGACAGAGGTCTGCTAGTTCCAAGAGATTTTAGAGGATTGACCTTCCGGGTAGGAGGCAATCCAGGTGATAGCAGATTTGCAAAGTACAAGGTCCTGGAGAGTGGGGAAGAAAGAGAAGTGGTTGGCATGTCGGTCCAAAAGGATGAGTATTGAAGAGAGTTTGGAGTGGTGAGAATTGGAGAGCAAGTTGGAGGCATGCATGAGTGCAGTCTCAGTGGAGTGTTTACCACGGATGCTATATTGTAGTGAGTAATGGGGGCGGAGAGAAATGGGGCAATAGTTTGCTGGGACGTTTGGGTCAGCAGAGGGTGTCTTCAATAAGGGTATGACAGTTGCAGATTTGAAGGAAGCTGTGAAGATTCCAGTGTGGGAGAGAGAGATTAAAAAGCTCAGACAAATCCGACCATTTGGGAAACAGTCAATGGCAGTGCAAGATTGAAACAAATTCAATAGAAGAGTTAGGAGGGAAGTAGTTGAGCAGGGAAGAGGTGGGGGAGAGGTGGTGGACGGAAAGAGGGTTGGAAATGGAGATAGGGGAGGGCTGTCAGTGTCGTGAATTCTAGAGATTTTAGAGGAAATGTGGTGAGCAAAGTAATGAGCAGAAAGAGTGGAGGCAATGGATTTTGGCTTGGGAGGTGTGAACAAACATTGGAGGGTAGATGAAAGTTTGCAGGGGTGATTGCGAAGGGAGAAGATTAGGTTTGTGAAGTAGGAAGATTTGGCAGAGTCCAGTGTAGTGGTTAGGGCAGCAAGGCTATTTTTGTAGGCAAGAGTAGGGTGCCCTTCCCAACAAGTCGGGGAGAGTGGGAGAAGCAGAGTCATTTGGGAAGATACAGGTTTCTGTAATGAAAAGATGTGAACGTTGAGGGTCATAAGAGTCAAAGTGGTCAGTGATGTAGGAAGACTTGATGCAGAGGGATTGTGCATTTCAGAGGCAACATGAAAGATTGATGGGAGGTGGGGAGAGGAGCAGGTGGTGTGCTGTGGGCAAGTCGTATTGATGAGGTTGGACAGTGTGGGAGCACGGGACCATTTTATTTGGTAGATACAGGGGGGCAGGAGGGAAGACTGCTGCAGAAGTTACACCAAGTTGAGGCTGAAGTCTATGAGAAAAGGGAGGAAGAAGGAGTAGAAAGAAGAATTAAGCAAAATCAAAATGCATGATGGAGTCTAGAAGAAATGGACAAGTGAAGACAATGAAGAAAGGGGCAGCTTGAGTGTAGTGCATTTAAAAAATGTAACCTTTGATTCCACGATGGAGTGTAAGTGAAATGCATTCTGTGAACACATATGAACATTTGACTTCAAGCTGAAAGAGAGGCCCATTTCTCTGGGCGCAATGTGTGTTTGCTGGAGCGATGGAAAGACAGCTTGTTTGTGTTCAGATGAGGTTTTGCATTCTTTTACCAGCTGAGAGCAATGTCGGTTGGCTTCGCATGAGAATCCAGTCATTGTTTACAAACTCAGTGGAGTCTTGTAGCTGCAACTGCTGCGCAGCTGTGGGGTTCGACTGACGGTGGACAGCCCTGGCAAAATACTGGGTTAGTCAGAGGGAAAACCGTCACACAGACAGGAAAAGAGCAAGTCACTTCACTTCTTGACGTCTTACTTTAAACTTCGGCTGGGCTAAGCTGACTGAAGCAGATGTGTTTCCGTTAGCCTGTTCCCGTTGGTGAAGAATTCTCTCCCTCCCAGTAATTCACAGTGAAGGCTTCGCAGAGATGATGAATGTAACAGAGACGCTAAGGGTGACATATTTCTGTTTCATTTCTATCTGTCTTTTATTGTGAGAAACTATAATTTGCAATAATATAGAGACCTGAGACAGGTCAAAACTTTACATGAAGTGTGAATGAATTCTTTACGTTCCAAGACAAAGCACATTGCCTTCCAGGCTTTTCTTTAAGTGAAGATGGAAACCCCTTAAGTTAAAAAGATATCTTTAAATTACTGTACCTCTGGCTGTAGTTCTTGGTGCTCAACAGTGTCGAGTAGGCTTCAGGGTGCTGACGTTTAATGGTGGTCAGTGTTGCAGGTGGTTGTTTATCGAGGAGCTCGACTGGCTCAAGAATGTCCTTTAAGGCTGACGGTGGCAGCTGGGTGCCGTTGCACTTCTCCAGCCTCTTCAATTGGCTTTAAATGTCCTTTAAGGCAGACCTCCCAGAGCTAGGGAGTGTGTTGCAGGCGGCTGCCTTGTCCTTGGTTTTGGGTTCAGAGACTTTCCGGCACTCCCTGTCCATGAAACTTGCTGCAGAGCCTAGTAGAACATGCTGTGTGCTGGCTGGGTACCAGTTCTGAAGCGGCTGGAGGGTCTTCTGAGTTCTTTTCTCCCTCTGTTCTCTGGGAGAAGTTAAGGGCAGGGATCTTACTTCCCTCTTTGGGTGTTCCTTGCCTTCCTCCATTGGTGGAAGCTGTAAGGCAGACTGTACTTTCAGCCAGGGTCCAAGGATGAGGAGTTCCTCTTGCTTCAAGATAAGTCTTCATATGATCTACCTGAAAGAGGGGATCCAGCCACCACTTAAAGCCAAGTGGGCCACAGTGATTGGTGTAGGCTGAGCCTACCGCAGTGAACCAATCTTGGGGACCCTACCAACAATGTTCTGTATGTGTGAGGCCATAACCAGAGGAAAGGTAAGGGGGTCCTCCAACAACAAGGGGTGTCCCAGAACCAATATGGCTGAACGCTTCTCTCAACAGAAAGAGTTCTGGGCTCACTCCTGTGTGATACTAGGTCCCACCCACCTTGTCTTCTGTGATCAAAGAGTCTCTCTGGTTAATGGTTCCCCCTGGGTGTTTTCTTTTTTGAAGCAGCAGATCTCCCTTGAAGATGCTGAGGGACCAGAGACTCTGGCTTCTTCAAACCAAATTCTTGTATCTTATAAATGGGTCCCCCTAGCAGATGGTTGTCTACTGCTAAAAGACTCTGACATGTCGGTTCACTGTCGTTTATACTAAGGTGCGGGAGCTGGTTCAGGTTGACAGTTACAAATAAAAGGTTTGATGTGTTTCCTGTCTCCTTTGTTATCCTCTGAAGCCAGGCCACAGGGGTGCCTGTTTGAAGTACCCTCTATTGGTGTGTTCATCGCTGCCACCAGATACAGGGCTAACAAAAGAGCAGGGTGGTTCCATGGAGCCCTTGTCAGTTAATCAGGCTGTAGATGGCAGGGAGAAGCTCCCCTCCTTGGGATAACATCATGCTCTCCTACTAACTGCAACTAAATATGACAGGGGCTGACTGTACCTGTAGGCTGTGTCCAGGCCGGAGTGCATGGGTCTATGCATTTGTTGTGGTGTGAGCATAGGAAAATGTGTGTGAATTAGCCCGCCCCACACATTTTCCTTGTGCAGGTCTACCATCATCCATTTAAAAATGTCAAAAAAGGCCCAGGCGAGTCCACATCCACCATGCAGATGGTTGAATTCCTCACACCCTTCACAGTACCTTTGGGGCTGTCTCTGGTGACTGGGCCTGTCTTATGGTAGCTCTGGAGCCTGATCCCACTCCTACTCCATCTTCTGGGTTGCCCCGTCCACCACATTGGGCCATCCACGATCATTGTATGTCCTGCGCTGTATTAATGTTCTTGGGCGGCCACCTGCCCACCTGGAGGTCTGCCGTCATCACCACGAACCACAGCACTGTTAAAGAGTTTAGGGTGGGCCCCATAGCCTGGGGAGCCCACCTGCAATAACTGCCGCACCCCACAGCCACTTTCAAGTCCTTCGGGCAGCCCGTTGGCATTGGAGCAGGCAACATAACCTTTTGCTCAGGCAGCATCCCCTCTGACGTGGGGACGCTGCCGTCTACACTGCCGTTCCTCTGGAACCATGTTAGTCAGGTGGCATCCCCATGGCAACATGGGACATCACCATGCTCACACCCATGACCTTGTCTGCTTACCAGCCCAAGCATGTAGCCCTTAATAGCCTGCTCTTTTTGTGCTGTGAGCTACACTTCCACTACATTGTTCTTTATGAATGTGGTTGATGCTAATGATTGGTTGCTACGGGTGAGTGGAGACGTAACAGAGATGGCCAGGTTGGTATCCTGTTATTGGCATGGGTAAGCAATACTTGCCTGCATAAAAAAATACTGGAGTTCCCAAGTCCAGGCCTTTCAGAAATATTGTTCACCTGATGGTTTAGCCAATGGGCCTCATTATGATACTGGCGGTAGCCATGCCGGTAAAACCCACACGGCTGCTGCCGATATCACTTTTTTCCGGTGCCCGCGAATGGGCAATTACCGGGTCATTACGGCCTTGCCGGACGTGTCGGGGAAAGGGTATCCTTGTTTATACACAATTGCCTTTTCATTTTGGCTAATACGATATTTGTATTTTCGTTAATGATATATTTAACCGACAAGAACATTTGCAGTCCTAGATATTTGATTTTCTTGGAACACCATCCCATGCCAAAAGGTAGACAAGATGTTTAGTACAGTAAATATTCAGGAGAAGAATTTCCATGTTTAATTTATATCCTGAGGCTAGTGAAAAACATGGTATCATGTCAAGTATATAGCCAACCCTTATTACAGGATTCTTGAGGAGTAGAAGGATATCATCAGCATAGGCTGCCAATTTAACTTGCACATCACCAAACGTTATTCCCTGGATATGAGGGTGAAGCCAAATAGTTTCTAGAAATGGTTCAAGGGCTAAAATAAATAAGAGGGTAAAGAGGACATCCTTGCATTGGGCCTCTACCTAAGGGAAAAAACGGGGACATCTGAGCATTTATGAATATAGTGGTTTTGGGATTTGAATAAAGAACACGAATCATGGATATAAAAGTTTCATGAAGGCCATGCCATCGCAGCACATCATCAAGTTATCCCACTTAACTCTATCAAACACATTTTCAGCATCTAAGGCAACAGCTGCGTAGGGATCATTTGAGGATGTTGCGACATTCAAGGAAAGATCCTAATATTAGATGCAAAGAGTCCTCCCCTAACTTAACCTACCTGATCTTGTTTAATTAATTTAGGCACAAAGGGAAGAAGTCTATTTGATAAGAATTGTGCCAAGGTTTTACAAACAGTATTAATCAGGGAGATAGTTATGTAGCTTTGTGGAAGCTGGGGATCTTTATTAGGTTTAGGGAATGCTAGAAACATGGCTTCTGTGAAGGACACTTCAGATTTTGAGTTTGAGATAAAGTGAGAGAAAATTTTGAAAAGTCTGAGGGCAAGTATTGATTTAAAATGAGTGTAAAAGTCAATAGAGAAGCCATCAGGTCCTGGTGCTTTGCCTTTTTTAAGCCCCTGTTTTGCTTTAATGATTTCATTTTGTGTTATCGGTAAGTTAAGAGAATCGACATTAATAGTCGGATAATTGGATAATATTCTGTAGGAAGGCAGAAATATTAGAATTATTGGAAGTAGACTCAGAGGAATATAATTGATGATAGCATGTACTAAATACATTGATGATCTCTTTATCTACACATTTTCTAGTACCATGAGAGTCCTTTGTTATTTTGATTGGGCTTCTTTATTTTTTAATTTTGAGGTAGGAAGCTAGGGATTTACTAGTTTTATTGGACAATTGATACATTTTTGATTTGTATTTTAACAGGTTAGCACAAGAGTATTCAGAGGTGAGTTTGTTTTATTTAATTCTTAGCTGTACAATATTAAATTGAGTTTCTTCGGAAGACTTAAAAACATATTGTTTTTCAGGAATGTTTTTATTTTCTTAGAATGTCTTCAGATTCGTGTTTCAAAGCCTTCTTTTTTCTTGCCACAAAGGAAATTATTTTGCCTCTAAGTACTGTTTCATAGCAGTCCCAATTATGACGTATAGAGGTGTCACTTGCTTTATTAATCTGGAAATAATTATTGTGAACATTTATGAGGAAGGGAGCAATTGTTTTGTCTTTTAATAGGGCCAAATTAAATCTCCATCAATTTGATTTAGAGATAAGATGGGTGTCACTAAATTTTATATGAACAGGGGCATGATTCGATAGGGATATGCATTCTATGGTGGAATTGATTAGGTTGGTAGCTAAGGATTTGGCCAAAAAGATGTCAATCCTGGAAAAAGAGTCATGTGGACTAGAATGAAAAGTATAATCAATGTCCGATGGGTGTTTCAGACGCTTAGCGTCAGCAAGGCCTAATTCTGTGATAAACTTTAGAAATTGGTTTGTGAGATTTTGAATATTTGAAGGGAGATTTTCTGTCCAGAAATGGATCCACTATTTCATTACAGTCCCCACATGCAATAGGATTTTGTACATTAGAACAAAGCAAACGTTCCTTAAGTTGTTTCCAGAAATCAGGATCCGATGTGTTAGGACCATATACATTCAAAATTCAGTAGCAGGTAGAGTGAAAGAGAATATTTAATAGAACCCACCTACCTGAACCATTCGTCTATGTGCTAATATAATCTTGCAATCAAAGTTTTTATTGATCACACTATTTTTTATTCCATTCTGCCTCGCTTGCGAATACCTTACCCACCCATGGTTTTTTGAGCTTGGCAGCTTCTAATATTGAGAGGTGTGTTTCTAGAATGCATGCAAAGGAAGGCTCATGTCTATTGAGATATGATAGTACCTTCTGTCTTTTGATGGGATTGTGAAGACCTTTAGCATTCCAGGATATGTTTATAGACATAGGAACTCACAAGTAATAAAATATAAACTTAGAACAGAGAATTTATTGAATAACGAGATAATATGAATGTATAGACTTGAAAACTGTTTTGATGAGATTACCAGCAATTATCAATAGTGCGATACCCTTAGGGGAAAAACAACAGGGAAAGGGGATGACAAACAAGAACATGGAGATGATTAAAAGTAGATTATAGCTCTTGGTGAGGCAAACCAAATGGCTAACGGGAAACAGCCAAAACATCTCATGTTGAAAGCACAAAACAGTAGTGAGTGTGGGGTGCCCAGCGAGGCCAGGCCATAAAAGGCAGCACACTCATGTGGTTAAGCTTAAAAGAGTAGAAATATTTAGAAGATTTTACGTTGCATTATTTAGAGATGGACCTGCAGTATCCATTTCATCCAACCTTTGAGATTGAATAAATTGTCTTAGGTCCCCAGGATTGTCAAAAGAGGTGGTGTGAACCTTAAAGGTGACTTTTAAGGATGCAGGATGAACCATTCCATATCTGGCCTTAAGTTGTTACGAGGCTGGCCTTAAAGCTTGTAACTCTTTTCTACTTGCGGCAGTAGAATTTACATCATCTTGAGAGAAGAAAATATTATTTCCATTCCAAGTGAGATGTTTAGTAATCTTGACCTTTTTCATTATGAACTGCACATGTTTAAAATCAAGTAGAGCAAAAATAAGAGTTCTTGAGGCATTTGTAGGCTTAGTATGAGGTTCTAGCAGAAATATTCTGTGGGCTCTTTGAATGTTAAGTTGCAGTGAGAAGAAGGTCAAAAAATCTAGATAGCATATTGGTAAGAAAAATAATGGTATCCTCTCCCTCAATTCCATCTAGAAGGTACACAATGCAAAGATTGCTACTTCTGTTTCTGTTTTCCAGGTTTTCTGAGTGCTTTTGAAGTGATTTCACCATGTTTTCTAGGTTAACAACTCTATTGGTGATTTCTTCCGCATTGCTCACTCTGTGCTCCACTTCAGATATCTTGCTGTCAAAAGCTGACCATTTATCATCTAGATACTGTAGCTTATTATTAGTTGCCTCCATAAATGGTTTTAAAGCCCTAATTTCAGTCAAAATGGCTAGTATGGCCGGATCCATGCCTTCTTCACCCAGAGTGGGTAAACCACTTTTCGGCTTTTTAGCGTAGTGGCAGAAGTTGAGGAAGTATCTTTGGCCATATTTTCTTAGATGTTGCCTTATTTATATGAAATCGGTATTTTGAAGATGATAGACCAGACAGGTGTAGCATGGACTTCTGTCACCCTCTTAAAATTAAAGAGCTTCTTGTTTAATAGTAAGGAATTAAAATTAGAGCAACCAAAGATTGCTTAAATGAAATAAAGGAGTGATATTATGCAGTGAGTTCACAAGGTATCTAACAGAAGAAAGAGTTATTTAGCACATATAGCACTTTTGGGAGTCGCAGAGTACCTGAACCACTAATAAGTGCAGGTTTGGTGCTGTTTCCACTTCATTTAGATGCTTTGGTCCGTGTTGTGAGGAAAAACATTTCTGCCAGCAGGCGGTGTGCACGTCGCACATTGTCCAGACAAGCTAACTGGATTTTCCGTTTCGTTCGAAGCTGCAGCACGCTGCTTCATAGGCCTCTCACAGAGCTCCTCTTCACTCCGTATTACAGCCCACCAGACCAGCAATCTCGCCACACTTGGGCTCACCCAGTTCCAAGGGGTCACAAACGATTAAAAGGTGAGAAGAAATTAATTCTGAAAGCACCTTTATATTCTTTTAATTTAACACGAGGAGTGGAGCAAAGGAGCTAGCATGCCATTCTGCTGGGCACCAAGCCACACCCCCAGCAAGCTTTTCTTTAATGAAAGAAAAAGTACTCAAGGTAATTAACGTAAAGGGAATACATGTGGATTGCTTTGTCAGCCGTTCCAACTGCCACACACACAACACTCAGCAGCTCACTAACACAGCATGCCACACTTAGACCTCTCATGACATGAGGCAGGAAGGGAAGACAGCAGAGAGAAAGCACACCATTACAACTCCACCTTAAAGAAACCTCAAAAAAGAAAGGACGCTTAAAGGGAACTCACAAGAGAGAAGTCAAGATGCATAGGGGAAGCCTGGTCATACGCTCATGATCTATCGAGCAAACCAACAAAACCCTCAACATGAAACCAACAGGTCCATCCGCTACCTCCACAAATGTGTGATAAACACTCACAATGGGGTTCAGCGACTTCACTGTCAAGCAGAAGTACACATCAAGTCAAGCGTCACACATTCCAAGACTGGAACCCCTGGACAGCGTCATTAGCCAAGCGGCAGCACAGGTGCTACAAGACTCTGGGATAAAACTCCAAGCACTTACCATACCCCACAAGGCCGCAGCAAAGAAATGAGTAAAGGTTGCTTATGTTGGCACATTCAGACAGAGCAAAAGAATACCCCATCAAATCAAATGTCCATTTAAAATCAATCTGTAGCCCAGTCACTCAGTGCTCAGCAACCTAACAATGGAAAGTGAGTGCAACAAGACACAGAAATTAGGTACACTCCAAGGATGTATACGTTTTGGCCGTGGCACAATTGGTCGCGGGCGAATTGACTATGGTCAATTCGGCCGCAAAGCCAATTTTGGCGCTGCCAAAACCGCCCTGTTTAACATCAGAGGAATAGTCAGGGTAGGGCCTGAGCGGGCAAGGCCCACCCAAAATCTGTAAATGCCCACTCAGCAGCCCTGTGTGGGCATTTACAGATGTTTGACACATTAGCTTCAGGCCCCACTTTTTAGACAAACCTGGCAACGTATCTGGGCAACAGAGGTAGCGCAGTGCCCAAAAAATAACATTGCATCAAACTAACAAGCAAACTACCAAACAGAAATATTCATCTCTGATGCCACCCCTCACTCTGGGTTTGCTTGACAGAGAACCCACTAAAACAAGAGTCAATAGGTCCAGTAAATTTACAAACCAGAATGCAGTCCCCACCAACCTAGAAGGTAATAAGAAGGTGCACATTAACACAGGTAAATGTGAATACACATTCTTATAAGGTCCATAGTTCAGTACCTCACGTCTACCAAGTGGTTGGTGCCTGTGGGAAAAAGTAAGTTAGAAAAAACAAACCCATATAACAATAATAGAATATACTAGTACAGGGGACATAGCAAGCATGTCATACTCATACATGCAAACCACCAGACCAAAGCCTTGCTACTAAACCACTGACGACGTGCACTCTGGCAAACATATTGCTAAATCTGGGGCAAAGGCAATGAGAAGCTTAAGCTGCCACTAAGAATAGTCATACATCACATCAGAAGCCAGAGAACATAGCATTAATCAGTCTCAAGTCACATTTGTGACAACATTTTGTGTGGTGCCCGACAGCGACACCAGGTTGAGGGCAGTCCCAAAATACCCCTTGTAAGAGGATTCAATTCAACACTACAGCTAAGTCAATGCCTAGTCTGGGATACTGAATGGAAACCCTTATTGATATATCTTTATGTCCAGTTCATGAGTTCTGGATGACTACTCCTATATAACACCCCTCTCTTGGAATCCCCCTGATCCCACTGAGCCAAGAAGTGGTTCTGTTTTGCAAGTTAAAAGGTTTATTTGAGAATTTAAACTATATATATCACACTTTATAATATATATAAGGATTAGCAAGCCGGTTCTAAGCTTGTTGAAAAGCTGAGATTCTAAGCTTTCAGAGGAAAGTTAAACCAAGTTCCTAGCACAAACGGTTCCGGATTTGAAATTTTAAAAGTTCAAAGCGACAGGTTACAGCTTGCAGCTAGAAAATGACAGGTGACAGCTTTGCAAATGACAGGTGACAGGAGGCAGTTCTGGTTAGATTAAAATAGATTGAATTATATTATTTTAACTAAGAGATTGGTTCTGCACAGTTCTGCTAGGTACTCACAATATATTTTGAAATAGGCCTCCCCATGGATCTGGTCAGGTTTTGGACTGGACTCCGGTTCTGGTCTCGGCACTTCACAGTGATCTGGGTCAGCTCTCTGGTTCTGCTAACAGCGGTCTGGGTCACTCTGGATCTCTGGCCTCTGGTTCTGGATACTGGTCTGCTTTCTCTGGGTACAGCACTGCTTCTGGATCTTTCTGGCACAGGGTTTCAGGCCAGAATCAACACCTGGGTCCGGCTGTGAATAATCTGCAAATGATTTTTGGGCCTACTGACAAATACTTTTGCTTGCAGTGGGCCTTCTTGGTTCAAAGTTCTGTAGTCTCTGTTTAGCTTGGAAGTCTAAGTGTAGGATCTCTGGACATGAAGTCGTCGGTCAGCATGCTCCGCAGCAAATGGAATTGAATGTCCCTACCTGTCCCAGCAGTCTCTTTTTATGTGTTTTGAAAGTGGGTGGAGAGGCTTGCTTTCTAGGCCCAACCCATTCAGAGTTCTGATAGGTTGGAGAATTCTTTGCGTTCTAACTGGAGAGCAGGATTGTGTGTCAGAATGATGTCATTTAATGGCTTGCAGAAAGGACACTCCCCTGTCAAATTGCACACAAATCTATATTTGATCAAAATACACATTTCTCAAATACATAGTGGTTTGTCATTGCATGTACATATTACCTATCACATGAGGTATACTCTGTTCAAACTCTGCTCTTCCTGAGGGCTTGCATTCAAAAATGGCAACTTATTTTCGATTTTAGTGGGTTATGCAACCTTGGTTCTTCATTAAAAATTATACACATATACACGGCCTGTCCTTACATACTCCAGTAAATTCCCATGTCTCTAGCTTAAACACAGAGTCTGTAGTATCCATAAATAGCGGGGTTTTGCCCCAGAACATCACACAAATTCCCAACGCGTCTTAAAACGTGCAAAGAAAATTCACAAGAATTATGGTATCATTTAAATAATTTTGACAAGTCCGCACTGTGAGTTATACATCTTTCTTAGAATCATATTCTGGCCAACAGGGGTGTGTCTTTTCAGGTCACATGGTGTAGAAACCAGTTTATCCAGTTTCTGCCAAGCTCAGAGACCCTGCCCCTCCCAGCTTCTGCCAAGAGGAAGCTATTTTACGGTCCCCCCAATAAACCCTCTGCCTGGGTCCTTTGTTTAGTCTCTAGCAGTCCCTTGGTAATTCAATCAGAAAGGGGTAACCTCCCCTCAGAATGCAGCCAGGCCTGAGAACTGCTGTGGATCCAGTTTCACTCCAATTGGGGGGAAGTTGTCGGTCAGAATCCAGTTCCTTAAGCCAGGCCCCAGCTACTGTCACTTTTAGTTACCCAGTTTTCTGCATTCAAATAAAACTAACAATTTTTACACATGCAGCTGGAATGCTGATTCTAAATTCAAAACTATGACATTTTAACAGTGACAAACTATGTGGCAGTCACAAGTCTGTCCCTCAGTTTATTTACACATTTCGATTTTTGGTAATTTTAAATCCAGTTTCAGTTTAAGACGCTGCAGACCTGCAGAGCTCAGCCAGTCTTGTTATAAACCTTCAAGTCACTTCAGAATATAACTTTACATTGTATCCACCTCTTAGTAAGTCTTTCTTTGGCCTGCTTGGGGTTCATTTATTCAGTTTTACACAAATGTCTGGTGTTGTTTTAAAACGCTGGCTTTCTGATAGTGGTGAGTACTGGTAATGCAACCATTTTTGGGATTTAAGAAAATGAATTCCCCACAGTTCTAGGTTGCTTTTGGCAATCAGCATTGCCATTCCCTATGGTTTCAGGCTACTGTGTGGGTAGCCCATGGTGGTTTTAGGCAGTGCCCTTCTGTGCCCATAACATCGGCAAAAATGGGTGGCAGCCTATTCTTCATGCATTTCCCTGTGCATTTTTTGGGAAGCTCTGGCCATCATGATGTTTTCAATGCCAGTAATGCACAGTTATTTTTTGGTAGGGCTCGGATGCATGGGTAAAAACATCCCACAAGCCCCCCTCTTGCGATGACCATTCTGTTTCACTGATGGAACTCGCAAGATCTGGGATGTTCTCCTCATCTTCTTCCGGTAGATGGCACAGTTCAGCATCTTTTTCTCCATCCGGTCGGATCGATCGGTTCTCTTCGCCGGTCCTGATGGGAAGATTGGGCGGTACTCTGGGCCCCTCGGATCGTCCTCCCAGACTCCGGATCGTCCTCCTTGGCCAGTCTCCAGGTTTTCTTTCTTCTAGGACGACAAAGGAAGAGCGGCAATACCTATTCACGGACATTTCTCCCCCACCATTGATATAGTGGGGTGGCATATATATTTTAGAACTCAACAGATATGAACATGCACATTTTTTTAAATTAAGAGACAGGAACACAAACTTGAGAAACACAGAATTTGATAGGCTATATGTAGGATCTTTTAGGGTTGGAATTGAATTACTCTGGAGCCGTACCCTCTGGGATTGCAGAGGACTCCTCCAGTTGGTGCAAAGTGTGCCTGGGATGGCAACACTTCAACTGGTTTATGTGGACCCACTTGTCTTCCCCCTCTGCCAAACCGCCTTTGGGGATGCGGATCTTGTAGGCCACAGGGGAGATCTTGTCTATAATCTCAAAGGGTCCCTTCCAGGTACGCAAGAATTTTCGCTGTTTTGCCTGGTTCCTTTGGAAATTGTATAGATAGACCCGGTCCCCCACCTGATATTCCTTCCTGGAAGTTTTCAGGTCATAGTGGGTCTTCATACTCTCAGCTGATCTTTCTAGATTCCGCTGAGCATAGGCAAAAGCATGTTGAAGGTGTTTCCTTAAATTCTCCACATACTCATGAGTTGTGGAGGCATTTATTAGTGTCTGCTCTTGGGTTCTGTAGAGCAAATGCTGGGGAAGCACCATCTTGCGTCCAGTCATCAACTCAAATGGTGACATTTTGGTTGCAGATGAAGGGGTAGATCTGATGGCCATTAGGACCAGAGGTAATCGGATATCCCAACTTGAGCCAGAATCTGCCACAAACTTCTTTAATATGCTCAAAATGGTTCGGTTATATCTCTCTACTGCCCCAGAAGAAGCTGGCCGGTAAGCAATATGTAACTTTCTCTTGACCCCCAGTATCTCCCACATCTTTGTCATCACTTCACTGGTGAAGTGGCTATCTCTGTCTGACTCAATCCTTTGAGGTAGACCAAAACGGGAAAAGATGTGGTTAATCATCAGGGCAGCTGCAGTTTCTGCCTTGCAATTTGGGGCTGGGAGACATTCCACCCACTTGGTAAACAAGCATGTCACAGTCAACATGTACTTATTCCCCCTAGCAGAGCGAATCACGGGGCCTACAAAGTCGATTTGTAAATCTGACCATGGGAGTGTCATTCCCCTCTTTTGGAGAGGCGCCCGGTGTGTGAGGGATGTTGGTTGGAATTGTGCACACACAAGACAACCCTTCAAATATTGGTTGAGGTCCTGGCCCATGTGTGGCCAGTAGGCAACCTCTCTTAAGATCTCAAGTGTTGTATGAAACCCCCTATGACCGGCGGTAGCCGCATCATGGGCGTGACTTAACATCAGGCTTCGGAAGGAGGTAGGAACCACCCACTGATCATGGCCAGCTTTGGATTTCCTTACCAACAAACCGTCTTGGATCCGGAACATTTTTGGACATTTCATCAACACTCTTAGGTCCTCTTTCCCAATGTACTCGGTATCCGTCAGGGAAAAGTTCTCAGGGTCCTCAAGGTGTTGGTAAAACTTACCAATAATTGGATCCCCCTTCTGAGCTGTAATCAAATCAGCATCAGGGGTCTCCTTGCTCCATTGGGCAGTTGAAAGATCATTGTGAGCATTTGTCTGGGACCTAGTGATAGCAGTGACCTGGATTTCCCCCATCAGGGACTCTATCTCAATTAGATCCCCTTGGATGGCCCTGGTTTTGGCCAGCTGATCAGCTAAGTCATTTCTAGTTTTGTCTGGTCCCTCTACTTTGGAATGACCCTTGATTTTATTCCAGTAGATGGTCATCCCATTCGATGTGACCAGATCATCAATGTTTTGGATCAACTTCCCATGTTTCAAGCGTTTGTTGTTAGCACATAACATGCCTCTGGTTTTCCAATTAACCAGGTGCTCCACGAACCCGTTCCGTACATAATCCGAATCTGTGATTATGACCAGTTTGTGGAGTTGATGCTGGACAGCAGTGAGGATGGCCTGATGCACAGCCATCAATTCTGCCACCTGACTACTTCGGGGACCAATTTTGTATCCAGCGGAGGGTTCTGGGGATTCATTCACCCATGCATTCCCTACGCCGGCCACCAGTTCTTTCTCCCCGTTGTTGTCAACATGGTAAGAGCATCCATCCACATAGACAGTGGGCATTCCCTCACACTTGTCCTCTTCAAAGACTTTGTGTGGGGAATTAAGGTATGCCTCCGTGTTGTCCTTGATTTTTAGACTTTCGTCCTCGAGACAGTTTTCTCTGGCACAATCATGCAAGTCAGCCAAACCTTGCGCGAGGGGACTCTTCTTGTTTTGGCCATATCTGACCTCCACAGGAAAGCATTGCATTGACAGAATCCAGGAAGTAATTCGGGAATTACTTACATTTCCGGCCCGGATTCTGTCACTTTGGAGATATTGCAGAGGCTGGTGTGGAGTCTCCACTATGATGTGTTCCCCCTGGATAAACGGGCGGTAATTCTTCAATGCCCACACCGTTGCCAGGAGTGCCTTCTCACAATCGTTGAATTTTTCCTCCACAGAGGATAAAGTTTTGCTCGCATAGGAGATTACTTTATTGACCTTGTCATGCTTTTGGTATAATACTGCCGTCAAGCACGTATTAGAGAACCCCGTCTCCGGGAAGAACTCCTTGTTTCTGACAGGGTAAGCTAGGTAAAGCGCTTGTGAGAGGCTTCTTTTGAGTTGTTTTACTGCCTCAGCTTGTTCTGGACCCCATTCCCACTTGACCCCCCCCTTCAGGAGATGAATCAGGGGTCTGGTAATCTCTGCGTAGCCCTCAATGAACTTTCTGCTGTAATTAGTCAGTCCAAGGAGGCTCCTTAGTTCCCGCAGAGTTGTGGGGTCTTTCAGGTTTTGGAGTGCTTCCACCTTCTTTTCCTGGGGACAGAGACCCTGAGGAGTAATCTCATGTCCCAAGAAATTAACACGGGTTCTACACCACTGTGCTTTCTGAAAGTTTTGCTCCGGCGGCCCTCAACTGGGTCAGAAAATAACGGATCTCTGCTATGTGTTCCTCCACAGATGAACTTTTGATGAGGACATCATCTACATAAGCCAGGTTACCCCTCGCACCCAGGTCGGGCATGGCCTTATGTAGGAAAATGTTGAATTCATTGCCGGAGTTGAGGTATCCGAAGGGAGTCCGGGTCCATGTGTACTGCTGGCCCCCAAAGGTAAAAGCCAGCTTGTATTGGTCCTCCCTACTGACAGGCACGGTCCAGTATCCATTGGTCAGGTCTATTGCAGTGAATACCTGTGACCCCTGGATCTGGGCCAGCCCTTGGTCAATGTAGGGAAGAGGCCATCGGGAAGTATGGACCCGTTTGTTGAGCTCCCTGAGGTCGGCGCAGAGTCTCCACTGGCCGTTTGGCTTCAATATTCCCAGCACCCGATTATTGAAGGTGCTGTGTATTGGACGAATTATTCCCCGGGACTCAAGGTTCTTAATTATTTCAGTAAGGGACTCCATTGATGCGAGAGGCAAGCAATACTGCTTCACAAACACTGGAGTCATTCCAGGGTCCGTGGGAATTGTTGTGGTGTGGATGTCGGTGCGACCACAGTCATATGAGTCTACCGCAAACAGATCTTGGAAATCCAAGACAACTTGTTTCAAGTTTTGCTTTTGTTCCAGAGTCACACAGGCATCAGCTAGGTTGACTCTCTCTTCCACCATCTGCCTGAAGCCTGGAAAGACTTCTGGTTTGGCTATCTCAGCGGTCTCCTCCAGCTGGGTGGAGAAGTCCCTGGTCAGAGTGCTGATTTGGACTGGATGCCTCAGGTGGGAAAGGCAACCCTCATGGACCTGGAAAATGCCCTCATCCCTCCTGAAGTCACAAGTCACATCTTCCTTACCATAGGGGCAAGAAGTGTACACCAGGAAGTTCCCCCCCATGCCGGGTAAAAATCCTGTCTGGTGTTGTATTGTCATCACTGTCACTGTCAAAACAGTCCTTGGGGATTGGTCCTAATAGTTCATTTCCTAAATCAATGGAACAATGTCGGTCATCAACCGCCATTCCAATAATGGTCCCTGCGGCTAGAGTAATACTCTTTAAGTCGCTGTTATCCACCTCTATTGGAATGGTGTCATGTTCTATGTTGACTAATGGAGTTGGGTTTACCCCCAACCCTTACTGTTGGAGAGAAGCATTTAGATGTATATAAGCATCAGGGTTTTGCAAATATTGTCCTCTTTTAACTTTCACTTCCAGGGAGAATTGTCGGGTCCTTTCTGGGATGGTGACTTCCTCTTTGATCTGAATTTCAACTGCATAAGGTAGCAATTGAGCTGACCTAAATGCTTTTTCTGGATCATCAAAGCCCATGGGATTATCTGCTAATCGGGACCACGCTTTGAAGTTTATTAGGTCCAAACTAATGGCAAAGCGTTTGAGAATGTCACTGCCTAAGTAAAAAGCGGCAGTGACGTCTCGCACGACCCAACAATTATGGACTATGCTCTTGTTGCCAATGGAGATTTTGAGCATACACCTCCTTGGCAGGAGATGTTTGGAATTAGGTGCTTCCAGGTCCATTTCCCATTTGTCTATAAGTTTGAATGTGGGAATGGCTGGATCTTTTGGGAGTTGGCGGAACATGGCTTCGCTGATGAAGCTCTTACCGTTGTTCACGCACACTCGAGCGAGAACAGAGTCCTTCCCATCATTTAACTGAACAGGGATGAACAACTGCTCTCCAATTTGCTGAATATCAGCCAGGCTCTGAGCTGATTTCACATCTTTCTGGACTATAGGAGTGGGAGTTTCTGATTGTGGATTAATAAAGAATTTCAGGGTGTTTCCTTCCAGTGTGGAATACCACTTTAAACTGGAAGGAAGGTTGATTTTCAGAAATAGAGAGGACCCCCCATCACCAGTCTGTTGTCCTACTGCTATTACTGTCACGTCTGGAATTTGGTTGTTCTGGAAGTGAAATTGTACTTGGTCAGATTTTTGTTCAACCATGTGGCAGGTGCCGTTTAAACTAACATGGTTGACACTCTGTTTTAATTTTATCGGTCGGCTAGTCTGGGTCCAGAGGACCTTGTTTACACAATCTATTAGGGGTGACAACCTTCTCAGGAGGTCATTCCCTAGTAAACAAGGGGTGCCCTCTGGAGTCACTACTATGACCGGGTGTCTCACCTTGTGTCGCCCAATTTTAATGTCCAAGTCTGCAGTCCCCTCAACGGGAATTTCCTTCCCGTCAAAGTTCTGCAGTTGTCCAGGAAGAGAGGTGAGAGGAATTCGGTAATTCTCCCCCCTTCCTGCATTTAGTTCCTCAAAGGCCCTTTTGGACAGAAGGGTAGCTTGGGATCCAGTGTCCACCAGTGCCAAAATTGTACCCTGCCCCTGTACTTGTACCGGGGCATAGTATCTTCCCTCCTTCTCCTCAAGGGGGCACAGATAATGCACATTTTTGGACAACTGGTGGGCTAACTTTATGGTTTTGGACATTGCTAGCGAAGAGATTTGGGCAGAATTCTGTGGAGAGCCTTGGGAATCTGAAAGAAAAAGTTGGCAACTGGAGATCAGAGCCATTGTGGGTTCCCCTGGTTCCGGTTCTGGGCCACCCCCCCCTTTTTGGAGGCAGTCACCAGGATGGGTTTGAACCAGGGGATTTTGGTATTGTGGATTCTGGGATGAGATGATGGGCGGCGGTAGCTCAGTCTCCATATCTCCCCAGTCTGGATTGGAATCCCTTGGGACCCATTTTTCTTTGGGAGGAGTTCCCCCATCTCTGAAGGAGAAGGTCCTTTCCCCAGGATCCTCTGAGGATCCCTCTCCCTCAAATTGGAAGATCTGTACCTCCTCCACAAAGTGGGTCTGTTTGGGTCCTTTGTTTCTCCTACCCCCCCCCCCCCCTCTGCTCCTTGGGAGGCAGGCTTTCAGGGGTAGGAGATTTTGTTTCCGTTTCCTGGTTTTCCAGGGGCTGTTTACAAGTTGGGAAGGAAGCTTCCTCCAAGGCTTTACACCCCCCTTCCCCTTGTGCCTCCTCCCTGGGAACCGGTGTGTTATCGGGGTGCTGCCCCCGTCATTGTTCTGGAGTACCAGGTCCAGAGTTTGGGGCATTCTGCGGTGGCACGCTCATCTGAGAGTTTTGTTGAGCCCTCAGTATGTGACCCAGATCCCGTGCCATATTTTGGACCTGGCGCTCTAACTGGGAAACCCGCTCAGGCTGATACGGGGCTCTATTTTCTCCCCTGGGCTGATCCCGGGAAGGGTAGCTATCCCTTCTCTGGTAGTACCCCTGGTTGGGAAGATTTTGGTACCCCTCCACCCTTGGCCTCCCCTCTCCCGGATTAGGTTGTCTGGGCTCAGGGAATTGGGGAAAGAAGGGTGGAGGATTTTGGTGCTGGAAATTGGGCGGGTACCTGGGGAAAAAGTTCTGCCCAGGATTTGGAGAATTTCTGCCCTCCTGGGGGAAGTTAGGAGGGAAGTTCCCCGGGTCAGGTGCTTGACTGGACCCCCCCCCTTGGGCTGGAGGAGTCCACACATAACCCAGGATTGGTCGGTTTCCCTTGTAGCGGGGACTTACATAGTCGGGGGAGCGGGGGACCCCATTTGTGGGACTACCTCCTCGACTCCCTGTCTGTGTGATGGCCCGAGGGCCTTCTGGGCTGTGAATTATTAGGTGCAGGTAGGTTTTTAGGCCCCCCCCATCTCCAAATCCAAAACGGGGGTGACCTTTACCTCTGCCACCTTGGCAGCAGCAGGGGTGCTGTTGGTTTTGGAATTTTTCTGGGTATTGCTTTTATTTTCTATGGGCTTCTGCACCTCATAGATCCGGGTAGCCTGTTCAATGACCCAGTCTAAAGATCTTTTCTCATGAAAATCTCTCACGAGCTGGGTCATTATATATTTGGGCAAGGCATGGAAGAATGTATTGACAAATTCTCTGTTGTCTGTGCGCACCCTTCTGGTGGTCTGCGCAAAGGCACGTTTCAGTTCTTGCACGAATTCTTGTGGGGCCTGATCCTCCCCACATTGCAAATTGTAGGCTGCCTTGCGAGCCTCTTGAGGATTTCTGTGAACAGAAAAATGTTTCAAGATGGCCGCCTTATAGGTGGACCATCTTAAATGATTTTGGTCCTCCAGCCCCGCAAAGAAACTGGAGTATTCTGGTGAGAAGGTCCACTTTACATATTGAATACAGCTTTGGCTGTCCTTCAAATGGAAAGTGTCCATCATTTGCTCGTAAAGCTCCAAGTGTTCCCAAACAGAATACTTGGCGTTCTTGTGATAAGGCGTGATGACACTCCTTATTGCCTTTATTTGCTTCAATGGGTCCTTAAGCAAGGCCCTTTTTGCCTTATTGGCCTTTTTGGTTCGGGTAACCCTGGTCCATTCATCCTCTGACTCAGAGGCACTGCTCCCAGAGGTTCCTGTCTGATCTTCCAGGTTTTCCCGGATTCTGCGAGCCTGGGATTGGCTGGCAGAATGTGGGGACCTGGTCTCCTGTGTCCTGCGCCGTTCAGAGGAGTCTTCAGATTCCTCCTTGCTGCCAGGATTTGATGGGTACCCCCCCCCCCCCCACTGATCTAACTGGGCAGAAGTTTTCAGGATGCCCTTAATGGGCCTATTCTCCTGGGGTTCCCCACTAAATTGCACTGTGCTTGGGTGCCCATACCCGGATGCCCGCCCATCCATTCCTGGGAGGTACTGGCCTATGAGCCCCATGCTTCTGGCTGGATAGTAATCTGCCATCCCTGTGGCCCGGTGCTCATGTGCGCCAGGGGACATGTGGGTGGCAGAGTCCAGGGACTGAGAGAGATAAAGGCCTCTGGTACTAGGGCTCCTGAGGTTATGCTCAGGAGTTTCCCTTTCCCAGCGAACCTGGTCTCTATCCGCCCCTGCTCCCTGTTGCAATGCAAGAGCCTGCGCTTTCAGTTCCTCAGTTAAGGCCTTACTAGACTCTATCAGTCGCTCCTGCATCGCTACCTGTTGTTGGAGCCTATCATTGTGCTGACAGAGAGCCTCATTTTCTCTCTGTGCCTCCTGATTGGTCCTGGAGTACTGGGCCAGTCTCTGCTGCAGGAGGGTTACCTCCTGAGCTGTGTCCCTATTGGCCTGCTCCTTTCTTGCCAGAGCACCCTCCTGGTGTGCTCTAACAAGTTCTGGTGTTCTTTTTGGAGGTCACCCAGTCCCTGGAGGGCCAGGTGATTTTCTTCCATTTTTCCTTTTTAAGTGGCAGACTTCGTGGCCTAAGGTATCCCTTTCCTGACTAAGAGCCTGCATCTGTGACACCAGGTTGTCCCTTTGCCTTTGGAAGGCACCAGCTTTCTGGCGCTCCTGGTCAAACTCTGCCTGGGTATCCAGGTCTTTCAAAATCAGTTTATTGCTCTCTGCCTTCTCCCTATCTAGGTGGCTTTGCAGGGTGACTACCTGCTCAGCACATGCCCTATTGAAGTCTAACTGTTGCTCCAGCTTTTTCTGGCTCTGCAGTAGGGAGTCCAAACCTTCTTGGTACTCCTTCTGCAAGGCCAGAAATCTGGTATCCTGGTCCGCCTTTTCCTGTTGCAGCACATCCATATCCTCCTTTATTTTAGTGATGTACCGTCTGCTGTCATTTTCTGACTCCTGGCTCCTGAGCAGCCTCTGCGCAGAAGAGTCCAGATCAGATTGGGCCTTCTGTAATGCCAGCAGTTGCCTACTCGCCAGATCTTGGCCTTCAGCACATTTGTCCTGCATGGCTCCCATATGTAAATATAAATATGCCGCTACCCTGGCAATCTTGTGGTGCTCATCCTTGGCCTTAGGGGCCATATATAGTTCACTCAGGGCCACATGTAGGGGACCCTGATCTCCCCATATATCTGACCCTGTTTCAGTGACCTGTTGCGCGATTGCCTGCAACCAGACCGTTTGGTCCTGATGAGTCCACTCACCTCTCACAAATAGCTTATGTAAGAAGTTTTCTCTGGCTATTTTCATATCTACCAAGGTCGTCATTCTGGAATTTGAGTTCCTTCCTGACTTACAGAAGTTTGTATTTTATTTTTGCAAAACAGACCTTTTCCTTAGAGCGTTCCTTTGAGGCGTGCTTTACAGCGTAACATCGTGGTGATCCGACCGGATATGTGGTCAGCTGGCACACTGTATTAATCTGCACAAGTGATAGATCTAACCCAAACGTCCGGCTCGAGCCCCCACTTTGTAAGAGGATTCAATTCAACACTACAGCTAAGTCAATGCCTAGTCTGGGATACTGAATGGAAACCCTTATGGATATATATTTATGTCCAGTTCATGAGTTCTGGATGACTACCCCTGTATAACACCCCTCTCTTGGAATCCCCCTGACCCCACTGAACCAAGAAGTAGTTCTGTTTTGCAAGTTAAAAGGTTTATGTGAGAATTTAAACAATATATATATATCACACTTTATAATAAATTAATAATTGAATATCACACTTAATCTGAGCAGTAATCAATAATGGATAGTCTGGCACTAGCACACTTCTTTATAATCAATGATGAGTGGTTATAGGATGGATAAGATAGCAACAATACTTTTATGGTTTTAAATGGATGCAAGGTGGAATGAAATTGCAGTACAGAAAATAACTTGATAGGGTTTCAGCAAAAGACAATGTAATCACTTTCTTGGACAATTCCCCCCCAGCAGCTTATACAACAGATAGGAGTTTTGAAACACAGGCAAAATGCTTTGAATATGGTGACAATGCAGCAAGAATATGCTGAAAATACTTTTAATTCCCTTCAGGAGGTTCAGGGTGAGTAGTATCTAGTTAATATGAGTTCAAGCTCACTCTAGCAATGATTCAGGGATGGTTCTTAAGAGGCAAACGAAATTTAGCAGTTCAGGCAAAAACAGCTATCTTTTTACAAGTAAAGAAATCGGGCCAAATCGCAAATCGCGGCAAAATTCGCGAGTGCGAGAATCGTGATTACGGCGGAAGTATAAGGAGATTCTAAGCTTTCAGAGGAAAGTTAAACCAAGTTCCTAGCACAAACGGTTCCAGAGATACGGACGATTAAATAAAGGTAGTTTTTTCGGATTTGAAATTTTAAAAGTTCAAAGCGACAGGTTACAGCTTGCAGCTAGAAAATGACAGGTGACAGCTTTGCAAATGACAGGTGACAGTTAGGAGGCAGTTCTGGTTAGATTAAAATAGATTGAATTATATTATTTTAACTAAGAGATTGGTTCTGCACAGTTCTGCTAGGTACTCACAATATATTTTGAAATAGGCCTCCCCACGGATCTGGTCAGGTTTTGGACTGGACTCCGGTTCTGGTCTCGGCACTTCACAGTGATCTGGGTCAGCTCTCTGGTTCTGCTAACAGCGGTCTGGGTCACTCTGGATCTCTGGCCTCTGGTTCTGGATACTGGTCTGCTTTCTCTGGGTACAGCACTGCTTCTGGATCTTTCTATTACAGGGTTTCAGGCCAGAATCAACACCTGGGTCCGGCTGTGAATAATCTGCAAATGATTTTTGGGCCTGCTGACAAATACTTTTGCTTGCAGTGGGCCTTCTTGGTTCAAAGTTCTGTAGTCTCTGTTTAGCTTGGAAGTGTAGGATGTCTGGACATGAAGTCGTCGGTCAGCATGCTCCGCAGCAAATGGAATTGAATGTCCCTACCTGTCCCAGCAGTCTCTTTTTATGTGTTTTGAAAGTGGGTGGAGAGGCTAGCTTTCTAAGCCCAACCCCTTCAGAGTTCTGATAGGTTGGAGAATTCTTTGCGTTCTCACTGGAGAGCAGGATTGTGTGTCAGAATGATGTAATTTAATGGCTTGCAGAAAGGACACTCCCCTGTCAAATTGCACACAAATCTATATTTGATCAAAATACACATTTCTCAAATACATAGTGGTTTGTCATTGCATGTACATATTACCTATCACATGAGGTATACTCTGTTCAAACTCTGCTCTTCCTGAGGGCTTGCATTCAAAAATGGCAACTTATTTTCGATTTTAGTGGGTTATGCAACCTTGGTTCTTCATTAAAAAATATACACATATACACGGCCTGTCCTTACATACTCCAGTAAATTCCCATGTCTCTAGCTTAAACACAGAGTCTGTAGTATCCATAAATAGTGGGGTTTTGCCCCAGAACATCACACAAATTTCCAACGCGTCTTAAAACGTGCACAGAAAATTCACAAGAATTATGGTATCATTTAAATAATTTTGACAAGTCCGCACTGTGAGTTATACATCTTTCTTAGAATCATATTCTGGCCAACAGGGGTGTGTCTTTTCTGGTCACATGGTGTAGAAACCAGTTTATCCAGTTTCTGCCAAGCTCAGAGACCCTGCCCCTCCCAGCTTCTGCCAAGAGGAAGCTATTTTACGGTCCCCCTAATAAACCATCTGCCTGGGCCCTGGAAGGCCCATTGTTCAAGAGGAAGCCATTTATGGCCTCCCCCCAAAAAACCCTCTTCCTGGGTCCTTTGTTTAGTCTCTAGCAGTCCCTTGGTAATTCAATCAGAGAGGGGTAACCTCCCCTCAGAATGCAGCCAGGCCTGAGAACTGCTGTGGATCCAGTTTCACTCCAATTGGGGGGAAGTTGTCGGTCAGAATCCAGTTCCTTAAGCCAGGTCCCAGCTACTGTCACTTTTAGTTACCCAGTTTTCTGCATTCAAATAAAACTAACAATTTTTACACATGCAGCTGGAATGCTGATTCTAAATTCAAAACTATGACATTTTAACAGTGACAAACTATGTGGCAGTCACAAGTCTGTCCCTCAGTTTATTTACACATTTCGATTTTTGGTAATTTTAAATCCAGTTTCAGTTTAAGCCGCTGCAGACCTGCAGAGCTCAGCCAGTCTTGTTATAAACCTTCAAGTCACTTCAGAATATAACTTTACATTGCATCCACCTCTTAGTAAGTCTTTCTTTGGCCTGCTTGGGGTTCATTTATTCAGTTTTACACAAATGTCTGGTGTTGTTTTAAAACGCCGGCTTTCTGATAGTGGTGAGTACTGGTAATGCAACCATTTTTGGGATTTAAGAAAATGAATTCCCCACAGTTCTAGGTTGCTTTTGGCAATCAGCATTGCCATTCCCTATGGTTTCAGGCTACTGTGTGGGTAGCCCACGGTGGTTTTAGGCAGTGCACTTCTGTGCCCATAACATCGGCAAAAATGGGTGGAAGTCTATTCTTTATGCATTTCCCTGTGCATTTTCTGGGAAGCTCTGGCCATCATGATGTTTTCAATGCCAGTAATGCACAGTTTTTTTTTTGGTAGGGCTCGGATGCATGGGTAAAAACATCCCATACCCTTTATCTGTATATGAGGTTGGTCGCCAACTACCTGCCTCACCTAAGCTTTGGACACCAGTTCCAACAAGCTCTTGAAGGTAATATGTTCTATTACCAAAGCAAATTTCAGAGTGGTACTTTTCACTGCAACCAAAATACCAAAACAATACTGCATTTTATTTATTTTTTATTTGGGAGGGACCCCCTCCCAAGCCCCCCCATTTTTCTATCCTTATAACCCACCCCATTGTAACGCCTTACCCCACTACCCTATTTATATTTAATTTTTTCAGTATTATGGTTGCAGGGAAATGTACCACTCTGAAATGTGCTTCGGTAAATTGAATGGGTACCGTCTGGAAGACCTATCCAGTACGGAGGAGCGGGCACACTATCAGAGGAACCGGTGCCACTTTCACCCATGATATTGAATCCCAGAAATACAGATGTGCCGTCATACCTGACGTACCATGTTACCACCCTGAGCACTGACATAGCCAAATGGGACAAAGTGTGAACAGCTGTAAATTCTGTCATGAAATGGTGACGACGCACCAGATGCGTGCCCAACAGGATGTCCCAGGAGCACGCTTCCTTCCAACAGGGAAACTGAAGAACGAGGCACACAGCGACTCCGGGAGATGCTGTGCATGCCTGATAGGGTTACGCGCATCACAGGAACCTCAGCAAGAAGATGTCCAGAAGTGGCATCCATGTGCAACATTTCACCCAGCATCATCATTATGATGATTAGGGCCACAGAAGTGATACGATCTGTGCCACTCTAAATGAGGCACGGCTGTGGGTCACACCATATCAAATAGTAACTGACTGCAAACACAGTCCTCCGATATCCCGCTGCAGGCACAAGCGCACAGATTGTGGGCACTGCATAGATTGTACACACTCTGATGTGGAGTCGAGTTTCTAATGAAAAATGGTGGGTGCATCAGGGGTGTTGCTAGGTCTGGAAAAGATCTGGGGCTACGCTAATGTCGGGACTGTAGGGATTCGGGGCTAGCTAACCTTTTTAGTTGTAGCCCCTGAGTTTCTATCCGGGGCTACAACCGAAAGACCTGGGGCTATAGCCCCCTAAGCCCACCCCTAGCAACGGACAAAGGAAAAGCAAGAGCATCAATAAGCCCAGCAGTTGCAGTTGGGTGCACTACCTGAGGCAGACTAGCACAGATGACCGCTACAGGCAGTGACAGGCAGCAGGATTGGGAGGCTAGCATGCAGAATGTGTGGTTTTTGCATACATGCATGATAGAGTAAATGCACCTCTTGATCATGTAGTGTTAACTGTCAGTGTACTGCCTGGTGAATGTGGAATGGTGGGGCCAGGGTTTCTGGGAAGGACAGTTGGAAGGAACTGGACGGAGATACCCTAAACTGGAAGGGTGCTAACCTGCTCATCTCCCGTGTAAATTCCTACCTGTGCATTTCCTGTTTGTACTTACCTGGGTCCACGTGGTTCGTGAGTGGTTCCCAGATACTACATTTTGGTGACGAGTGATGCTTTGGAGGTGTGCAGGCCACAGAGATCGTGTAGAGGTGGCTTTTTGCACAGTTCATGCAGGTGCAGTGTATGCCGCACATAGTGTTTCATGTGCGCAATGTACACTGCTCCTGCATGAACTGTGCAAAGAAAACACTTTCGGCTCTGAATCGCTGCCACCAGTTCCTGCCTAAAGCCCTGCCACACCTGACCACATTATATTGAAACAAAGTGGACCAGTAGAATGGGATGACACATGAAGTCTTTTCTCAAATATACATTTTTAATATTTAATAACTACAAATTCCACATAATTCATGTATGTATGATGTAAAACCATAAAATCAAATAATTCATTCCATCACTTGGACATTCATATTTTAAGCATTCACACTTAATCCCATACTTTCACTTTCAAAGAATCGAAAATAAAACCAATTTGGCATATCAAAGCAGTGTAAACTATTGCTCTGAGTATAATCTTCCTTAGTTTTTGCATATACTAATGACCCGGTCCAAAGTATCAGGTGTCAGAGATCTGGTGTTTTTATTAATCCAGATGCACACTGCAAGTCGTCTGCAAGTCATCGACACGTGTTTCGGTTTCAAAAGACCTTCAGGATGTAGGGCACAAAGAAACTCTGCCCTTTTCGAAAGCGTGTAGGCCAATGTTCATTTTAAAAAACATACATATACATTCATCAGAAGAGTGTCATCCCTATTTTATTTAAGTGGTGACTAGTATTGTCACAAAAGTGTATCTACAAAATAGAATCACCAAGGACTACTCACCCCCAAGACCCAACTTCTGGGGTAAGTAAATAGAACGTCGGAATCAATCCTCCACAGGACTCTATAGTATTCTAGACATCCTGTGGATAAACAAAGCATACCACTAGGTCTATTTTTGATCACCCAAGGTAGGTAATAATCAAACACCAAGCCATGCTGCACTCCATTAAAAAGACATTAGAAAGCGATGTACCAAAATACACTTACAATCTCTGTTGATCCATGCGATCAAAAATTCATTCACACGCCTTCGGCGTAGTCAACTGATATATTCCAATTGTTGAATCCGGATGGTTCACATATGGACCAATGCACAGACCTCACCAGGGTCTTCCACCACTGTAAGAGTAGAGGAGACATACTAGTCAATAACTTGTGTGGTCTTGCTGCCACACAACGCTACTCAATAAAGTTGCACATGCCAACTCAGGATTAGAACACAAGTTGTCTGTTATGATGGAGATGGAAATCCCTCAGTGCCTCAGGATCAGGTCTACTACATTCCCAAAGGTAATATATTATATCGAGTCCTGATACCACTCAGATATGTTCTCTCATGTGGTCGTAAAGTACATGCAGCGTTCGCTCACACGTGTTCAATGCTGCCCCACCAGGCTGTCGAATCAACGGAGTGCAAAACAAATCAGTCCCCCTTCTACCGGCTTCGGCGCCAAACTTACATATTTAAATTGGATCTAAACCGTTAAATACGAGGCAACAATTACCGCTGGCTTACCGGCACAGGTTTGTGGCGTTCGAAAAACAATCCAGCGGCACGTCTCTACTCTCGTTCGCAATGAACATAGAAAGGGGACGTCCACTTTATATAAACAAAAGGACGTCGGCTGGTGCGCTCGATACAAAAAAAGGGACTCAAATAGATCCCAAAAAGGCTACAGTGCAACTAGATATCCCTTTCGTCATGCCATCTTAAATTGAACTAAGAGCACAAACAGGAGACTCAAAAGCCTATCGCGATGGCAGCCGTGCTATTAGGTATTGGTCTCAGGAATGATTAAGCATAAATAGTGTAGTCATGTGTCATATTTACAGGACACGTTGTGCTGCGATAAACAATCCCAGCATATAATTATTGGAGCACCTCAGTGTGACATCTGACAATAGCTATCAGCACGCATCAGTGTGACATCTGATAATAAAAAATAAAAATTAAAAATCCTGTTCATAATTATAACGGGAGGGGGACCCCCTGATGGTCAAAACCGTGTCATCAGTATATCAATACACCTGAAAATGTTCACCGTGTTATTATAGTCTATACTGTACAAGAAGATCTAGTCAACATAATTTCTCCATTCCAACATGGATATATAGGGCTCTCGATTAATAAACTTTGAGTACTGACCCAAGATCCAATATTCAGCAGAGTGAAAGGTATACCAAACATCTAAGTGCATACATTCATTTTTACTCAATTATATTCCACATTGATGTAACAGGGTTGGGAAAGAACAAAGTTATGTACAAATTAAGTAAGGCACAATTCAACTTTATGATCTACCTCTCAGTTTTTTACAACCAACTTGTTCCACTCTACTGAAACATTAAGTCCATTCCGGACCGTATCCAAAGTATAAATCCATTTCTGTTCTATACGATGTAATATTGACCCCATATCACCTCCTCTCATATTGTTTTTTAGGTGTTGAAGTACAAACCAACGTAGATGTATGTCTTTAGGCTGGAATTTAACAAAAATGTTCCACAAGGGGTTTGTCAGCCACTTTGTTCCTTATGCAGCTTCGATGTTCTGAAATTCGTTGTCTGACTTCACGTGTCGTTTTCCCCACATACAACAGTTGGCACGGACACTTAACAACATAAATGACATTTTTGGTCAGACAATTAGTATGGTATTTCATTTTCCAGACTTTTTCCCCGTACTTGAACTCTCGTGTAGTTTCAGTAAGTGGACAAGCCACACATTTGCCACATCTGTAGTGACCAAGAATCGGGGGCAACGCCCATTGGTTATTAATAGTTTGTTCTTTTGTTGGTTCCCTATAAGTATGTACCAATTTCTGTCTCAGATTTTGGTTAGGTTTAAAGGCAAACATAGGTTTTTGTATAAGTGACCCTGGTTGTTTTATCAGGTTCCAATGTTTGATTATGATCTTTTTTATATCACTACTTACAGGATTAAATGTTGTCACACATACAAGACGTTCTCTCCTTTGCTTTCTCGAGTAGTAAGACATATATCTCGATTAGTGTATTCAGCTCTTTTCATTTGATCTTTAATTAGTCTTCTCGGGTACCCTCTATTTACAAGTCTCTCTTTTAGATGTTCTGCGTGTACCTTGAACTCGTCTTTTTCTGCACAGTTCCTCCTAATACGCATAAACTGCCCGTAAGGGAGGTTCTGGCGTAAACTGGACGGGTGAAAACTGTTGAAATGAAGAAGGGAATTCTTATCAGTGGGTTTTTTTAAAAAGAGTGGTGATGAGTTGGTTCCCAGATTTCTTGATAACTAAATCAAGAAAACTTACTTGACGGTGACTATACTCAATAGTATATTTGATATTCATGTCACACTGGTTTAGCCAATCGTGAAATTCCATTAATGACACCACAGAACCCCTCCAAATTAAAAATACATCATCGATGTACCGTCTCGAAAGTATTAGATAGAGTTGCAACGTAGGGTGGGCACTCAAAGCATTACTGGAACCCAAAATGAACTTATCTTCATGGTCGGCCATATATAGGTTGGCGACATCTGGAGCAAATGTAACACCTGACCACAACCTGCTCACAATAGAGCAACAACCTGCTTATATGAAAGCAGTAAACCACACTACATTCACAACCATTACAATAAAACGAATCCTACATCTGCCAGGGTCTGCCACAACCCAGGCTCAGGTCTGCCCCACCTGAGCGCAACCTCACTTCTCACACCAGAGCATCAACAACACCAACCATAACCTGTCATGCCACCAAACAAACACCCCAGAGCCCTACAAACAACCACCAAAAGCCAAACACAACCGCAAACACATTTCCCAAAGGAATAAATAAACGGAAAAAACAGTAGAAAAGCCAATGACAAAGCAAACAACACATAAAACACGAACGTGACTGCAAGGGAGCAGCACGTTGAAACTACCGAACACTGTTGTCTAGGCCATGCTCACGTGGAAACAGCACCTCTCACCCAGACACAGTATAGTCACCCCCATGTCCAAGTGCTTCTCCAATACATTTCTTTTAAAAGCATAGCAGGTCGTGTTATAAACCAGTTACAATGCAACTCCAATACCTCAACTACATTTAAAACCTCCTGCTAACTTTCTGCACAACAGTGCACTAATGTCTACTCCTCGACATTAAACCACTACAACTTCCTGTACACCAGTGCGCCAAAGCCTACAACCTGACATTGACTACTACATCTTCCTGCACAACAGTGTACAAATGTCTAAAACCTGATGTAACTGCTACAACTCCCTGCACAAAAGTGCGCAAATGTCTACAACCCGGCTTTTCCTATTTCAACTTCCTGCACAACAGTGCACCAATGCCTACAACCCGACAGTGACTACTTCAAGAGCCTGCACAACAGTGCAATAATGACTGCTACCTGACATACCAACTACTAACTTACCACATAACCATGCAGAAAAGTCTACTAACTTAACACTACCAGTTATTAACTGCCTGCACAACGTGCAGATATGTCAACCACCTGACATTACCAAATCCCCATCACTACCACTGTCTACACCACTTCTACCTTTGTGTACGCCCGTGCATTACCATACCCCCTGACATCAACATACTCAAAACAACAACCCTTACTCAGTACGCACATCAGATCAACTCCCTGACATCAACATATTCCAACAACCCTTACTCAGTACACACATCACAACTACCACTCTTCCATGCATCACACTCCGCTACACAAACTCACCACACCATCACATGTACAGTGAAAATGTAAACAATAGTCTTCCGAGGGTAGTGGTGATCAGGAACCACCCTCCGTGAACTTCAGAACACCATATACAGGGTCTCATCCTGAGTTGGGTGGTATCCTGGCGCCAATTGCACCGGTATACCGCACAATGCAATTAGTGTTACCTCAACTCGTTCTGGCGCCGGATACCGAGATGCAGGGGGGAGATAAATCCCCATTCCCATTGGGTCCATTGGACCCAATGAGGGTTTGTTGACGTTATTAGCGGTGGCAAAATTAGCACAGTGCTGAAAATGGGTGCAAAATGGTGATTTTTACCTGCAGCAAAAAGCTGGAGGTAAAATTCCCATGTTTCCGCCCATTTCAATATTGGCCGGACAGTTGAATGCACTGGTAATAGCGTTACTGCTGCATTTTTCCGCTACTCCCAACTTGTAATGAGGCCCACATTCCCCTAAAACCATATGCTGACAGATATTAAATCACATAATGCTAATGGTAAAAACATAAATGTCCATGGTGAATAAATCACTCCCCAACACATGGTGTACTAACTACACCCAAACCCCTTAAATTTGCTAACAGTGTATTATACTACATACAAAAACACTAAAGGTGTACTAATCCACACTCTACTGCCAGGGACGTCATTTGGAGGTTGCAAGGGGTCACAACTGCGAACCCTGAGGTCTTGCTTGCTATCCCTGTGGTCTCCTTAGCAACCCCTACAAAAAAAAGAAATGTGAAAAGTTTTTTTTTCTTCTAACTGTACGCTACTGGGCTGTGGCCAGCGACATGTGGCTGTTTGTCTCTGGAGTGGCTGACTTTCTTGTTCAGGTCTCTTAAAAAAAAAAATACAGGGCTTTGCACAAGTGTAACACTTTCAGCAGTGACCCTAAATATAGGAATAACAAATAATTTGTCTTTCTGGAATTCTCTACAATAATTGCTCGACTCATTAAATGTTTTTTTTCAGGCACACTTCAGGGGGCGAGTCACTGATTTAGTCTGTTCTTAAACACCTCAACTCTGCCTTTCATCCTTATGAGGTTGAGAAATGAATACCAACACAGGTTGGGTGATATTGTATGTATATTTGTTCTATATAAAGCGCTTATGCGTAAATGCTTTATAAAAACACATCATTTGGCCTTGGACGTCTGCTTATATTCACAGTAATTTGGTAATATGTGCCTGTGCACACTGATATTAACGATACATATGGTGATTTATTCTTGTATGAAATGGCTATTACATTACAGTGATATCGTAACCATATTTTTCATAGTGTACTTAGGACAATGCTATTTGATGCCTCTTCCTGTTTTGCCAAGGGGTGAAAGGTCATATTCCATCATTTCAGGGTTGGGTCAAATGACATCACTTCCTGTGATGTCATCAGAGGTCAAGGGTTGTATGATGTCACTTCCGCTACCCCAGGCTTTTTGGTGAAATGACGTCCCTGCCTACTGCATGCAAATAATTGTGCAGGTGCACTAATAACACCAATATCTACTCATACTTCAACATCACACACTTAATAGTCACTCAATTTCCCCACAATGCACTACACAACGCATCATCAATAATAGTAAAATACATCTTCAAGGTTTACATTACATAACCACATAATTAAAATGGCACCCAAAAAAACGCCTTGCACTGCAAACCTAGAATTCTGCATGTAACTGTTAATCTCTGCCTAGAGCGGCTGCCATTGCTTAATTGGGGTGTCAAAAACAGTGTCAAACGCTAAACAAAACAAAATCCTCTCCGTGCAGCCGTACAAAATGAACACAGTAATTCAACCTTCCTAATGCTGTGTCGCCTCCTGCAGCGCTGCCACAATAACATTACCTCATCTGTCCTCATTGGAACGCTCTTCAGCATCCATCCTGAGAAAAAGACGCAGCAGTGCATACTTCTTTTCTTTTTCCCCTGAAAATACAGTCGCCGCCATGCTGATTAATGAAGATTACCCAGCCTAGAATAGCCCAGAGAGTCTTAAATCTACTAAAGACACAGAGGCAAGCATTATGCGTCAACTTCCTTTACTTGCTCTCACAGCAGCAAACAAATGTAAACGTCGAGAACTATGAAAAAAGAGCAATGATATCAACATTAACTGGGTTTTGTACTTCCAATTGAAAAATATCTTCTGAGGCCACCATATCCATACTCTTCCAAGCCTCATAAGCCCCTTCGTTACAGAGTCCTTATGCTTTCTTATCCGATCGATGCCAACCTTCCCTCTTGACTGTACTACAGCCGCTGCTTAGATCCAACACGTAACAAACATAAAGCGGCTAACCGAGCCGAACTGTGCTCCTTCTGAGGGTCCCTCTTCTCTCCAATCCTTCAAGTAGTCTGACTCTGCTCTGTGCCTGCTATCGAACAAGCATAATATTAACCAGATTAGTGTGGGAACACAATTTAGAAAAGACAGCATTTCTCACTTTGATTAAATTGTTCATACAGGAGGGATAATGCTTGACTCCATGTCTTAAATAGAAACAAGACTCCCTGTGTTATTCTAGGCTGGGTAATCTTCATTCTATGGCAAGACCAGAGGCGAGCATTATGCCAGTTTAACGCTTATTTACTACTGCTGCCTCTACTGCGTGATTGGCTTAAAATAAAAAAATTAAGTCACATAACTAGGCCAATCTGTTGTTCTGATAATTTCCTCCAAACTCACCCCCATTGCAAAAGCTTTAAATGCCATAGCACCCCTGACCAAATGCACTCAAATATCAATGCCAGCTTATTCCATAATCCACTTGACCCATCTTGCTGTAGTGGCTGTGGATGCTTGCCCAAAAGGTGCTCGTTGTGTTATGAACAGCTGGGTAAACTTCGCTGGCCTATGCACGGCAGTCGCTCTTCCATATGCCCTCAAACAATTTGCCATGCAGAGTTTGGGTCTGTCTGGGAAACAGGGGTAAGAAATGGTCCTACAATTAGTCTTCATGCACCTGCTCACTGTGAAGATGACCCCTTCTGGGGAGAAAGTCTTCCTCGCTAAGTCCAAGGCTCTCATGTCTGATACTCTCTTGCGTGACACTAAACACAGTAGGATGGTCAGCTTAGCTGAAATATGTTTTAGCTGTAACCCCCCATTGTCTGCCCATTCTTCCAAATTTGGTTGCCTGTTGAATTTCGCTTACCCTTCAGCAATAAGCATAATACTGGATGCTACCCAACTGGGTTACCGTAGCGCGAGTCATGTCCCACAGAAATCGCAGATCTATAGAATCCTACATTCTGGAGCGCCTTACCTTCCTGAAACAAGCCTACTAGAAAGTTCAGGATGTCCACTATAGATGCTGAAATGGGACTCTCCACACACCATCTACAGATGTGTTCCATGTCGCTTTATAACTCTTCACTGTACTGAGCACCCAGGATTCCTCAATGAGCTCTGAGGCCTGTTACAAAAGACTCGGGAGTCTCCATCTCGACCTGAAATCTTGCATTTCCGTAACTTCATAGTCCCTTCTGACACCAGCGGGTGTACCTTGCCGTTTGGTGCTCTCAGCAACCCCACAAATGAAGGTAATATCAAGGGTGTATACACCAGGAACTCCATCATGACCAGGAACCATATGTGCGAACTCCAGCACAGTGTCACTAACACTATGGAAACTCTCTCTTTCCTCGCTTTGTCCAGAACTCTCGCTATAATTTCAAAGGGAGGGAACGCAGATCCCCTGTCTCATCCCATGTCTGCAGGAAAGCATCTTTAGCTTCCACCCCCTGGATACGGCTTCCACCTGAAGTACCTTGATAGCTGATTGTTCACCCTGGAAGCTCAGAGGTGTAGCTGAAGTTACCCCCACTTCTTCTCGATGTCCCTGAAGACTCCTTCCTCCAGCTTCCAGTTGCTGTCATTGATAAGGAACCAGATGTTCCAGTCGGCCACCACGTTGTCCGGGCCTGGTAGGTTTTCCGTTACCACTGAGATCTTCCTCTCTAGGCAGAAGTACCAAAAGTCCTTCGCTATTTCTACAAGCATCCTTGATTTGGTGCCTCTCAAGTGATTTATGTAACGCACCGCCAAGATGTTATCCATTTGCAGGAGCACGCAGAAGCCTACTCACCATTCAACAGGGAGCGGGTTGCAAACAAACCTGCTAGCAACTCCAGGCAGTTGATGTGAAGGCTCAAATCTTGCTCGGTCCATCGACCTCCTGTCTCTACTTCACTGTATCTGGCCCCCAGCCTAGTCTGCTGGTGTCAGATTCCAGAATGGCATCCGGTTTCCTGATGAAGATGGCCCTGCTGTTCCATGCTTCCATATGCTCCAATCACCACTACAGCTGCGTCTTGGACTCTCAGTTTATCTCCACTAGCTGGTCATAGGACTGTGCCCTCCAAAGGTTCCAGGCTTTCATTCTCTGCAGAGCTCTGTAACGCAATGATCCTGGGGAAAATGCATGCATTAAGGCTGCCAGGAGCCCTATGATTCTTGCAAGCTCTCTGAGCAATATGTGCATCCTGCTCAAGACACTCCTCAGCTCCACTTTGATCTCTCTTAACTTCGCCACTGGTAGCTTGAGCACACTCTTCTGCGCGTCAATAATGATTCTGAGGAACTCCAGGCTCTGGGTCGGAATCAGATTGGATTTCTCCACGTTGATCGGAAACCTTACACTCTCTAACAGCTGTGTGGCTGTGTGGCTGTCTCGGTTTGCTCCTGTAATGCCTCTCTTTCTTGGGACATGAGGATCATGTCATCTAGATGCAATATTATTTTCAGGCTCTGCACTCGCAGAGCTGAGACTACCAGCTTCATTAACTTGGTGAAGCATCAATGAGACGTTAAAAGTCTGAACGGTAGACAGGTAAAGTCCCATACTTCCCTCATCCCAGACAAAATGGTGGTACGCATCTTTTAAGTCTAACCTTGTGAGCCAGTCCCCTTCTCTGAGGATGTCCTTTAACAGATGGATACTATCCATTTTGAAATGACGGTACAGGATCCATTCGTTCAGTCCTCTGAGGTAAATGACCAGTCTCATTTTCTCTTTTCTGTGGGTCAAAAACAGATTGCTGTGGGTCAAAAACAGATTGCTGATGAAACCTTCCTGTTCCCCTTGGGCTGGCAGTATCGCACCCTTCCCAAAGAGGTCTTTGACCTCCGCTGCCAATAGCTGGCTGTCCGATTCCAAAAGGATTATCGGAGCCGGTCTCCTTACCTGTACGCTCTGCTCAAAACTGTAGGTGTTAACCCTGCACTGTCTGCAGTATCCATTCATCCCCTGGCAATCTCTGGCAGTTTTCTAGAAACAAGGCTGTGCTGCCCCCTACAGGAGGATACACTCTTGAGTCCCTTACCTGAAGTGATTGCCGGTTGTCGGCTGTTCTGTTACCACCTTCTGCCTCTGCATCCTCTTCCTCTAGCCGGGAAGAAATGTCTTTTCTGCTAGACTCCCACTAGTGGGCAGCTCCTTGACCCTGAGGTCTCCTGCCGTAGAAATGGCTGGTTGAGTGACCTCGACCACGACCGGCCTCTCGGAAAATCCCAATGGGAAAGTTCTTCCTGATCAAAGTCTGGGTTTTATCTAGTGCTGAGGAGGTGTTGGTGAAGCAACTCAGATCTTTTGTGATGGAGTCTCCAAATAAGACTCCATGGGAAACCTCCCCCCATTCGAAGGAAGCCAGGTCTCCCAATTTTTGTTCGATATCAATGAGAAGGCTTTTCCTCCTTTCCGCTGCTATTGCGCAGTTCGCGTTGCCTAGTAGGCACACAGCACATGGTGCCCAGTTCACCAAAACTGGGGGATCCACAGGTTGCCCTGTGTCCCTTACCGCTCTGCAAGGTCCATCATCTTGGCCAGTGGCCCCGCTACGTCTAGCAATTTGTCCTGGAACACTCACCATGTCCAATCAATCCCTTTCTTGGGATCTTTGTGGCTCTAGGCCATGAAAGCCAGCAGCTTCGAGTCTAGGTCTGGGGTCTCTGCCACCTTTCCTGAGAACAGCGGGCAAGGGCACTCAGCTCACAGCCACTCTCTTACCTCCTTGCCAGGTGGATATCTTATGTGAGCGCTCATGTAGTTCGCTACTCTCGGAGAAAGTGTCCATCCCATTGACCTCAGATGAGTAATCATGTCCTGTCGAACATATCGTCAGTCTTGGAAATCTGCATCTGTGTCTTTTCCTCCTTCGTTTGGCATTTTGGACCTCTCTGTTCCTCTTCTGAGGAGGTGGGGCTCTGTGACGTCGGGGAGTCGATATCCACTACTCTCTCTTAGAGAGAGCAGGCTGACATTTTGAACCCATATTCTTCTCCCCTGGGTTGGGGATCAGGAGGCTAAACACCCTGTACTTCGCCAGAGCATTTATTAATTGGGCGAGCCAGTCTTCGGCCTCCGGAAGGCAATCCTTCCTATGGTAATGGTGATCCACGAGAGTCTGAGAGGAGCACCTCTCACTGACTTCTCTTTCTTCCCCTTTGCCCCTTCACAAGCGAAGGGACTCTTACTTGATGGTCCTGCCTCCAGGTGCTGTCGGTCTGCCTCAGAGCCTTTCCTGCAATGTAAGCCAAATACCATTGACTACAGCTAGTCCAGCCTTTTCTGGATCGGATGGAAACCCTTCTTTATGGTTTTCTTCAGGGTACGAGTTACTTCATCCTGTAACTCAAAGGACAGGGGTGGAGGCTCTGGTACTCACAGCCCATATCCTCTTCTTCCCACTCCTGCTCCTCCTGCTCGGACCACTCAGAGCTCATCCTTGCGCTGTGTTCTGGTATTCTGGTGTAAATATATATATATATATATATATATTTCTGAGGCTTGTGGAATCTGCTTAGATCATATGCTGTGCATAGGCCGACATCTAGTGGAAGCTGCAGAGTATTACAGTTTGTTTTTCGAAACTCAAAAATGGGCGTCGACACATGGCGTGTCAGTAATACTATCCCTAGTGTGACTTCCACTGTACCCATGATCCCTCATGCGTGTAGGACCCTCAGATTGTTTTTTTCTGCCATACTTGACAGAAGCATTCTGCGGAGTTCCCTGGCTTTCAGCCATATTTTGCTAAAAATCAATAATAATTCCCCGTTTCTTCCACCCACACGTCGAATCATCGAGGTTCGAAGCCGGCCCGGAGAAGAAACAACCGTCGAGAGCTGCACGACGGACTTTGGGCCTCGGAAGGCCGCTGGCCTCGGCCCGGGCCTTGGAAGGCCTCTGGCCTCGGCCCTGCAAGTAGGGAGAGTGGGGGGGTCAAAACATACTCTACACTGGTATATATTTTCCTACACACACTAGCCCGCTGCCACAGGGTGCGTATGGAGGGTACCCCTTTCAAATTCTGCGCCAAGTGCAACCGCAAGTATCCTTGGGTTGACAAACACGCCACCTGTAACCTCTGCTTGCCGAGGGACCACCCCGAGGCGAACTGCAGAGCGTGTAGCCGGTTCAAGGCTAAGACACTTAAGGACCGCTCGACCAAACTTTGGGCCCACCACGCCAGGCAACGCGAGGCCATGGAAGCGGAGGGCACCTTCAGTGATGGCAGCGATGCCGTACTTTCGGACGGTGAGGGCAACGGGGCGTCGAAACACACACAAGCGCAAGTCCCCGACCTCGGAAGGCTGACCGGCAGGGCAGTTATGGGGAACACACCCCGCGACACAAGCGCTACCCACACCACTTCCACACCTAAGCACTCGAAGTCCAACCGAGACTTGACACGCGTGTTGAGTTCTCGGAAAGAGGCACACAAAGAGCGGTCCACCAAATCGGTGTCCTCTGAGCGTTCTCGGTCAAGATCGCCTCACGACACCAGGCAACCATCCACAGTTTCCAAAAGGGCCTCACTCACCAAAGTCATGGAGGTACGCTCGTCAGAAGATGAAGCCGACCGCCAGCCCCAGGCTGCTCACCAAGAGTCGGCGTCAGCAGATTGTTTGGCGGCTGCTTCCGAATCCCGACGCCCTCAGTCTAAGGAAAGGGACACTACCCCCGAATCTCGACGCCAGGCGTCGAAAAGCTCTGAGAGGGTGAAAACACCAGGGAAACACTCTTCCACTCATGGGGAAGGGGGGAAACAGCAGAAGAAACCATCTCACCCTTCTTATGCACCAAAATTACATAAAGACAGTTCTAAGTCTTCTAAGTCTTCTGATAAACAGCTAGCCAAGACCCCTGCACAAGCCCATAGGTCCAGTCAAGTCATAGAAGGGGAACCCTCTCAAGAAAGGGTCATTGCCAGCTCCAAAGAATGGACCAGTGAGGGTATAGACAGGGTTATGTCTAGAATGTCCTCCATAGCAGACTTCTACTCCAAGAACCCAGAACACTTCCTCTCCTATACCCCTGACAGTGCTACTCCATCAGGGTCTAGGGACCTGCAGCCCCCTGGTAAGAAACCTCGGTTTGAGACCCCAACGCAAGGTCGGTCTTCAGACCCTTTTTACATCCAGCCTTACGCCCAGCATAGTGAGGATCCACTACAGGATGAGGATCCAGACTTGGTAACGTTGGACGACCAAACTGGGGTGGACTATTATGGGGATGACGAGGACCAAGAGGAGGAGGAAGATGACCCAGAAGTCTACAGAATAGACTCCCCAGTAGGCTAAGAACCTCAAGTTACCGACTCTCCAGTCGACAACCAGCCCCTCCTAAATGAGGTCTTTACTAGAGCGGCAGAACACTTCCGCATAGACACCCAACGGGCACAGGAGGAGAGCGACTTTGCTGAGGAACTAGTAGGAGAAAAGAAACCAATTGCTCAGGCTATTCAAATTCTCAAGTCCATTCAACGGAGAATTGATCCTTCCCTTCTCAATCCTAACCTCACCAGGGCAGTAAACCCCAGAGTCGAGAAATTGTTCAGGGCAGCCCAATCAGACCCGCTTTACATAAGGGGGCAACTGAAGCCGGACTCCCTGGTAGTTACTAATACCCGGAAGAGGGTGGGAACGCCTCTATCATCATCTGAGGCTCCCCCCCCGACATGGAGAGCAAGAAAATCTACGGGTTGGGAAGGAAGGTAGCCTCCACTTCCGCTTACCAGGCAAGGATTGCCAACTCCACCACTCTGCTGGCTAGTTACAACTGCCACCAGTGGAAGCAAGTAGCTGCCTTCATCGACTCCGCACCGGAACCCTTAAAGGGCCAGGTGGCCCAGGTTGCATCAGAGGGGAGAGCCGTGTCCGGTTGCATCCTTAAGGCAACTTTTGATGCCACAGATAACGCCAGCAGGCTAATAGCAGAGAGCACTGTCATTAAGAGGCATGCTTGGTTAAGACAGTCAGGGTTTAAACTCGAGACACAAGCATCCCTAATCGACATGCCGGTGGAGTCTAATCTACTGTTTGGCAAAGCGGTAGAGGACGCATTAAAGAATGCCAAAGATGAGTATGAGACTCTGAAATCCCTGGGACAATTGACCAACAAGCCCCCTAATCAAAGAGGCAATAGTAATTTTCGTCGCCCACGCGGCCAAAATTCACAAAGAGGCTCCAACTATTCACAGGGGCAGGGTACTTCATGGGGTAACAACCAGCAGTCTACCCAGAGTTACAGCAGAGGAAACAAGAGGGGGCGTGGTAAGGGTAGAGGCAGCCCCAGCAGACGCGGCACGCCTCCCACAAAACAGTGACGCCGCGTTCAGGGTCCCTTCTCACGCATCCCCAGTAGGGGGACACATTACCAACTTCACCCAAGCTTGGGAAGGGATCACATCAGACAGATGGGTGCTGTCCACAGTGTCTGCAGGATACTGCATAGAATGACTCGAGCGTCCCCGAAACCACCCTCCACGTCAGAAAATATATTCCTCAGACCACCAGAAGATCCTCCTCGAGGAGATCGTCAATCTTCTAGCAAAGGACACAATGGATCTCGTCCCGGGCAACCAGGTAAACAAGGGTATTTATTCAACTTACTTCCTTGTGCCAAAAAAAGATCTGACAATGCGCCCAGTATTAGACTTACGCCCTGCAAACAAGTATGTCAAGCCCCAAATGTTTTGCACGACTACTCTCCAAGAGGTAATCCACCTCCTAAAAAAGGGGGATTACATGGCAACATTGGACATGAAAGATGCCTATTTTCATATTTCCATGTTCCCAGCGCACAGAAGATTCTTGCGCTTCAAGGTGGACAGTCAGCACTACCAGTTCAAGGTGCTGCCCTTCAGTATAGCCTCGACTCCAAGGGTATTCACCAAGGTACTGGCGGTGACGGCGGCACAACTATGCAGGGAGGCAATCCCAGTGTACCATTACCTCATCACGGGGGAGACCCCAGTAATTTGCAGCTCAAACATTCAAAGAACGATCAACCTCCTCTTTGAATTGGGTTTCTCCATAAACGAGAAAAAAATCAAGCCTAGTGCCAAGCACCTCCAAACAGTTCCTAGGAGCTGTCCTAAACACTCAAGAGGGGTTGGCCTTTCCATCAGAGCAAATTCCTCTATATCAGCCCGGTCGCGAGATAAGGGTGCGCAAAGCGATGCGTTTGATAAGCATGACGACGTCATGTATCTACCTGGTCGCCCACACGCGCCTGCGCATGCGGCCCATGCAAGAATGGTTGGCGAAACAGTGGTCTCAGGCAAGTGGTCAGTGGGACGATCTAGTGGTTGTTTCGCCAACACTTGTACAAAGTCTTCACTGGTGGACAAGAGAGAACCTGTCAAACGGGAAACCCTTTTACGATCCAGAGGTACAGGCTGTAGTCACTACGGACGCATCCCTGTCAGGGTGGGGAGCACACCTCCTTCACCACACAGCTCAGGGTCTCTGGTCTCACACAGTGGCCAAGAATCATATCAATCTGCTAGAGCTTCTGGCAGTTTTCAGAGCGCTTCAAGCGTTCGAGCCCCACCTGTTGAACCTGTCAGTGCAGATCCTGACAGACAGCACAACAGCAATGTTTTACCTAAACAAACAGGGAGGGACTCGTTCGCCAAATCTGTCCAAGCTTGCCCAGAAAATCTGGAAATGGGCACTCATTCAGAACATTTACCTGTCATCTCAACATGTTCCAGGGGATCTCAATTCGCTAGAGGACGCTTTGAGCAGAGATCCCCTCCCAAGAGAACACGAATGGTGTCTACTCAGAGAAGTCGTAGAAGACATCTTCTCACAGTGGGGTTTCCCCACTACAGACCTATTTGCCACAAGCGAAAACAGGCAATGCCTAGGATTCGCATCCAGGTTCCCCCAGCCAGATACCAAGGGGAATGCCCTGTGGATGAACTGGTCAGGGATGTTTGCCTACGCTTTTCCACCAACCCCTCTCATGAGGAAGGTGGTCAACAAAATGCACAGGGAATCAATGAGGCTCATCCTAGTGCTCCCATGTGCAGACTAGCAGTGTGCGAACCCATCAGACTCCCGTGCTGGTACAACCTACTGTCCCAGCACCAAGGTCAAACAGTGCATCCTCAACCCAGCTCAATGAACCTGGCAGCATGGCTCCTGAAATCATAGCGTTTGGACATCTCAACTTACCACAGAGATGTATGGACATCCTAAAGGAATCTAGGAAACCTAACACGAGGCACTGTTAATTTGATAACTGGAAAAGATTTGTTATCTGGTGCCAGAATAAGCAAATCAACCCAGTTGATTGCACTCCTTCCAATATTGTCACTTACATGCTCCACCTGCTGGATGCAGGCCTGGTATTTAACTCACTAAAGGTACATCTGGCAGCGCTTTCAGCCTACACCACTTCCCACAACAAGGTTTCGTGGTGGAAAGTACTAGTGGTTAAAGCCTTCATGGAAGGGGTAAAGACACTCCACCCTCCAATTTTAAACCCACCACCTGGTTGGGACCTTAATGTGGTGCTTGCTAAGCTCATGGGCCCACCATTTGAACCCATGCATAAAGCCAGTCTCAAACACCTGACCTATAAAAATGCTTTCTTAGTAGCCATTACATCCATAAGAAAGGTCAGTGAAATTCAGGCTCTGTCAGTGCAGGATCCTTTCTTTACTGTTCATAAGGACAAACTGGTTCTACGAACACAACCTAGGTTCTCACCTAAGTTTATTTCTAAATTCCACGTTAACCAGTCCATCGAGCTTCCGGCCTTCTTCCAAGAACCCAATAGCTCTGCTGAGGTGAAACTACACACTCTAGATGTGCGAAGAGCAGTCCTCTACTATGTAGACAAGACCAGACCGCTAAGGAAAACAGACCAACTGTTTGTCTCTGTAGCTACAGGCAGAGAAGGAGATCGCGTCTCTAAAGGTGCCATCTTCAAATGGATAGTCAATTGTATCCAACTATGTTACTCCCTTTCTGAAAAGACTCTGCCTTTTTACGCCAAGAGCCCACTCTACAAGAGGCATTAGGGCCACTCTGGCTTTCATTGCAAATGTACCCCTTGACACCATTTGCAAAGCAGCTACTTGGAGCTCTATTCACACTTTTACTCAGCATTACTGCATTGACACTCATTCCAAGACAGATACTCGAGTGGGACAAGCGGTTCTAAGACATCTGTTTGCTCAGGACCCTTCTCACATCCCACCTCCTTCTTCTAGCACTGCTCGCTATTCTATGCACAGCATGTGATCTAAGCAGATTCCACAAGCCTCAGGAGGGATACATTACTCACCGTAATCGTATTTCTGATGCTTGTATCTGATTAGATTCACATGCGACCCGCCCTTCCCCCCCTCTGAGAGAAGGTGCATGGATGCTTGTAGTCTTATCTTCCTATCTATCAGTTTGGATAATTTGTACTCACGCTACTCCTCATGCTACCTCATGTCATTAAAAAATACAATCTGAGGGTCCTACACACGTGAGGGATCATGGGTACAGTGGACGTCACACTAGGGATATTATTACTGGCACGCCCTGTCGACGCCCATTATTGAATTTCGAAAAACAAACTGTAATACTCTGCATCCTCCACTAGATGTCGGCCTATGCACAGCATGTGAATCTAAGCAGATACAAGCATCAGAAATACGATTACGGTGAGTAATGTATCCCATATATAAAAATATGAAAGTCCATATGAGCCAAGTCACACATTCCACAACGCCACCTAGTAGCCATCGCTGGAAGTTCACCTCCAGTTCTGAGCCACAACAGCAAGGCCTTGCGGGTATACAAATTAGCTCAAATGCAGACCTTTTACTCCAACACACACACCCAACCCCCTACCAGTGAGATTGGTTAGTCAATTATACAATTCTGTTAAATTATTCCATTACTCAATAATTCCATTCAAATCAAATTATTCAATTACCCCTTACCACCGCGTCTAGACCGCTCTGAGAAGTTTGAAATGGCAGTCCTGTCACGTGCGGCTGACATCACTTATTTTTTTTTTTTTGTTGGATGCGGATCGGGCTTGCCCATCCACTGATGAGCAAGAGGAGGAGCTCGCAGTGCAGGAATAGCATGTCTGACGTTCGCTGGATTTCCGCTGCTTGTAACATGGATCAGAGCGCCATGGCTTATTCGACTAATCAGTTTTCACATCTGTTCATATCTCATGAGAAATTAGTTTTGTACTTATCTCTGCGAGAGCAGCAAAGACAGAGGAAGGACTCTGTAATGAAGGGGCTTATGAGGCTTGGAGGAGTAGGGCTACGGTGGCCTCGAAGGACATTTTTCAGTTGGAAGTACAAAACCCAGTTAATTTTGATTTCATTGTTCTTTTTTCGTAGTTCTCAAAATTTAAATTTGTTTGCTGCTGTGTGAGCAAGGAAGTTGAAGCATAATGCCGGTCTCTGTCCTTGCCATAGAACTGAAACACCTGTTCTCCATGCAAGGTCTGGTGCATGCAGCCGCTACACAGCCCATAATGAGCGTTAACCACAGTCCCCTTCACCATCATTGACAATGGACTGCGCAGTCAAAATTCGATTCTTGAACTCGTGGCACAAGCTTCTGTGAACTTCATTACCCACGGCATGTTGTGAGTGCCTTCATTCGAACCAACATGACAATGTCACCCCCTTCGATCTCCTTATCAGCATTGAATCCACAAAGCTGTGCCAAGAGACTGACGTTCTAGAGGCCAAGAGTCGCCAGACCTTCCAGCTGCAGGAAGACGTCATCATTGACTTGCACCCAGAACAGCACAGGCAGCAGGCCCAGAGGTGTCGACAGAGTAGGGCCTGAGCGGGCAAGGCCCACCAAAAATCTGTAAAATGCCCACTCACCAGCGCTGCGTGAGCGTTTAGAGTTGCTAATGTCACTGCATTGGGCCCAACTACATTAGCTTCATACCCCACTTGTTAGAGCATCCTGGCTACGCCTCTGAGCAGGCCCATCAGGAAGTAGTAGGTTCCTCTCATGACCAAATGTTATACGGTCATCTTTCAAGTAAGGAAGCTAGAAGCCACAGATACTAAAGGATCAGTCTTTCTTCTTGTAAGAACAGGTAGCCAATATAGTTGAAGCTTCAGCAGGTAAGAAGCTGCACAGGACAAATACAAGGTAAAAGACGTCCAGCAGAGCGCACTCTCTCTCATCAAGGCGCTCTCCAACTGTCATACATAGAACATTCCTCAGCTCACTCACACAGCATTCCATACTCAGGACATCATGTATGCAGGCCAGCAGGGGAACGCAGAGCAGATATAAAGCACATCACAAAAGGTCACACTATGCTCAGGCCTATTAACTTGGGCTGTGGGGCCAGTAACACCCGGTACAGCCCGCTGCACGGTGGATTATTGCTGAAGTATAGACTGGACAGACAGGTAACCCATACAGAAGGCATAATGGGTTTGCACAAAGAGCAGGCAGAATGGTGTGTGCATCATCTGCGAGAACTCAGTGACTAAAAGATGATCCAGCATAGGCTTCTGAAAGATCAGGCCCAATGGTCCACCTTTAGGGAGAAGCTGCTTAAGAGCCCGGTGAGCACACTGTTATTCATGTCTGTAGTTGTAGGGTGTGACAAGAGCATTAGTGTCTGTATGATGTATCCATGCATTGAACTGAGCAATGTCCATTTGCGTCCTCAGTTTCTAACTCGTTGCAAAATATGACTAAGGAGACAGATCGTCATGGCAGTGTTAGGGCCTGGTGAGGACCTAGCATTATAGGGCAAACTCGGTTTGTTGGTATGGGGGTATTCCTGGGTTCTTGGGTTGCGCACAGTCTTTTGGATGAAGCTAGAGAGCACATTTGGAGGGTAGAATTTGGCATGGAGACAATGCTATTGTTGGCTTTACAAACAAAATTTTGTTCCCATGACTACACCTAGTAGAACTAAGCGATTATGTGTTGATGGACATGTAGAAAAGTCTTTTTTTGCATTTTGGAACGACTACTGTTTACTAAGCAACAGTTACAGCCCTGGTATGTAAGTTGTTCAAAGAAATGGGTCCAGAAGACCACTGTGTCTTTCATTAGTGGATATGTGATGTGCTTGGACAGAAACCACATGGCAGAGAAGTTGTCAATGGTCTTGTTGTATATGGCTTACATTGAAGCCCATTATATAATATATTCAAAAGAAAAATGCATAATTCCTTATGGTGATGTCACACAGCTGTACACCACAGACCTACCGACCTTCCTTCATTGCCGGTCGGGCCCGTCCTCCTCACAACGCTGCCCACTGACTCCACTCAGTACCCGATGCACACCGAAACAGGAAGAGATGGCCCTCTTAGTGGAAAGGACTCTACCTTTCCACTAAGTGTCAAAACGGATTGTAAGGCGCCCATAAGCAACATAAATTTATGTATGGGTGAATATCTACCAAGGGGAAAATCTTTCACCTTGGAGTTGAGAGTAACATCATAGACAACTCAAGCTTCACTCTTGTTGTCTATCGGATATGACTCTGAACCCCTGAGTGGGATATTTCCCTGTAGATGCCATAAAAGGCAACATTATCCATTCCATTCAAGAGATGCTAGTTCAGTCCTTGTTTTAACTTTATATTGTAGGACTTGTAGTCCTGTATTTCCCCATTATAAAACCAGGACTACAAGTCCCAAAATGCAGAAAATTGGCATATACAGGATACTCACCCATGTACAAATACTTATTTATTTCATGTTGTATACCAGTGCGTCTGAAATAACTTAAGCCCTGATATATATCTAGGTTTTGTAGCAACGAGAGTTGTTTTTATTTTTCACAGAGACTAACTAAAGCAAAAACATGCATCCTGTTTTTTCAAAGAATTAAACATTAGGCTGCTGCGTACGAGTGCAATACTGCAGATCTCAGAGCAGAAATAGTTCAGAGATTAATATATTATTTTAGTAGTATGTTTAATCATGTGTCCTCGCCCCAACTGACTCTCACGACTCGAGATGTGATGAAAGAGGCTTCAATTTATGTGTTTATTTTTGTGGCCCCATTTGCTTAGGTGACGCTTTGCTTATGATGTTCTGCAACACAAAACCACAAAAAGTTGCCCAAATTAAGATCTAATGACAAATGCTGACACATTCCATCGAAGTAACCCAGGAGCGGAATGATCTAGACGATATGGACGCTATGATGGACCGCAAGACAGTTTTGCTATTCTGAACCCTCTTTTGACCATTGATCTAGCAATTCTGTCTTGGAACATAGACTGCCTAACCAAGCATCTGTTCGACTCTTCCTGGTGTGACTTTATCAATGCTCATTAGATTGTGGGTTTCCAGGGAACATGGCAGTCTGGGTGGGAGTCTTTATAAGGTTTTGATTGTTATAGCACCCCAAATGCTAGAAGCACAATGGGAAACCGAGTGGAGGCTTATCAACCTGGGTCCAAGCATCCATCAACGCCCACATAGTCACACACCGCAATGATTTACAATTGCTGCACATTGGGCTTTCGGGAGGTGGGGGATATCATGCTATTTAACATGCACAATAGACCAACAATAGTCAAAACTATACTTAGGCAATAAACCCAGAGCCGCAGGCCATTACTGCATAAAGTAATGCCACTGGGGCCTATAGTTACGGGCGCATGGGCCTTAACGAAGGCCCCGGGGGCATTACCTTATTCAGTAATGGCCCGCAGAGAAGGGGCTTATTGCCATTAGTACCTAGGTCCGTTAGACTGGGTTACTAAAGGCATTTTTTTTTGTTCCGAAATGCTCCGGGGAAATGCCCAAAAAATGGCCACCGGGGAACGGAAAACAAAGTGCGTTTTCCCATTTCCGTGGTGGCATTGAAAAGAATAGGAAAAAAGTAAACAAAGAAAATGTCCGCCATGGGAAGGGAGGAGGGACATGTAGTCCCTTCTTCCTTTCCGTGATGGCCTGTCGCAGATTGGGAGCGAATGCACTGGGGACACAAGTGATCCCAGCGCGTCCTCTCTCGAAATGGATAGAAAGGAAGGTAAGTGGGGGTGGTAGTGCGGGATGGGAATTTTGTGGATGGGGGAGGAGGGTTGGTGGAATGTGGGTGGGATAAGACTTACCTGGTTCCACGGTGCAGGCACCGTCCGTGAGGAGGCACAGGGCAGCAGGATTACCGTGTGGTAATGCCTGCATTCTGAGCCTTCCCATTGGCTGGGTGGCCGACCACTGGGTACTAATGCTAATTAAATTTCGTATTGATGTGTGGAAAAAATCTGTCAATCCCCAAGCACACATAATAGTGATAAGTGACTTAAGCCTTCAATTCAAACCCCTTTGCCTTATAGATGGGTGTCTCGCGGAGGAGGACACGGTCTGGGATATACCTAATCTCATGGCCAATATGCCAAAGAGGCAACATAAACACGCTCCTGAGACGTCCCGCTTATGGGCTATGAGAGCATGTAATTGCAGAACTGCGGGTGACAAACCAACTTTAGCAACCTTTAATAAATAATAGCAGAAATTCAAGCCATATAGATTATATATTGGTAGCCCTCAAAACATGGAAATTGATTAAAGACTTTTCAGCTCCAACACGCACTGACTGCGATCATCAACCTCTTAAACTAATCATAAGTACTCATGGCAGTAAGGAAGCATGTGTAAGGCCAAGGAATGCAGCGGTACCAATCACACTTTAAGGACACGCTAGGGTTGCGGTCAAATGTGATTGTATAAAGAAAGCCAAATCACTGGTGAATCTATTTATGGAAGTTCACCCTTCCCTGGAGAATGTGTTCCTCCATATTAGCCTTGCAGTCGGAGAGGTGTTCAAAGCATACGATACCACTCTAATCAACTCTTATCCCATAGTTACTAAAACTTGTCGTAAGAACACTAGAAAAGTTATCAAAAAACTGTCGGGGGGAAATTCTGCCGGGGTCGGCCGGGCCGTCCGCAGACCTCCGGGCAGGGAGGCCCCAACTCCTCCCGTATATCCCAGATGAGATAGAGTATGAGACACACACAAGGAGCAAGGCGACTCTGCTGTTTATTTATACAAAACGGCAGGGATGGGTCAAGGAGCGCACGCGTTCGTCCTGACACACACATAATCGTGGGGCTCGCAGGCCCTTTTTACTACATTATGACGCGCTACTTGCGTCACTTCAGAAAGTTAACAAAAAACCTATCGCCACTCTTAATTGGTTGCTCGAGTGGTAGGGTTAGTATAGTACACATATAGAGAATGATATTAGTGGTCAAGGTGTAGTCAGGTGGTATATCTGGGTTGTCCCTATAATTAGATACATAAGAATTGTTACATGAAGACCCCTGAGGATTGGCTAATGTTACTGACGTCTGAGATAAGGGCCCCATGTTCTGATTGGTGCATCCGTGAGCTCCCCAGCCTGGGACCACCGTTGTTCCCAGCTCTCGGTGTACCTGTGTTTGCAACAATGTTTCAATATGGGTACGTGCAGACAATGTGAGGATTTATTCATAGGTGGAAGGCTGACCGCTCCTACTGTAGCAGGTGTCCATTGAGCCTTTCAAGTGTCTCGGCCTGTGTCTCGTAGTGAGGGACCCAGACTCCTTTTCTCTCCTGGGTTTTGGCATCTCGTCAGGTTCGGCTTGGTCACGTGGGGAGGGACCGTGTTTGAGGCAGAATTCTGCACAATTAATATTGCTTTTCCACTGTGTGTCTGGTTTAATTTGTAAATATGACTTTAACGTTGGTACGCGGAGTGCGAGGTTGCAACATCGTGCCTTTGATGATTTGTTCTTGGATGTGGGTTTGCAACATTGCGACCTTGGCTGGTTGCTCCACCAGGCTCATTCTGCAGGATCAGCAACCTGACTTTTGTTTTGTTAATGTCCACGGGAACTCTTGCTTGAGGCCTACTTGGGCCTGGTGCATAAGTGATCCATTTCGTGCATGGGTGCTTTAGGTTATAGTGGCATATATTTCCATGACCCGTATCGTGTTTCCATTATACCTCTCATGGTGGTAACGGGTTTCAAGAGAAGCGTGAGCAAGCGTTATAGATGAGTTCATGATGCATCTTGCGGTTTTGCATTCTGAAAGCCTATGTAAAAATAATAAAGATGCACGTCCGTGAATATGCCTGTCGCCTACGTCAGAGCACTGAGTATGTTCTTCGTGTAGATTGGTGTGGAGATGTTAAGTGTGTATATTTGTACAGATGTGCTTCCCGTTGTCTAGGTCGTCATGGCATCTCTAACGAAGTGTGGTTTTTAGTCTAGCTGATCCGAGCCGCAGGTGTCGGCATGGCCAGTGCGGGCTGCTGGGCAGGCAGGTGGACACATCCGTATGTTCCTGTACCAGGGTACCTGGTCGTCTGGTAACTGGACAAACTCTTCTCGCGGCGGGTGTCTGGGCCGTGACCCTCTAGGCCAAGCGCGAGAGGTGAAGGACGGGAGCCTGGTCTTCCATTCTCCCACTTCAGTCCCCCCTCTGGTCGACTTGTCGACCACAAACATATCCTTCTCGTTATCTCCTCTTACCCTCCATATCTTAGTTATCCCTCCGAGATGTCCATAATGGTTTACATGATCTTCAAATGACCAATACATGTATTCACATGTTCCTCCAGGAGTACAGTATACCCATCTTCCTATGTAGCTCCTGGGGTTCCTTGGGTTCTCGATCTTCACTGATGGTGGGTCTAGATGATTGGTGATGATTTGGGTGCGCAACTTCTCCCTTTCTTGTATTATCACACCTGTATGCTGGCCGTCATCTGCTGGCATTAAGGGGTGCATTCCCACCATTTCCAGCAACTCGTCAGTCGTGCGTGCCTTCCGGGCCTTCCAAAATCTAATTATGATCAGGGCAGCTCCAGCCAAAATAGCACATCCCACTATTATTTTCAGTCCATCTGACAGCCAAGATGGCATCCATGACCATAATAGTGAAAACCAGCTCTTATCCTTGTTTACACCGTTACTTTCGTCCATCATTTTGGAGTGCATCTGGGCCAATTGTGAAACTGCTTCTGTCAGTGTACCATTGTCAGCATCGTTGGCAGGTATGAACGTGCAGCAAGATTGTCCTATCTTTGCACAAACTCCTCCTTCCATTGCTGTGAGAAGGTCCAATACATATCTGTTCTGGAGTGCTACCATCCTTACAGCTCGCAGCTCCTCTTTAATTGCGTTAAACCCATTTACTGTTGAATTGATGGTCATCATTAGTTCCCACCTGGTTATTTGGAGCCATTTTGCGTTTGCGTATGCCTGCAGTCCCGGATGTATTATTGAGGAGAAGAACATTGCTGCTCTGCTGAATAGTCTGTGTTCTGGCGGTATTGATGTTAGTTCCGTTTCCGACCTTCCCCACAGGTAATTTCCGGTCAATGGCTCTCCTTGTCTTTTTCTCCTATTTAGGACAGTATCATTGCTGTTGGTCCTGTTTCCTTGCTCCTTCTGAAGTGGTGCAGATCTCTTTCTTCTCTTATCCCCTTCATCCATTTTAGGAAATTTCGCCACATCGACATGCTTCTTAGGTACCACTAGTGATGGTACATTGACGTGTACCATTGTGCACACACCATTCCACAGGGGAGGCAGTGTATGATATGCCTTTTCTCCACAGGCCCAATAATGGTCCATTATTACTGCTGTTCCCGCTCCCCCCTCAGGTAACTCCATCACGCTTGCACAATTGGTGTTATATCCTACGTCCACCTCTCCTTTATGCTGGTAGCATACTTTGGGCGCAGTCAATGGTAGTATAGTTATCGGGTCTTCATCTTCTTCTACCCACGTGAGCATTGGTACATATTTGATCCACGTCGTCCAACATCGATGATTGTGTGTCTCGATAGTTGAGATAGTTTCTTTTGTTACCATGTTGCTGCCAATCACTCCTATCTCCCAGCTGTTGCCCAGGTACACCTTTCCTGTTATCGTCAGTAGCGGCCTTTCCCAGCATCCTTGTTTACCCGGAACTTCAGTGGCGTACCAATCACATGGTAGATACTGCAGTGTTACCTTCTTTGTTTCTCCTTTTGCAGGGCCACTTGTTATGTACCTGAATGCTTCAGCATGTAAACTGGTCTTGTGATAACTCAGATAGGTCTTGAGGAAGTTGTTTTCATATGGGTATGAGTCTCGTGTTTTCCATGTCATGTGCACTACTGTTCCTTGAAATCTTCCTTTCGTTTGGAACAGGGCCAAATATATTATGCACTGTGCTGTTTTTTCATCTATTTCTGTGGCAACAAATGTTCGTGAAGCGCTCATGGCGTATGGTATTAACGAGCAAACGTAACAGCTATCCTCAGTTGTCTGCTTACCAATGCGGGTCATGTGCTGGTACCATATGTTGTTTGTGACGTGTGCTGAATCTTGTACATAATTATCAATACCTTTATTGTCTGAGTACGTGCTGCGTTTAACTCTATTTTGCTTGGGTGCAAAATTACTATTACCACCTGACGTAACACCTGTTGCAGCAGGGGACGGGGGTATATTAAGTTTGGGTGCAGCAATAAAATCGATAGCATAGCTGTACTGCCAGACAGAGGCAGCCAAGAACCCGGTGATCATAAAAATCCCTATTATTTTTATTACATATGCTAATTTCACCGGCATTTTGCTCTTACCTTGCTGCGGTCCTGGCAGCTTATTCTTGCGACGTTACAGTTGCCCGCCTAAAAATTCTCAAAAGTGCTCGTTATTAAATGTTAGTTTTGTTTCCTTTAAGCTCTCCCTATCAAGTAGTCATTCAGTGCCCAGGCGAAGAGCTGCTCCCACGCTACTCTAAGTGATGGGTCTCTTAGGACCGACAAGTATGGGTGGAGGTGGGGCATGTGATATTCTATGGCCAGGAGGAAGGCTGTGTAGTAGACACGTACCCTTCTCCTTTTTAAGTATGTTGGCCTCTTTATTTCGTATACAAATTGGTGTGATAATTCTTCTGGGTAGTTATCGTCTGGCAGCACCATCTACACCTGCACACTGAATTTGTTAATTAGCTTTTCTTAACAATATAATATTACGCAGTTCCTGTATGTGCGAGAGAAAAAAGAGAACATTCACGTGTTTACATGTGTATTAGTGCAAGCATGTCCTTCAGTTTTAGTTACAACTGTACTTAGCAGTCAATGGGGGGGGGTTTGTGCTCAAATGGCGGAAGTATTTTTACTCTTTGAGCGAGTGATCATGGGGTGGGCAGTATGGGGATCACCCCCTTCTTCGTCAGTTATTGTCTCCGAGGGAACAATTGGGTCGTTGTCTGTGGTGGAACTTTCTTCCGCTGTCGGGGATGTTGTTGCTGTTCTTCCAATGGACCTGTCGTTGGCGCTGGGGCGGGTCTGCAGTTTGTAGATCTTTACGTCATGTAGGTGGTTCCAGGCACGCTTATCCTTTAGTTTTACTGCTCTTGTTGATACGTCCTCTACCAGATGGGGGCCAGTGAACCTCTTCTGGTTCCACTTTCTATTGAAATTGCGAAGTAGTACGTGGTCACCTTTGGCAAGTTTGCACGAGTTCTCCTTTCCCAATTCCGTACTTTCGTCTTTTTCTTGATTGCTGGTAGACCCGCCCCGTGTGCGCTCGAGCTGTTGAGACACAAACACTACACTAGTAATCAAAGAAGACACATATTGATACATTTCATCACCTAACACATTCGCTGAACTTTCGTTGTCGGTGAATGCCCTTGACGTTGGTGTTAGGGGAAGGCGCATTTGACGTCCAGTAACCACTTCGTGAGGGGTGAGGTGGTGGTCGGACCCTGGCCTGTTTCTGAGTTCAAACAATGCTAACGGAAGGCAATACAACCAACTTTTCTTTGTTGTTTGTTGTATTTTAGCAATTGTCTCCTTCAATAGGCCATTCAGGCGTTCACATACACCATTAGCCTGTGGGTGGTATGCACATGCAAATTTGTGTTTAATGTTCAGCAGGGATGTTATATGCTGGAACATTTCATTTGCGAAATGGGGGCCGTTGTCTGATCTTAACACCTCGCACACTCCCCACCTGGGGAAGACCTCCCTTACTATGAATTTGGCTGCTCTAAACGCATCAGGGTGTGAACAGGGCCCTGCTTCAATCCACCTAGAAAATGGGCATACTACTACAATCATATACCTATTACCTTGACAGATGTTGATCATATCAATATAGTCAATGTGAAGGTGCCGAAAGGGTCCTTCTGGCCGGGGTATGGTACCTCTTATCACTTTTAGAGTATGACCGGCCGTAAACTGTTGACATGTAAGGCAATTGCTGATAAAATTTGACACATGGGAGGTTAACTCGGGACAAAACCAATCTTCTCTAATTCGTGCTGCAATTATTTCCTTGCCTGTATGGGCAGGGTGATGTAATTGGCTCAAGGCGGTATTTAACAGTGCCAACGGTATTACAACTTTCCCAGTGCCACCCTGGTGCCATAGTGCGTCGGTTGGTGACATTGTGCATCCTCTTTTCACCCATACTTCTTTTTCGGCCATTGGTGCGGCCGCTTGTAGCTCCATAATCTGTGTGGCTGGGAGATGGGTGTACCCTTCTCTTATTAACATCTCCCTCGCTATTCCCCTCCCTCTCCCTCTCTGTGAGTCTGTGGGGTTCCATATCTCACCAAAATATGCAGCATATTTCGCATGTGCGTCTGCTGCTGCATTTCCTTTTGAGACGTAGTCTTCTCCATTGGTGTGTGCGGTGCATTTTACTAGGGCTAGTTCTTGGGGGTCGTTTATTACTTCAATTAGTTCAGCCAACAAGAGGGCATGTTGTACTGGAGTGCCATCAGCTCTCCTAAACCCTCTTCTTCTCCATTTTGATAGCCCTGAGTGGACAGTGGATGTAACATATGCACTGTCGGAATATATAGTTACTCTTTTATTAAAACTTTCCTTTAATGCCAATATTAGTGCAACCAGTTCCGCCGCTTGAGCAGAGTAATGCTGTGGTAATTGTACACACTTCATAGCCACACACACCGGCGCCTCCATCATTTTTACTACTGCTGCCCCAGTCCTTCGTATCCCATCTCCTTGATCAATAGTTGATGACCCATCAATAAACAAAAGCTCACCTCCCTCTAGTGCGTTTTCTTCAACTTTCCTAGTACATGAGTATAATTCAGTTACTTGGGTGCAGTCGTGGGCGTAATCTCCCTCTTCAATTACTTCTGCTAGGAACCTTGCAGGGTTAACCGTGCTACATCTAACAATTGCTAATTCAGCTTTAGACAAAATAATCTCATAACCTGATGCCCTCTGTGTCGTTAATGTGGACTTAGGTTTATTCAATATCGCAAATAGTGCATGTTCCACAAATAGTGTAGTTGGACACCCCATAGTTATTGCTGATGCTTTTTCTACTGCAAAAGCAGCTGCAGCGAGACCTTGTTCACAAGAGAAGTGGCCTAACATTATAGGGTCTAAGTGACCGCTGTAAAATGCTACTGGTTTATAGCCCATGCTAGTTTTTTGGGCCAACACTGCTTTCATCACTGCTGAGTCGCAATGTGAAAATATAAAGAAGCGCCGCTCATAGTCTGGGGATGCCAGTACTGGAGCAGTTGATATCGCGTCTTTTAATTCGTCAAATGCCTCCCTCATTTCCATAGTCCATCCCAACTTTTTCTCCCCTTTATTTGCTTCCTTCAAACCCTCAAGCAGGGGTCCTATGTATGAGCTGTAATCAAATACCCATGCTCTACAGTAGTTGCACAGCCCCAGAAATTGCTGCAGTTCTCTCACAGTCTGTGGCACGGGAGTGCTTGAGATGGCCTGTGCTCTTTGTGGTGCAATCCTTCTTCCATGTTGGGATATCAGTTGGCCAATGTAAAGTACCTGTTCCTGGCAGTATTGTATCTTTTCCATGTCTACCTTGTACCCCTTTTCTGCCAGTATCGTCAACATTTTTAAGGAGTCCTCTCTACATTTACTTTCGTTTGTACTGCAAATTATTATGTCATCCACATACTGTAACACTGTGCTTTCCACCTCAACGTTACCCAAATCCATCTGTATTACTCTATTGAAAATTGAGGGCGATTCACAATACCCCTGTGGTAATCTGGTATGTTTCCACTTTGTATTTCGGTAAGTGAAGCTCGTCAAATCTTGTGAGTCTGGGTGTAATGGTATTGAGAAAAAAGCATTTTTAAGGTCAATCACTGTAAATCGTGATGCTTCTCTTGGAATGCCACACAATATTGTGGCCGGGTTTGCTGTTACTGGATACTCTGCTTCTACTATGTTGTTCAAGGGCCTGAGGTCCTGTATAAAGCGCCAAGACCCCCCTTTAGCCTTGCGCACCGGGTACACAGCTGTGTTACATGGTGATTCTGAGGGGACCAATATGCCATTGTTTATAAGGGCCGTTATGGTTTCATATATGCCCTCATCTGCCTCTTTTGACAATGGGTACTGTTTAACTCTTGGTAGTATGGCACCTTTTTTCAATTTTATCCTTACATCCCCTATGCTTTTTATGCATCCCACGTCATAAGGGCTAATAGTCCATAATGATTTGGGCACCTTTGACATATCCTCCTTAAAAAATGGGACTGGGGTGCCTGCGGGTGCCTCAAGTGCCATTGCAATTTTCTGTGCTACTTGTTTGTGGGCCACTCTTAGCCATATTTCTACACTCATCATGAACACCATTTCATTTTCTTCCTTTTCTTCTGAGAACAGCTCTTCATCTGACACCTGGGTCAGCCTACATCCTTCTGCTAGTGCTATCACCGCCCTCCATGCTCTCCATGCTCTCCCTTCTTTATCTTGGGCGTGCACAGCAACATAATCAGCTGTTGCAATAATGCTCTCAATGTCCACTACAAACACCTTCCCTTCTAGTTCATTAACTGGTGTTTCTGGTCGGAATAGATAGGCTGCTGGTCTCCTCCATATTTTCCCTTCTATCCCTGGCATCCATGCAAATGCCATGTCTGTGCCATATTGGAATATCTCGCCATCTACTGGCTCCGCCCTAATCGCTGTCTGTCCACAGTATGCTTGCAAAATCTGTCGTGCTGCGAGCATGTTAATCCCTGGAGTAGAGCAAATTATGCCATCCTCTGTAAAGGAGATCGTCATGTTCAACCTGTTCATTATGTCCCTCCCCAGTATATTTACTGGTGAGGCACTATAATACAAAAGTGGAACTGACAGATCATAATCTCCAATAGATAAGGAAACATTATCAGTAAATGGAACCAACCCTTTAGCCCCAGAAAATCCTTGGGTGTTCATGGCTTCGCCTGACATCTTAAATTTACCTTCCCTTATGCAAGACCGGGTTGCCCCGGTGTCAACAAGAAATGATAATTTTTTGTCACCTATCGTTACCTCTATGCGTGGTTCCTCCGCACTATTAGGTGTTACTGACAGGATGGGACACACCAAGGCCGTCTGTGGGCTGGCCTATTGGGGGTACAATGATTGGCCATTCCCTGTGTAAGGGTTGTGTCCCAACACCGTCACCCCACCCAATTGTGTTCGTTCATTTTGGGGTGGTGGTTGTATTAACGCTACTTGTTGTTGTGGCGGTGGCAGGTACTGTGTTATTTGTTGTTGTGGCAGTGAATAGGTTTGTGGCTGTTGTGGTTGTTGTGGTTGGCCACTCCCTTGTTGTGACATCTGCTGTTGTTGTGTGCCCTGCTGTTCTTGTGAGGTCCTAGGTTGTGCTTGTTCATTCCATGCTGGTGTTCCTGGCCTGACCCTACATGTACGTGACATGTGTCCTAATAGTCCGCAGCTCCAACACACGGGTGGTTCCCGGTTTTGCCATGGGAAGCTCCCTGTGTTGTCCTGGTATACGGGTTGCCCTGTGGGGTAGTTATTTCTTAGTCCCCCAGCCTGTTGTTGGGTATTATATCCATATCCTCTCCCCCTCATAAACCCTCCTCTCCCTCTGTTATAACTATAATACCCAGTCCCTTGCATTGGGTACCCTCCTCCCATGTTTGGTGCGTGTAATTGCAGAGGCGGCACTTGCTCCATTACCCCTTGTGGAGGCGCTATTTGAGCGGGATCTTGTGCAGCCACTACTTGCGTTGGGCTTTGGGCCATTGGTGTGGGCATAGTTATTAGTGCCCCTTCCATTGTGTATTTAGTAAGTTTTTTCTGTACTAATTTGGCCTCTTCTGTTTTCCTATCCTCTTCCTTTTGTTTCAGTTTTCCTTGCCATGTTCTGCAGTGATGTACTATAGTCAGTTGTATTTCTGGCCATGGTTTTACTTCCATCCCCACTACTTTCTTTAGTTGTTTTTGAACTCCTTCTGGGAGCCCTTGTACTAGTATATGATAAAATATGGCTGGTGTTTTGTCCCATTGTTCTCTAGTTTCCATGCGCCACTTCTCTTGAATATCCTGGATATAATCAACAGGATCCTCATTTTCACCCATTTTACGGGAAGTAATGGCTCCTATGTCTGATGTGTCTGGGTACTGCACTCTCAGTGCCTGCCATAGCGCATGTCTGCAGTTTGCAAATGGTGCCCCATCATGCGATGTGTTCGTTATTGTTACCCCATGGAATCCCGCTCTTTTCCAAATGTCATCCGCTCTATCCCCTAATATTGATATTAACAGACCCTTCACATCTCCTACTGCTAGTTTCTGTCCTGCGGTGTGTTTTTCCATTTCATATATCCACTTACCCGCACCTCCACTTAGTGATGGGAGCCTACATTTTATATTTTCCTTATCCGTATGTTTCCAAGGTACATACTGTGGTCTAACCCCTCCTCTCTCCAGCAGTGGCATTAAATTCTGTCTTGCGTCACCCTTTACGCTCCATAATGTTGAGTCTTCACACCCCTCCTCTTCCCCCGTTTCTTTTACTACTTCAAATTCTTCCTTACTACCTCTGCTCCTACCTCCCTCTTCTTCCTTTCCCCTTTTTTCATCATTTCCTGTGTTCAATATGGGTATGTTTATTTGTCTGTCTTGCCTGCGACTAGGGAGGTCCCTAAGCCGACATGCATAAGGTGTAAGTTCATTCATGAAGGGCGCGAGCTTTATTCTGTGCATAGAGCGCGCGGTAGTTGAACATGTAGGGCGTGACGTGGGAGGGCGCGATGGTGATGTTGGTGGCGTGGTTTCATTGGTTTGTGTTTCCCCTATTCTTTTCACTTCCTCCTTACTTCTCTCCAGCTCCTCCCATCTTCTACTCATCCAGGGCGAATCTATGTTTGTTCTAGTGAGGTATAGTTTATCTAAGCTTTCCCTTTCACTCTTCCTTCCATCCTTCTCCACTCCTCCTTCCTCCTCACTGCAAAAATCATTCATAAATGGCACCCCCCACTCTGCCTTTTTTCCTTTTATTGTTACTGTTTTTAAGTCTATTAGGTCTCTTTCTCCCTTTCCGTTGTTACCAACTGTTCCCCTTAGTGCTGATGTTGTTGCTACCTCTCTACTTTTATATACATCTCCCCATCTTTCACTCTCCCAACCCCTCTCTTCTCTTCCTCCTTCACTTCTCTCCTCCATTTCCCTACTATTTTCCTCCCTTTTCCTTTTCAATTCCTCCATTACTTCATTGCTCATCTGTTCCAATATCCTTTCATCCTCTTTCTTCCTTTCCCATTTCACCCTTTCTCTTTCTACTATACTCTCTATTACCTTCCCCTCTTCATATTTCTTAGCTGCCTCTGATATTATCCTCCTCCTCCATATTTCCATTTCTTTTTCCTTTCCTTCTTCTTCCTTCTTCTTTTCTCTCAGCACTACTCTTGATACCCTATCTGCTGCTCCTTTTACCCTTTCAGCTTCTCTTTTGCTCCTCACTTCGTTCCCTTAATTTTTCCAATTCGTCCTTACCTTCTTTCCTTTTCCTCACTCTCTCTCTTTCCTCCCCCTCAAGTTGTTTGATCAGTTCATTCTGCTCATCCCTTAGTTTTGCTAATCTTTCCTCCAAAATCTCTTCCTTCTGCCGTAGTAGCTCCTCTCCCCTCATTTCACTCTCTCTGGCACTATCCTCGTTTGTTCTCTTTACCGCCTCCCTTTCTTCTCCAGTTAGTGAGCCCCGTAATTTCAACAATATCTGTGCAGCTACCCACTCATCGTTTCCTATCTCTACAGTCTGCTCTTCTCTAATCCTCCTGTCCCCCATTGGTATCTTCCCATGAGCCACATATGGTGGAGGGCTGTATGCCGGGTTTGAGTATCCTTCAGCCGCTCTTTTGTCCTATTTCTCCTAATTCTCTTAAAGGGTACAACCCTCCTCCCTCTGTTTTCACTCCCGGTGTTATGAGTATCTCATTGCTCGGTTCCTTTTTTATGTCGTCTGATTTATTAATCTTTTCTCCTCCCTGTCTTTCGTTCCCCGTATTCTTTGTGCTTTCGCACTCCTTTTCCCCACCCGTTCCTTCTTTTTTAATCTCCTTTTCTTCCGGCGTTTCCCCCATAGTGAACATTCCATTTGGTCCTGGTCGAGACCCCTGGAACATCCTCCATAAGTTAAACACCTCCACATGGTTTGCCAACTTCTTCCCCTTGTATGTATTGTGCAGATGGTTTAGTAATGAATGCTGGGCATATGGATCGAAACTGCCATTAGGCGGCCATGGTGTTTATTGTCTGTCCCCTGGGTCCACTCTATGCTGTACTTAATTAACTTCTCCCTATGTGGTGGCAGTGTGGTGCATATGTGCTGTAGTGGGGTAGTGAGGGTGTTCCCCCACCCTCCCGACCCTCTCCCGTATGACATAATTTCACTCCCCTTTTTACCCTTCCCCTTACTTAGCAATTTACAATATACAACCTTGTATTGCTTACCTCGCCCCGCAAGTGTGGGGACTTACGACAATCCTTTGACAAATTATGCAATAATAATAAATATGATGTTATGTTAGATTCCTTCCCCTACGGCCCCCTGCAGCCGAAGCGCACGCAGCCCCCTGCGGCTGCGTACCCCTTACGATGGTCTTATACAGTCGTCCTGTTTCTCCGTTCTCCTCCCCCTTTTACACTTGCCGTGGCCGGCGTTCTCCGTGCGCAGCCACGCCCCTTTCCCCGTCTTCTTTCGATCCACTGGTTTATAGTTTATCTCCGTACCAGCTCCTTTATCATGCTTCTCTTCCCCACCATTCTCAAGCCCAAAATTCCTTGTGCTCGCGATATCCTATTAAATCCCTACTGGTGACGTCACCGATTTCTTCGAGCTACTGGTATATTCTTGTTATGTTTTTTAAGTTCAAAATACACTTGCAATCTACCCCGCTAACCCTACAGCTGTCTTCCTGTCTCTCCTGGAACAAGGTAATCTCATCAATAATATAACCGGACTGCGCACGCTGCGTCGCCTCGCGTGTGATACGCCCCTCAACAGGAGGGCTTAACCAGCCAATTATCTTCCGTTTTGGGCAACTATGTAACTAGCTACCGGCCACAGGGAAACGTCATCTACCTATCGAGTTTCTTGCTCGAACAATAGGGAACCTCATCTACTCATTGATCAATGAATGTCAAGTCGTAGGAAACCACACACACCCACCCTCACACTTAGTCGCAATTTAAGCCATCAGTTTCTTACGAGCGGCTGCACGTGGTGTTTTCGTGCCCCGCCCCCTCTTTCGCGTAACGTTAGCTGACTGTTACGAGCGGCTGCACGTGATGTTTTCGTGCCCCGCCCCCCTCTTTCGCGTAACGTTAGCCGACTGTTCTCGCACTCGTTTCGCTACCATTCATTCCATTGACAACACTCAGTTAAACCTTCACCGCACATCTGTACAATACCTCCCCCCTCCCTTATTTACTTCCTCCCCCTCCCACACAATTTCGCATTGCTTGTTGTGCGTGTCATGCTCACCAAGTTCTCTCGATGCAGGGCCGCTCGACTGCGTGCACCCTCCAAGCGGCTCGCCACCTCCCCTCGTCTGGACCACGTCTGGACACTCGCCGACCGCGGGCGGGATACTTCTCAACCGGCTCCCGAGGGCCAATATCCGGATTGCGCTGTCCGGTCTTCTCGCGGCTCCGCGATGGTCCTGTAGTCCTCAGAAGGGGGCAACGGCAGAGGGGGCCGCGCCGCCGGGCCTCCTCGCAACGGGAGTGCCTGGAAAAACTAAAAATAAAAGTTGATCTTAAACAGATCTCAGCAGTGCCTCCAACTTGTCGGGGGGAAATTCTGCCGGGGTCGGCCGGGCCGTCCGCAGACCTCCGGGCAGGGAGGCCCCAACTCCTCCCGTATATCCCAGATGAGATAGAGTATGAGACACACACAAGGAGCAAGGCGACTCTGCTGTTTATTTATACAAAACGGCAGGGATGGGTCAAGGAGCGCACGCGTTCGTCCTGACACACACATAATCGTGGGGCTCGCAGGCCCTTTTTACTACATTATGACGCGCTACTTGCGTCACTTCAGAAAGTTAACAAAAAACCTATCGCCACTCTTAATTGGTTGCTCGAGTGGTAGGGTTAGTATAGTACACATATAGAGAATGATATTAGTGGTCAAGGTGTAGTCAGGTGGTATATCTGGGTTGTCCCTATAATTAGATACATAAGAATTGTTACATGAAGACCCCTGAGGATTGGCTAATGTTACTGACGTCTGAGATAAGGGCCCCATGTTCTGATTGGTGCATCCGTGAGCTCCCCAGCCTGGGACCACCGTTGTTCCCAGCTCTCGGTGTACCTGTGTTTGCAACAATGTTTCAATATGGGTACGTGCAGACAATGTGAGGATTTATTCATAGGTGGAAGGCTGACCGCTCCTACTGTAGCAGGTGTCCATTGAGCCTTTCAAGTGTCTCGGCCTGTGTCTCGTAGTGAGGGACCCAGACTCCTTTTCTCTCCTGGGTTTTGGCATCTCGTCAGGTTCGGCTTGGTCACGTGGGGAGGGACCGTGTTTGAGGCAGAATTCTGCACAATTAATATTGCTTTTCCACTGTGTGTCTGGTTTAATTTGTAAATATGACTTTAACGTTGGTACGCGGAGTGCGAGGTTGCAACATCGTGCCTTTGATGATTTGTTCTTGGATGTGGGTTTGCAACATTGCGACCTTGGCTGGTTGCTCCACCAGGCTCATTCTGCAGGATCAGCAACCTGACTTTTGTTTTGTTAATGTCCACGGGAACTCTTGCTTGAGGCCTACTTGGGCCTGGTGCATAAGTGATCCATTTCGTGCATGGGTGCTTTAGGTTATAGTGGCATATATTTCCATGACCCGTATCGTGTTTCCATTATACCTCTCATGGTGGTAACGGGTTTCAAGAGAAGCGTGAGCAAGCGTTATAGATGAGTTCATGATGCATCTTGCGGTTTTGCATTCTGAAAGCCTATGTAAAAATAATAAAGATGCACGTCCGTGAATATGCCTGTCGCCTACGTCAGAGCACTGAGTATGTTCTTCGTGTAGATTGGTGTGGAGATGTTAAGTGTGTATATTTGTACAGATGTGCTTCCCGTTGTCTAGGTCGTCATGGCATCTCTAACGAAGTGTGGTTTTTAGTCTAGCTGATCCGAGCCGCAGGTGTCGGCATGGCCAGTGCGGGCTGCTGGGCAGGCAGGTGGACACATCCGTATGTTCCTGTACCAGGGTACCTGGTCGTCTGGTAACTGGACAAACTCTTCTCGCGGCGGGTGTCTGGGCCGTGACCCTCTAGGCCAAGCGCGAGAGGTGAAGGACGGGAGCCTGGTCTTCCATTCTCCCACTTCAAAACACAGTGGACTGTTAAGCTGCCAAGCAATATCTTTTTAAATATATTATGAATCCCAATAACCACTCTTCCAGTGACCTTAAAACAGCTAGCTCAAAACTACAAGATCCTGATAGAGGATAAGAAAGCCAGATGCAGTGAAGAGAAGTGGGCAGATCTAGCAGACACTGCCAGGGCCAGGGACAGTGCAAGGTTTTGCAAGCTAGCGGCATCAGCGTCTACTGGTGAGCATACTGCCCACTTCTGTAATATCCTGGAAAACAAATGGTTTGATTACTATGGTAATTTTTACAGGAAAACTCAAACATTTGAGCCTTGTCATCAGTTGAATAACTCTGAATCAGATTCAACTATTGTTCTAAATCACAAACTGCTGGTCAACATGGCTCTGTTGGCCCAAAATAGTAATAAAGCCTCTGGACAAGACGGTCTACCTATAGATATTTTCAAAACCGAGCTCACGGTTTTAGTCACATTTTTGGCAAGGCTTTTTAATGATGCAATTCAATCCAGTAGTGTTCCGGATTCGTGGGAAAGTGTGGTAATCAACCCCATCTACAAAAAAGTAGTCTGCAATGACCCTAGAAACTTCCACCAATATCTTTATTTGGATGATGCACGAAAGATCTTTGCCACCGTCCTATGAGACCCACTTACTCCTTGGATGCACAACAACAATCAAATCAGGCAGCTACAAGCTCATTTCCAGGAAGGGATCAGCACTTCTGATCAGGTGCTCAGGCTCAATCTCCTAGTATGGTATACTCAGGAAGATGAGGCTGTGCACCACGTTTGTTGACCTCCAGAAAACGTTCAACAAGGTTCCCCACTACAAATTAAGGGAAAAGCTGGACAGCATTGGCATTCCCTCTTACTTTAGGCCACAACTACAGCTTTTGATGTACAAAAAGGAGTATGCCAGGGCTGTGCCCTGGCGCCTACACTGTTGTCCCTGTATATCAATTTGGCTATTGAGGCAGTAGTATCTGCCAAGACCAATGTACTATCCGTGGGTCAGGACAATTTCCCCCTATTGATGTTTGCCAATCATGCAGTGTTTATCTCCGTGACCCCATCTGGATCACGCAACAGTTAATTTATTTTTTAACTTTTGTACTGGCCATGGACTGATGCTAAATTGTTCAAAAACAAAGTCCATGGAATTTAGGCCACGTAGAAGCAAGTATGTAAAGCTGAAGATTCAGATCGAGGGAACTACCATAATCCAGGTTAAATCTTTCTAATATTTGGTCCTGAGGATTTCAGACACAGAAAATTGGTCCATTGCGGGTTGACAAAGCTAATTTCACACTAAGTAGATACAGTACGGCCACTGACACTCAGGTCCTCATCCCCCTTTCGGGCAACTTCTTGGAAGATTCAGCCTTAGTAAACAAGATTTATCTCCTCATTCAGGCATGGATGGCATCCCACGGCCTCTGCCTGAATGACGATAAAACGGAGTTACAGATTCTATGCTCAGAGAGAGCTAGTAAAAAAACTTAACCCCAGTTACGCTTCTTTCAACATCGATAATAATGTCATCAAAGTGATGCCTGCAGTTAAAACCCTTGGTTTCTATCTTGACTCGGCACTCACATTCAAGAAGCAAGTTAACTCTCTAGCATCTTCTACAGCATATACATGCAAATTAATCCGAGCCTGCAGACCATTCCTCTCAGAAGCTAGCTGTATTAAACTAGCTAATGCATTTATTCTATCCAGACTGGATTACTGCAATGCTTTATATGCGGGATCCAATAAGTACATTATCGATAAAATGCAAAGACTCCAAAATAATGCCCTTAGAGCAGCTCTAAATATCCCGAACAGAGAGCACATCTCTGCATTTAGAAGAGATGCCCATTGGCTCAGGATCAAGGACAGGATATCCCTTTAAACACTCTGACTCACGTCCAAATGTCTCAATAACATAGCGCCTCCCTACCTTGTAGAAAGAATAAACAAGAGAACCTCTGACCGACCTATGAGAATGTCCAATGCCTACACCTTAGAGGTTCCCAGATACAAACGGACTACAGCCGGCGGCTCAAGTTTTCCGGTTATAGCCGCTCAATCCTGGAATGGACTCCCCCTAGATCTTAGAACTGACCAACCCTACTCCATATTCAGACAGAAAGCCCTCACCTGGCTACGGACTAATGGCACCTAACCCAACCTCGTCACCTCCTAACTGATCCCTTGTCCTGAATGCCTTCCTAAGTATTACTATGCCTGACTACTGTCAATTGCATATCCTCCTTGGTATCATTTATTGGTATCTTGGTATATCTGTTGGGACCACTTGGTCACTGCTAACTTGTGGTCCTATCACTGTTATCACTGTTAATAACTATGTTTATCATACTTTGTATGTACCTACTTTCCTCTGTAACTAAGTTTCTTAAGTATCCTTGTAATGTTCTGTAACTAAGCTTCTTAAATATACTTTTAATGCTTGCGCCCAGCTACCTGAGGGTTTTGGTCTGCGCTATATTAAATAAACAACCAAACATTACAAGGATCTTGAGAACACATAGAAGGGGGGCCTCCATATTTATAGGCTCCAAGCGTGTCAAGTCACGCTTTACAGAGCTGAGATATCGGCAATGTAGGGGCTAAAAAACTGGAAACTACTGAAAACTATTTCCAGAAAAACATTCTTAAACTTACTGGGGGTACACCACCCATCCCGTTACATGAAGAGACCGGTCTTGGGTACATTGGAAGGTGGGTGGCCTCTAAGCCTTTGTTTCATTGGATCTGAATTTGGAGTTCCACCTTCCCATGGCAAATACAGAGAGGACCTGCAGGATGTACTGAAACAGGAAGGGGAAAAGGCTTGCCTTTGTGCTCTCAGTGTGTTTTAAAGTCTTTGCTCTCCTTTTGTTGGCGTCGATGTGCTTTCCAATTAATTGTTTTGCACACCAGCCCAGCCCCTCCTTGCTCACACCTCCCCTGTTCCCAATTGGCCTCTTCCCTGTCTGTCATCAACGGAATGGATTTGTCTCGCATCAAGCCCTTTAAAAGTACCATCAGTGGTATTTGATTGCTCCTCTTGCCCGGTGCCCCATGTGGGTAAGTCTTCTGGCAGCATTTATTGTGCTCTCTGTGTGTTTTGAAGTATTTGCTCTCCTTTTGTTGCCGTCTGTGTGCTTTCCCATTCATTATTTTGCACATCAGCCCAGTGCTTCCTTGTTTCCGTCTCCTCTGTTCCCCAATGGCCTCTTCCCTGTCCCTCATGACCGGGACCCACTACAACTAGAGCGCCTATAGGATAGACTGCCCGAGCAGTCAGCTAAGGGCTACAGCCAAGGGCATCTCTTTGTTTGGGCAGCTCTTGAACCCTGTTATCCTCTGTTGACCCAAGGACACCCAAAGGACCATCCCATAACGACAGACAAGGTTAGTGTGGTGTGGGTGGGGGGTACAGCCATTACTGTAGTCCAGGAAAACCCCACCTCTCTAATTACTTGATATCAGATATCTACTCCATTGTTGACTAATATTGCATTTCGCCTGATTGTGCTAGTTAGCCTTACTTGCATGTTGCCTGATTGAGTAAGTTAGCCTAATATGAAATGTAAATAGAATTGTGAAGATTATTATCCTTGCGTCACATTTAGAAAGAATTGTGAAGATCAACCTTGCGTCACAAACACACTCCAAATATAAGTAAGATAAGTAACACTCACATACAAAAAACAACTCCAGGCACTGAACCTTGCCCTGACGGATACACAACCACAATCTTAAATACTAGCCTATTTACACATATAACACACTAACACACACACACACACACACACCCAATATAACAAACATTCATCGTACAACAATAACCTAGACATTGGACCTCACCCTTACGGATACAACAAGCCAGTGCGAGCATTCAACCCATCTGCAAGCCAACACACACACAGATGCCAGTTTCTCCTGGTTCTGGACCTGTCCTGTTACTCTACCCTCACTAACCAACCCCATCCTCCTCCTTATAGAGTCACGTGACCGCCTGGAAACTGCATCTCCGACCGTAGAGGTGTGCGGTATAAATCAACATAACATAACACGCATGTGAGAAACATCTTAATCGAGTCAGGCTGTAACTAATTCTGGACAAATACGTACAATATTATCCCAAGGGCCAGACAAACATTAACACATGCAATCCCACGGAAGATACCGGAGGATGTTCTTGCCCTGGCACAGAGTGCCCCTTCGCTAGGCCTGTACTGGGATTGTAAATCTTCCACCGGTTATGACCAATACCTGGACTGTCCTGAATCCGGGCTTGCGCGGACACTTTTTTCAGATTTAGATGTGGAAATTTAGCCCTGGCTTTGTGAACCCATCATTCGGGCTTGACATTGACAGATCTGTGTCCTCATTGCACAGGTATTAGAGACAGAGTTGCACTTTATCCTTCTCTGCCCAAAGTACATCATTTTAAGGAGACTACTATTAATGTCCTTCCTCATTGTGACCAACGTTTGCAGCGCTACTGACACCTTAGTGGCTTGTAGAAGAGTTTAAAATATGTGGCCTGTAATTGCGCTGCGATAAATTATGTATTCCAATCTAGGAAAAAGGCAATATCACAGCATACCATGATCAGATTGCAGAACAGATCTGTCTCCCCTAATGATACTCTATGGTTGCACATGTCTTCAGCTAAAGGGCACTAGACACTTTAAATATTTGGTAGTTGCTGACCTTGCCAGTCAATATTCGAGAAATTCAGTGTTTCTTTTTACCTTCCTGACTTTTTATCTGGCTTTGATATTTTAATATGCTACCCTTTGTTTCCTAATGTTTTAAAGCATGTTTAATCATGCTAGGCACACTTGGGTTCGAGAATGAATCGATGTAGTCATTAGAGCCAGTGTGCTTTTATCAATTGTTTTATTGTCTAATTGAAAATCTTTATTTGTATGTACTTTTATTCTTTACCCTTAGACTGCTGCTGTACATGTATCTTTTTAAACTCGACTTTGGCTTAATGTGTACTTAAGAACAATTTCCAAATAAAGTTTATTGATTAGTTGATTGAATCTCCTTTCAAAGGGGTGGGGTGACATTTCATAAGCCCCATAGTGGTAAAGCAAGGCCTTAAACCATTTTCGCCTTATTCTACAGATTCTTCTTGAAGACGAGGGCATCATCACTAGTTGGGCGGTAGCCCATAAATGTGGCGGTAACAGGGGTTACTACCGTATTTAAGGGTCTGCCCAATCGTGAGTATGGCGTGTTTACCCCCAGCTCAGAGCTGGGGTAAACATGCCGGAAAAACTCTGATTTTCAGCACAATTGCCACTGGTGGTATTACAGTGTGGTAATTGTGGCGAAAATTCCCCATTGGGTCCAATGGACCCACTGGGGAATGGGGAGTAACGGTTAGCTCCCAACCCGTGATACGGTGGTAATACAGTGGGACGGTTGGGCGCTAACCCAAATAAAGTTGGCCGGTACCGCCCAACTCGTGATGAGGCCCAGAGTATGGGCATGAAGGGGAAATATCATTTCCACCATTCATGCCTGCCTCACATCCTGAGAGCATATGGTTCAACATCAGCAGGCATTTTATTGCTTTGCTGGTGTTAAACTATTGGATTCATGTGGAATCCAGCTGCATTCAGCACCTGCGAATAGCAGGCAGATCCCATAGGAATACGTTGTAAATGCTGTCAGCAAAGCGTCATTTGCAAGCAGTATTTACATTTTCGACAAAATGCAGCGTAAAAGCAAGGAGTAAAGGCAATTTCGCTATTTTTTGCTGTTTGCATTTCCACTGCGTCCTACAAAAGTTGAAACTGGGAGCAGGGACCCCAAAAGCAAGCAGTTGGTAGCTCCTATATGCACTTTTAATAAACAATGACCCCCAAAATGTTTTATTTAAACCCAGCCGAAAGTGTACCTCCTTTGAGTGTAGCAAGACTTTTAACTTGCTTGAAGTTTGCTGTTGTGCCTTGACATTTTCCTCTTTTAGAGAACAGAATGCCAACATATGTTTTTTTTTCTGTTTGAATTCATTTTATTGAGAATAGGTACGTCAGAACATGCATTTCAATTTAACACACATCATTTTGAAAAGTATATCCAAAATACAAACTGAAGAAACACCCGCTGCATTTTCACTCACCCCATCCTACTGGAACTCACTCCTTTCTCCTCCCTCCTATTAAAGGTCACAAGAAATATCATTGTGCAAACAAACAAAAAAAATCATCTAGCAAATTATCAACCAAATAAAGTTATCCATACATGTAAAATAAATCACTATTTTGCTGCTTCAATGTCTACATAACCTTCTTTGGTAATAGGAGAACTTAAATACTAATGGGGTGGAGGGTCCGTGAACTAAAATATTGTCTCTGTTTCGAAAGTGCATGAGAGTAGGCCTCTGGACCCAGGCCTGAAGTGCAATGTGCAGGGGCGTTGCTAGGGGGGGGGCAAAGGGGGCTATAGCCCCTGATCTTTTGGGTGTAGCCAAGGATAGAATCTCAGGAGCTACAGCCAAAAGACTAGCTAGCCCCCAGTCCCAACTGTAACGACATCAGCATAGCCCCGGGTCTTTTCCAGACCTAGCAACTCCACTGGCAATGTGATTCTTTACATTTGCAAGTGTGGACGGACCATAGTGTCCCTATCCATCGGATTATTTCTTCACTCAGTTATAGTCATTCCACTCAGCCACTAGATCCGTGATGAATATATCCATGCAGTGCCATGCACAAAAGAGGCATTCTGGTATTCTTTGCAACTTAGAATTGTATAGTAGCCTGTCTGTTCTACCCCGCCCCCTCCCAAATTTACCCTATTTGTGTAAGGCACTTTGAAAAATTAAGGATTGCCATCAGACATGAAAGAGTTATCCCATCAACCCTAGCCACAATAGCCAACAGTGAAGGCTCATGAGAGTTGTAGTCCAAAACATCTGGAGACAACTGCTTATTGTATTTGTTCATCACTTCATCTCCCTTTATTCTAATACTTGATCCAGATCAGGCCATTGGGAATAGATCTATTTGCAAGAACACACTACCAGCCTCTTAACCTCCATAATAACCTCGGAGGTACCAATTGTGGCTATGATGTGGGAGGCACTCCATGCAAAAAACTCTTAATTTCGTTTAAATGGCATGCGCCAAGAGGTTGTAGCAACATTACCTGCATTTTCCTCTTTGATACCCAGTGATTTACTTAAGACTTATAGGCATATAGGGGGGTCCTACTCCTAGGATTATTACCCACCACTAAGCTATTACCTGAGGCAAAGTCGAGGGCTATAAGTTGGGGAAGACTCAATACCCGCACAAGCAACTTGCGATGTTAATTTAATGTACATGGAACTAGGGATAATAAACTTTACGCATTTTGTGTTTCATTGTGGTTTGTTAGTTTGAGGAATTGACTTGCACATGCTCCTGTGTGGCTTTACACAGCTAAAGATAATTGTTGCTCTGCTGCCTGTTGGACTGCTGCTCAAGTCATAATGTTTGAAACAAGGTCTACAGGCTGCATTCTGAGAATTCTGATTGGCTGAGATGAGGTCTTGTGAAAAAATGACTACTGGTCTGCAGGAGTGCAGTGATGAGTAGTGTCTAAAACACCCCCTGAGCCTCACACTATTATGAGACCATCAGTGATCCAAACATAAAGACCCACCCCTGTAAAAGACACACAGAGAATTCAGACTTTGAGAGGAAAAGAAGCACTGTAGGTGAATACAGGGGTGTAAGCAATTGACTGGGATCATATGAGTCACTAGGGCCCCTTAAGGAAGACCGGGAGAAGAGGACCACCTTTACGGCTTGTTTTGGTGCATGGACAGCATTGAGCGAGGCATCTTGGTCCTTTTCTGCAGTTGAGCCGGTTTCTAGATGCCTGAGCCGCGCCGTTTCAGTAGTGAGTCAGCAAAGAGTCAGGCTCTCTTTTGATCAAGTCAGCATTTGAGATGGGTCAAGACAATGGCTTGCAAATGGGTCGAGTGTGCTTTTGGGTCAAGTCAGACAATGCTTCTGGTGGGTCGAATCTGCACTCTGGATGTGGTGAGTCGGTTACTTCCACAGCACAATCTTGCAGTCTAATTGCAGTGTTGATGCACTTCAGTGGTCAAGTTGGCATCAAGACGACTTGTAGAAGCAGGTAATTTTATTTATATCTGTTTTTAGCACTGGCCCTACCCAGAGGGTGTCAGAGCACTTTACATGGTTCAAAGGTTGAAAAAGGTAGGAGGTGAAACAGAAGTTACAAAATATTTTCAGGATAGGATAGGAAGGTTGGGATAGATGTGGTAGTAAGGGAGGAGAGACGGTTATGTGTGGGAAAACAAGTATGTTTTGAGGCTCTTTCTGAAGGTCATGATGGGGGGTGCCATATGGATGTAAACCTCGAAAGTGTGCCGTGGTATGGGAGCCCACTGGGTAAATGCTTGTTTTTGTGGGCACGTTAGTTTGCAGAGTGTAATGTATAGAAGATGCTGGCTGCCTTGTCTGGTGTTTGTGTGGGTGATGGGTTTGAGTTTGTCATGAAGGTAAGATGGGCTTTTGGGGTGGATGTCTTTGAAGGTAATCTGTGAGGTGAGGGGAGCCAGTGGATAAGCACCTCAAAGTACTTGAGTGCCAGAACCTCTGTCCGCAGGTCCCATAGCAGCACGGAACAAGCTGAGGGTGCTCCAGGCAGCCTTAAAGTGTTTTGAGGTGGTAAACAGGGTTCCAAGCTGCTTCTGACCTTCTAAGGCGCTGTGATACCCACTGCAGGGTGTCCAGGGGCAAGGTGATTCCTTTTTTCCACACTTCCACTCCAGGAAGAATTCCTGGCACCTGCAGGGATTCTTCACCTCCAGTGAGCAGAATCCTGGTTGCAGTGCACAGGCAACAGAGAGGACTTTTTACTCAGCGGTTTGACCCCAAATGTGCCATTAGGGTGAGCAGGGAGAAGTCTTCCTCCTCAGATGAGCCTGCTGTCTCACCTCCATGACAGAGAACTTTAGAATAAACTGTGTCCCCAATAAAGTTCCAGGTGAATCCATCTTGCCTTAAAGTCCAAAGATGAATGAAGTAAAGGGAGAGTTCCCCCTTTTAAAGGCAAAATGTGACAGGTGATTGACCCAAAGCCAGCTGGATTTCAGGGTTCTAATCAAGGCTACTTTCATAATTGTCCTTCTGATGTCATACCAAGACTGCTTCGCCTGCAGAAAGTAGGGAGGGGGGAAAAGGGTTTGGGGAGCCCTTGAAAAATCCAAGCTATTGAAACCCCTCTCTGGGCTACTCCAACTGCACCAATTCAGCTGTCTGTCAACTTCAAAAGGACTCCACTAGTCATTGTGCACCTGGTTACCCTCTGATTGCAGCCCAGGTACTTGCCAACCCGGCCACACACCCGCACTGCCGCCTGGCAAACCCTTGCACTTGGGTCTGTATCTGTAACCCTACAGTCCCCCCTTTTTCTCTGCACTTATCAGACACCCCCTGTCTGTGCCTCAAACCTAGCACTTGCCACTTGCTGGCTGCATTACCACTTGTTGTTTTTATTCCTTTGCTCAGCAATTTCCACTTCTCCCCTCCCCCCTGCAATTTCCCCCTTCCCTCTCCCCTGCACATGTGCATTCTCAATGTTACTGGGCCTAGTTAGATCGTTGTTTTTGTTCTCCCTTGTTCCCCTCCTTTGCCTTGTCGCACTCTGAACCACATGTGTATGAGCAAGGCCGCCTTTCAATGACCTGTTCCCATGTGACGACCTGCAAAGGGGTCCATGTCTCCTGGAAGAAGATGTTGGCCTTCCTCAGGAGAATCAAAAGATAAGCTTACTGGGCTGAGACCCACATGGCTGTTGTGCGTACACCCAGGCCAGATAGCAACTACAGGCCTGCCCTTCTCATGGACGAGTCACCTCATCATCTGTTATGTTATGTTATTTGGCATTTATATAGTGCTCTATATATCAGTGGTATGACCTCAAAGTGCTGGTATGTTGAACGCCTTCGAGGACCGCAGTCCAGGTCAGTCGATAGAGTATGGAGCTATAGGATGCTTGGGTGCACTGATTATGTGCGCAGCTGATGAGATTGCTTGATGGTAGCTGCATCCTAGCATTAGGTGTGGTGGTATTTTGATATCAGTTGAAGATGTGTGTTCTGGAGGATGGACAGCAAGACTGGGTTCTGGCTGCGTTAGGCCTGGGTAGTACACTTATGTGTGCAGCTAGGCCGATTTTCGTGAGGTATAGCTGTGTTTTATCAGAATGTTGGGTGTCCATGACGTATTGTTCGTATGTGAACAGCTGGGCCAAATTGATCAAGGGGTATAGCTGCACTTTAATTGTGTGTTGGTTTAGAGTAGAGAGTGAGCATAGTGATAGGAGAGGTCAGTGTGTGAGTGGAGGTTTTGATTGAACATGCTTGCTTTCCAGATTCCAAGTGGGCGTTTGCGAATGCGGCGTTCAGAGAAACTTATTCATGACTATGTAGTCACATTCAGTGTCATCTATGCTTGCGATCACTTTGATCATTTGTCATTTGGTTGCACAGTCTCAGCAGCTTTAGATGGTCTTAGTCCGTATTATGGAAAGAGCCAGGTTTTTAGAGCCTTGCGGAAGACATTTAGTCATGGGTGTGTCGAATATGTGACAATAATAGGACATCCACATGCTTGTGGGTTTGTAGATATGTGCTCCCAGTAGCCTCCTTGTCAACCAGACATGGCTTATATTTAATTATTAATCCACTGCCAACAAGCAACTAGGGGCACCCACTTATTATATTTGAAATCTGGGGTACTTGCAGTTAATAAGCCACCTCTGCCTGTTAGAACGTTGGCTTGCAGTAGCTGAGCGCCGGAGTGTGCATGCAACCTTTGAACCTGCCGTGTTGATACTGCGGGGCAGCTGCTGGGGGATGTCAGGAGGCTGTCATTGTCAGGTGCATGGCACACTATGCTTTTTGGCATCGTATTATGTAAGTGAGCCTCTCTGCTGAGCTCGCTTTCAGAGACAGAAATCCGTGCATCATTTTATTTTGTGAAAATCAGAAAAGCTTAGTCTATCTCATCTTCACCATCTGGTAGTTGACCTGTCACAGGTCTATAATGCACTGCATGTGCTAGTAATGTTGTAATGCACTTGATTCATGTTACTCTTGTTTCACCCTATCCCGTGTGAGAGTTTTGCGTCCAGTCATTGACAATGTTTTACTTGTAAATCCTCCAAAGTTCTCAGGTTAATAGTTTAAGAGTCTCATATTTATTGTCAGAATAACGATCCTTACTGGAAGGTTTGGTTACGGGCAATTGCCATGTAAATGATTTACTGTTAGAAATATTTTAGTGCTTTGACTGTAAGGTCTTGAGTTAACTCATTAGGCATTGGTTGTCTGCACGCTCTCTAACTCTGAGATCATGTCAACAGATCATTTAAAAAAAAAAAAAAAAAGTGAAGACTCATCTTATTGACCCCATCCTTCAATCTCCTTTCAGGTGTTTCCCCTATGGAACTCCTCTTGATTTCCCCAGCATTGTGTTTAGGGGTTAAATTCCCTGTTACTCCAACAAAAACACTACAGGCCTCATTCAGCAAATACCACTTTGGCGGTAACATACTGTTCTGCCATGCATTGCTGCTGATGGGGATTGTTGGTGGTACTATTTTACCACCACCAGGGGTGACAGTGTATGGCCACGTTTTATAAGGAATAGAATATTCCCTACTGTACTTGAAAAGGATATTGTAAGTCAGCTCGGAGTTCCATGACCTTATAAGGGAACTCGGCCAAACTCCTCTGTGACTTGCAATATCCTTATATCGTATGGTGGGGGTACCTTTCCCCATGTATAATCTGTTTCTGCTCGTTTACAAGACTCCTACTTTTTTATTCTTTCACACAGTGTTTACTGAGCTGATTTCATTTATAAACTTGAGCAGCATATGCTAACACATTGCCTTTAGTTACGGGAGCGTGGCCTATCCCAATCTATCTGCATTCATCTCTGTAGGCAGGTACTTGTGCTTTGTTTGTTTGAGGCCGACCTTTTACTTCTTGGGCCTTCAAGTGCTATGTTATGTTTTGCCTTTTCCCTTTTGTTTTACACATAAGTCTCCTCTGCTTTGCAAGTACTGTCCACTCACATTGTATTGGACCCAGTACTGTCTGTAGCTTTCCTGTAGCTGATTCATGATGATGTCATCATTTTCCTGGCCCAAATAGTTGGACTTCGCAGAGTTATCAAAGGCAATGGACATTAAGGATTGGCCAAACAGATATGGGTCAGTCCCCTATAGCGTTAGGTTCCCGGGCATCTGCTTTCCTCTGGACGTTTTCTCTATGACATATTGTATTTGTCCCCTTCCAGTCAATTACATGCATCTCCTCGTGTGTTTGTTTTAGCATGGGTGAGTCTAACTAAGCAGTTGGACTTGCACTCCATGTTGCCATACCTGGGCATTGAGGCCGATCAGGGCATCCTGGTATGTCAAGCCGTAATAGCACCCAGTGACTTAGGGATCAGCTCGGCGCTGAGTAGCACTCAATACGTGGGTTTCAGCAGAGCACCCCAGGGCAGCGGAACTAGCATAGTGGCATGGTGTGATGGTGGTGTGTTGTTAGAAGTAGATGCCAAAAGTGTTGATCGTGCCATATACCAAGCTAGGGCCAGTTAGGCTATAGGTTTGTACCTTGACATGAAACGACTGAGTTTGTGTGTCAAGATGTCTGCGAACATTTCACGCTGTGCCGGTTCTATGATGGCCAAAGCGGTAGATGCGTGACACCATCCTGTTCTATCGTGGATTGGCCGGTGCTGTGCGTATAAGCCGCCAGTGATGGAATGGAGGTGTATCACAACTCGTCTGTGTCTCTGCATTGCCAGTTATCTCACCATAGATTCCTGCTCTTCATGCCGCGTAGTCTTGCCTTACTCCAGTAAGTCTTTTCTCTATGCTCATTAGCTTCCTCCTACAGTAGACCATTTCCAGTTGGCCTTCAGTCCTACTCTGTGGGTAGTCAAGAACTAGTAGGATGTTATGGGGGAAAAGGGTGGTCCCATTCGTTGGATTAAGAAGGCAGGAGTGAGGCCGGAGATTCCTGATCCTCTCACAAATGGGAAGTGTGGTCACAGGACACCTTTCACTTTTAGCTCAAACACTTTTTTGCCATTTAACTGCAGAATCGTTCGGGTCCGCTTCCCTGAAATTAAAGAAACGTGGTGATAGAAAGCTTAACTAGTCCCTCAAATAGATGTAGAGTTAGGGTCTACAGCTTTTGAGTAAAGCGGTGCAGGTGGTTCTTGGGAGGTGAGAATAAGCAGCTCTCTAGGAGTCTGTGCCTCATGATAAAAGTGGCTTCATAACTGGAATGGCCTCTTTGATTCGGTTAACGCCTTGGGAGATGCCATTATCCCTCCCAGTAAAGTTCCAATTCTTTCCCTCATTCTCCTGTCCGCTGTCCTTTCAGCTTAATGATGTCTTTTGCTGGATCCTGCTGTGCCAACCTAGTGTGGATGTATGCCGACAGAATGACAAAAGAGGAAAAAACAAATAATTTTTTCTCAGTTCTGGAATCTCTGTTGGTTGTAAATCTCCTTATGTACTTAAGCCCTTGCTGCTAAGTAAGTTGTCATTGTAAATCCTCCTCCTCCTCAAACAAGCTTTCACTTAATAATTGCTTGGCACTGCTCTGTGGCCTGGCCACCCTGGAAGTTGCACAGCCATAGGCCAGCCTGGAACTGGCATCCATACTTGGCTAGAGATGCCATGCAATTCTCTCTTAGATTAGCCTCCGTTTCCCTGGTTGAGGAAATGAGGAAATGACGCTTCCTGCCCAGAAACTCGCCATCTCAGTGATGGAACCTATGTGATAACTGGACTACTTATACACCTACTGTTTTATCTTCATTCACACTGCTCACTTCTCCATGCGCCTTTCCTTAGCACTTGCCTGACCTCGAATGTGCCAAGGACGGTGAACGCTCTTGCCTCAATCCTGCCTCAAACCCCTTCCACCCATCCCTTCTCCATGGAGTGCCGCAAACCAAATATGTTGCAGTGACCGTCTTACACATAATAAATAAATAATGGAGAGATGTAGAATCCTAGCCCCTGGCTGTTTAATGTCTTAATGTTCAATGTCCCATCAGCTGTGGTGGAAGCTCTATTAGTCCCTCCTGCGCCGATTGGGATCCTAGGTAGGTTGCACACTAGTTGCAGGGCTCAGCGTGCAATCTGATGTCCATGGTTCTGAATCCCAGGAGGACTGATTAGCTCTTTCATCCTTTAGAGGTCGGTAAAAGGAAAAACATTGAATTGGGCAATATTAACAGCCACTATTTAAGGGCTAAAGGGCAATTCCGTTTGTCGTGTTTGATGACTGGTGAACCGTCCATACCATCAACATTGATGTTCATGCTAGCCAAGAGTAAATGAGTGTCCTCATTAAACAGATCCCTGCTGGGCGCAGACCCCTCACCACGCATCAAAACGTCGCACAGTGACACAACCGCGGACTGGGAGAGGGCAGGGAATGCTGGCATCCGCCACCTGACACAGGTCTATATAGGGGTCAAACAGGACCATGCTGGGGTCTGCCTCGGCCACGCTGCCCCTGCTCTGTCCCAGCACATAAACCCGGCCATTCGCAGTTGTGCAAGCCATAAAGAACTTCCGGTTCAGGCACTCTTCATCCACCTGGCTCCACTCATCAGTGTCCACATCAAAGCGAAATGTCTGCCCTCCGATGGTGTAGATCGCCCCATTCAGGACTGTGGCGCAGAGGTCATATCTAAGGTGAAAAGAAAAGGCTAGAAGTTAGATACGGTGTACACAGTGGGACATGTACAACATTCATTCAAGTCACCATCTTCACTGGGCGTCAGGGCCTCCATGGTAACTGTTCCTAAGGGGAGTGAGTGGCCCTTCAAACCATCAATGTGAAGCCAGATGTTGGAACCTCTACGAAGTGATTACGGCCAGCTTTTAGGTATAGATGGGTAGACAGAGTTCATTGGGTGTCCCAAAGAAGGTCCCAGTCCTACAGATTCTCCCATCTGACATGCATAGTTGTATCGTGTCTGCAAAGTTCACACATATCCATAAACCAGTCTTCAACATTAGGGCATCTTCCTTTCTTCCAGAATGTCAGCACATTTACCTTAGCACCAGTAAAGGCTCTATTCAACTATTTCCAAGCATGAAATAAGTCAGGATGAAAATAAAAAATGACTGTCAAAGGCTCCACTCATACCACTAGTGAAATCCTTTGCAGACCAACTCCCCAAAAGCTGTAACTTGAGGGCAGCCCCAGAACATATGTGCCAGCGGTGCTCCTTCCCTTTCACAATCCCAGCATGACTCGCTATCAATTAAAGGAAGTTTAAACCTCTTTTCTGGGGTGGGTAATTGCACAGCACAATTCACTGCATGGCATATCTAAGATTAAGGTCGCAGTTCCTCCTTTTAAGCCCTTAACTTATGCTATGTTTTCATGTGTATATGGCCTCCTGATATAGGTTATGGTATCCAAATGCTTTGCCTGTCAGAAAGCGCTAAGGACGAGTATGTTCGTCCTGCATGCCCATATGGAATCCACTGAGGCTCTTCCATACGCCCTTCCTTATTGTTGTCAGCAGGTCAACCTCCCACGACTGCCTATACTTAATTCCCAGTCCAGTGGGATCCTGAACAGAGGTTATGAGCCGGGAAACATGCCTTCCCGAGATTGTGGGCGCTTATAAGCTTTTGTCCGGTCCTGAATGCCAGAAATAGTCAAGGAACACACGGTTTCAAGCAGGTCTTCCAAAGGCTGCTGCCTCTGTCTTTCCCTCTCATGGAATGTATATTGCTCATCAGCATATTGATGGCTGGGCCATTGAAAAGAGCTCCCAGAGATATCCAGTAAAGGATGAAGCTGACTGGTATGAGGATGCAGCCATGGCCACCTTGCATGTATGTCTGGACGGGGCCATGAGCTGTGGTTTCTCATCTAGATAAGCCGGTGCCCGTCTGGATGATGGGAGGTTATCCATTGGTGGTGGCATTGGTAGTACACAGGAGATGAGTTCAGCTGTAATGCTGTCAAGCCAGTACTAAAGGGGGAAACGCAGGGCTAGTACACTCTTTGTATAGGAAGCCTGATTCCCTAGTAAAATAACACACAGCATTGTTCACCTGTGAATATATTCAGTCAGCACTGACTACTATAGGGTCAAACTGAAAAATGATAACAATGATCATGCGTGGTCTGAAATCATAAAATTTAAGGGTGGCACTCTTAATTTGATTTTTGCATTTTATTTTATAATGAAAAATAGCCTGTGAAAAAAGGCTGGCCTAGTTCCATGCAACATAATATCTTGTAAAATAAAAGTCAATAAAATTAAATGGGTAGGATAAAGCTCCCTGTCTGGCTCTGTGTACGGTTGGGAGAGTGGTCTTGGGGCCAGGTGCCTCCATGAGCAAATTCATAATGGGCCAGGATGCTAAATGGGGAGGATCCCCGGGGCACTCTTTAAATGTTCGTAGGGATTAGTCACTTAAGCGACACCATATCCCTGTTAACATAGGCCATCAACTATGCGATCTCTAAACCAAAGCAGTCAAGTTGAACAATAGATCCTTGTTCGGACCCACAAAGAAATCCACAAACACGTGGATTCTATACCAACACTGCAGGGAACATGGGCTATCAAAACTCCTAGCCTTTCCAAATTGATCTACATGCTGAAACATTCACTTCAGGTTCGTCAGAGGCACCGGAAACATTCCCTGACTACACATAAAGCTTTCAAAATGGCCACTGTGAGTCTTATAGACTTAGGCCAGCTCCCCTCTCCACCCCCCAGCTTCATTCTGACCCACAGGAAGTTTAGAGCTACAGCATCTCCCATCCTTCAATTGACTGCCACTTATAGGTACAGGTCCCCAGTGGGAGTCCCACTCAACACAGAGAGCCCAATACAAGCCAGTCAGTCCAGTCTGGCCGTGTGGGTTGCCAGGGTATTACCCAAATTGACCTTTTACAATTGACCTTTTGTCCTAATTGACCTAATTATGGTGGTCCTAATTGACCTTCTACACAATTGACCTTTATGTTATTTTATATATGTATTGGGTTGGTTTTGGATTATAAATAATATAAGGGGATTCGGTGGAAGGTTCCCGGGGGGTTTTGGATTGGACGCAGGGTTGCGGGGGTATACCCCCGCATTTATGTCCTAATTGACCTTTTAAATTAGGCCAATTCTCCCAAGGTCAATTCTACCAAGGACAATTGTGAAAAGGTCAATGAGTATACATCCGGTTGCAGGAGAAGGAGGCTCACTGAAGGCTGGAAGGAAGAAGACCAGGAAGCAACAGGAAGGGTTGCAGCAGAGAAGCGCAGGAGGAAGTAGCGAGCGCTAAAGGTGCAGAGAGGCAGCAGGAGTGGAGAAGTAGGAGATGGTAACAACAGAAGAGGAAAGGAGCGATGAGATACAATTTGAAGTGGTTTGGAATGGGGGAAGAAGGAAGTAATACCTGGAGTGCATTGAAAGATGAGGGAAGAGAAAAGGAAGGAGGTCAGTTTTGGAGAGGAGTGGAAGGGGGTGGTTACAACAGGAGAGGAAATTGGGCAGAAGGTAAAATCTGGAGTGGATTTGGAGGAGGTGATAACAAAAGAAGAAAAAAGGAAGAAAGTGGTAGTTCCCAAAGTTGAGAGAAAGGAAGCAGGTAAGCGACAGCGATATCCGAGCAGAGTGAGCACAAAAAAGTTATGGTAGTCCAGGAGAAGAAAGTAAAACACCAGAGTCCGGGAGTGTGACAGAACGAGTAGTAACATCAGATGAAGGTGCTACAGAGGAGATGAGGCAAACTATAGCAGCAAACAGAAAATTCCATGAGGAAGAACAGAGCGTAGCCAGCCAAAATATGCAAATTCCAGTAGGCCAGGTTATCCATAGACAGGTACAGAAGGTGGAAGGAGGAACTAGATGGGATCAGGGATAGTACAGCTAGTATATAGAGAAATATAATGGGCCTCATTACAAGTGAGGCAGTAAGGGGTTAACGGTGCCAGTAAAGGTGCCGGCGCCGTTAACCACGTCCCAACTCATTACGAGGTCCACTTGCGGGACCCGCTCTGGATGTCTGGTCAGACCAGATGTCCTTTGCGGGTCCTGCGAGGGGACCAGCATGCTAACAACGGGCCTGTCATTAACGGGCTCGTTGTTAGCAAGCTTCCCATTCCGATTGAGCCCTATGGGGGCTCAAATGGGAATGGGGATGGTCCAGCTCTGGTTTCCCTGAATGAGGAAACACCGGGCCCTCCAAAGTCGGAATTGCCCAGTATTTCCCCATTTAGAGACCACAGACCCGGACCAGAGTTTGGAGGCAGCCATGCCCTTAATAAGGACATGGCTGCCTCCAAACTCGTAATGAGGCCCAATGTCTCTAAGGTTTGTCCATGGGACCCCTCTAAAACGCTCACTGCCAACTATCACCAATAGCCCGGCCACTACCGAATTTTTAAAAGTTCAGTGAACTAGAATTACAGGACACCAGATCCTGAACCCCAATCCAACTGAAGGAGAATGTTGTAAAACCCTGTGAGCATGCAAAGGCAGAGCTGGGGGCGTGGGTGGAGCAAACACTTTTGAGCTCTAAAGACTGGGACTTTGATGCCAGAGGCAAGGGGGCCTGGCACCCGCAACCTGCAGTTAATACCCTTACCTGCAGAGGACCATCCTATTTTCACCATTTGTTGTTCTTCATATGTTTTCTGATTTTTTTATGCAAAGTAAGTTCCCAATTACTGTTCCCTTAGCCCACTGACCATAAGACCTAATTAACCCACTTTGTGGTCTTGGCCTACTTCTTGGTTCCCACTGCCCCATACATGAGAAGGAGTTATTCATTAACTTGACACAACAAGATGAAAAGTACAGTGCAAAGTACACTTTTTAAGCAAGTCTCTTTACTATGTCCTTACTGGCTTAGTACAGTATGGGACTGGCAGGACAATCCATTTCAAGCAAACATGGTATTCCAAATACGTTCTTCAAAGTGCACCCAGACATGTAGTTAAGATACGCACACTGAGCCTGAAGACAAACTAAACAGTTACTGACCCCTCGTTCTTCAGACAACGGCGACCCACCAAATAAGCCCTGCGACACTGTAAATCCACTGTGTCTACAATGAACAGTCGTAGGCACTTTTAGTTATATCAGTCTCTTATCTCTACTAGGAGGGCTACACAAACATCATGGACAAGAGTGATACTGCAATTAAACTAGTCCACTAGGGGTACTATGCTGCCACAGTGGGACAACTGTAAATAGAGAGAAACCAATTGAATCAAGTTAATGATCAACCAGGGGTGACAAATTATAGGACACGTGATGTGAGCTATTTGAACCTTTTGTCCAATCTGGTAAAGACCACATCAGATATCAGTGCCTTGACAGGTCCAAGAAAAATTACGAGAGGAGCACGTAGGAGTAGGGGGAAAAACACCAAGGCAGATGGGGACACCACTGCCTGACGACTACCCAACAGGACGGTAAAGGCAGAACATCACTGATGGATGTTATCTGCCTGCCCTACCTGATTAAACAAAATTAACTGGAAGATCTGAACCTCAATCTGGCAGTAAGGACAATGCAAACTTCAGCAATCTGAAGCTATGCGTCTGCTGTGTGCATGGTGTGTGAAGCTATGCCCACCCTCTATGCAACTGCATCTTAACAGCCTATTGTTGACTATTCTGCCTGGTTGCATGTGATTTTATCGAATGATAAAACAAAGAATGAATTTCGAATGAAGAAAAAACATCTTTAAAAAACTAATTTTTTTCGATATTTTTGGGGGTGTCCCCGCCCGCAATCCGCCTCCTTTTTATAAAAAATATTTTTCGACCACTCCGAAAACTACTATTCCCATTCCAAACCATATATTATATATACATATATATATATATATATATATATATATATATATATATATATATATATAATATTATATATATATCCAAAATTCTATTTTTAAAAAGATGTTTTGGGTAAGTTTAAAAATGCATTCTTTGTTTTCTGTTCGATAACATCACTGCATACCATTCTGACTCAGTCCAATGTACAATTGGAAACGTACCCTCAGATAGTTGACATTTATTTGCATACATTGGGAAATGACCAAGACATTTTTTCTGTGCGTTTACGACATTTAACCTAAGGCTTTTGAAATTAAAGCATGACATCTACCACATGCATGGCTCCAAGTTAAATCTGCTATCTCAGTTTAAACTAATTCTCAGCTATGTGATTGAAAATGCAACACCTATTTTAAATAAACCCACACAAAGACACTTGCGAAACTACAATGTGTTTAGCATTTTATTTTTGTATTGTTTACAATGACTGCACACATAAGAAACTTTAAAAATGTGCAATTTAATTGTTCTACTATTTAATTCGTCAGCATCATGTATGCACATCTAAGTGTGTATTTCGTATTTTACGTTTGCTTTGTTTGAATTGACTGCACAAAAGTAGACTTAACTGTGCCTCCAACAGTTTACCTTTGCGCTATTAATTGACAGACTTCTGACATGCCTTTATTCTGTATTTATAATTAAATATACTCAAACTTTTTTACCCCTAGGCTCGGAGTTGCAAAAGTTGTGGTTTGTGTATAGATTTGATAGGCATTCTTTTCAATTCAGTACATTATTAAAGTGCATTGAAGGGCCGAGGATACGGTGTTTTGGTGCTTTGTCAATGAGCCAAAATAAATTAACTACAAATTAAACTTAAATTAAATCAATGCTATATAAGGGGAGGGGTTAACAATACTTTTTTAAACACAAGCCAGAATGTACCTCCCCATCCCCTTCATGGTGCCCTGCCTTAAGTCTTGCCTTGCATGACTGCTCCTAGTTGCCACCCTGCTGCCTGGATGTCTTATAGTGCCTCATACAATCTTCTATGCACTAGAACACTTACACCTGTACAGTGATATGGGTGCTTCGCATTCTATAGTGGTTTAGCTAATGCTACATGAATAATTAACACACATTACACAGAACAGGTTAATAAACACCAACTGAGGACATAGAACACAAAGTAGATTTGTTGATTACAATCATATGTGCTCTAGTATTCTCTGTAATTCTCAAGCTCTCGAAATGGTTTCAAGGTGTTGATGTTTCTCCGCATTACAGGATGCTACCTTCTTCTGATCTCTGGGGGAGATCTTATTGTGGGCATGGCATATTAGGGTGGAAAGGACAACAGTTCTGAAGACCGCTCTATATCGTGGGAAGATAGCCCACAGACATGGAATGGAAATGAGCCCTAACCCAACCTTGTGGAGGATAAGGCAAGAACAAGTTGCCTCATGGCCAACAGGGAAAGGCACAGCCATAACCAGATTGCTTTGGGTGGTCTACAATGGAATGGTGTTGTGACACACTTAAGGGATAGCCGCCCCGCTACCCGATCATGTTTCCCCTTTATAGGACCAAATTGGTCAGGATCAATAATCTGGGGATAAAGCAGGGAAAGTCATTTTATAAGAAATCCATCCATGCGCTGTGTCACGTGCCTCGCCTGGGTGCCAAAGTTCCCCTAGATGCTCAGCCAGGACTACTACTCGGCATCCTTCTCTCAGGTGGTCATACCGTTCTTTGAGTCTGAAAGCATTTGGAGGAGACCTCCTCCCTGTACTGGCAGAGTGGGGGCCCAAGTATTCCTTAAAGAGGGGGACCTAAGTCAATGTGCATGGTCTCTCACCTGGTGTTTCTGGATTCAGAAAGTGTCAGCGAATACCCCGCCACACACACCCTTCTCGAAGAGCAACCTGCACCTTACACCCTGTTCTCGCTGTTAAGAAAAACCCTTAATTTCCATAACCCTCCTTTGGGTTGGGCTAACGCTCAGTGCTGCTCTGGTACCTATTTATACCAAGGAGCCACTACACTCTTAGACTGTTACCAGGAGAATGATGTCACCACTTATTCGGAAAGATGCTTGTTACATAGGGAACATTTCATAAATGCAATTAAAAACACAATTTCAGGGGAACCAGCAGGGAGCATTTTGTCAAAAGGCGTATGGGTTTCAGGGGGATCATATTTACAGCAGGAGATGTTAGAAGGTGGAGAACGGTATTTCAGAGGGGAGACAGCTCAGAAAAAGGGCACAATCTCAAAAGGGAACTTATTTTTAGAGAAGGGCACATTGTTTAAATACAGCACATTTTCAGACGGAGATACATTATCAGTGAGAGCGCATTTTTCAATGGAATGAAAACCCACCTTTGGAAGGGAGGATTAAAGTTTGAGGATCACAATGCCCAGGCCATGATGAAAATCAATTGAGTGCTGAGTAACTCAAAGGCCCTCTTAGAGATGGGCAGCAAAAAAGGAAGGATCCTCGTGAGTAAGCAGATGAAGTGAACAGGTACTCCGTCAAGAGAGACAGGATGTGTGCACCGAGGGCAAAAGAAGCCTTTTCGAGAGGGTGACAAAGATATCTAATGGGGTTGGTCTGTAGTTTGCCTGCTTTCGTGATAAACAACGCGGGTTCCATATAAGGTACGTTAAGTACCTCACGGAAGGGTCAGAAACATGGTGTTTACTTTTGCATGCCAACTTTGAACATGGATGATTCGATTCTTACGCTACCGTTCTATGGAAATATTACAGGTTGCTCTTATATGCCGCATTTCTTTTGGCTGCAGATGATTTCACAGCACGCGGTGTGCATAACAGAACAGCTATCCATACACTCAGGAACCTTTCCTAATAAACTCAATATCGACTAAACACTCCACCGTGCCAGTTATACTCATATATTTCTACCACAGTTTGAGGATTATAAATTAGTAGAGACTTATTTTTAATTTTTCACCAGGCACCTATATCGAATTGATTAACAAAGTTACCTGCAAACCTTTTCGAACCAACTACCACTCCGCATCATTAAATGGATATACAGACATCAAGAAGACGACGGAGTGTGACATATTCACTAGCGGTGACAAGATATGTTTGAAGTAAAATTCGTGAGACTTCTAGGTTAAGGATTTATAGATATCAACAAAGTACTTTTTCTGTTCTTTTGTATTATTTCGGATTATCATTATCCTTAAAATTAAAGAACACAGAATCTATCAAGCTGAAATATTTTGACCAGGAATCCATTCTGAAAGTTGATGTAAATCTTAAATTTGCCCTCAACTAGACATGAGAGTTTATTGATAGAGTTATTCAAGAATGTTTTAATTGATAATTGTTATTTTTTTAATTATCATAATGCACCTCTATATCAGTGGGATTCAAACTGTCGGACTGGTCCCTGTAGGGGACTTCGGAAGATTACAAGAGGGGGTCAGAAGGCTTCTTTAAATGGGAAGATTGTAATTTCCTTTAATAGAAAATATAATCCGTTCTGGCACTTGGGGAAACAACATTACTTTTGCTCAAGCATAAAAGGATTGAAACCACGAATCTATATGGAAGTGTTTTCCATCCCATGTTAAGGTGCAGTGGAGTTGATCCACTTCAGTGGATGGCACTTAATGTAAAAGTAGCATGCCTGCCAAGTGGCACCATGCCATGCAATTAAGAAGATGCTGCACCTCATTGCGTCGCCTTAGTCGACGCCTCCATCTCCTCCAGGACCTCTGGGCTGGGAAGCCTGCGCTGGCTGCCTCTTGAAAACAGGATTTCGTTTAAAATGGAGTGACTGAGGGTGCTTATAGGGCATTGAAGGGTACCAGACCCCGGGTTTTGCAATAATCAATGTTATGCTTATGTACCCTTGAAGGCTCTTTGTTTTTCAAAAATTCAATTTGCTTTTTGGTCCAGATTCAATAGGGGAGGCGTAATGGGTGGTAGAACGTTCACGGTCTAAGCAGCGCGTCTCTGGAATTTTCCCCATGGAAGTTTGTACCAAAACCTTGATTAGCGTGGGCTGCAGAAAAATTTAAAAGCCTGCATATTCCATTTGTAATCTGCTACATACATTTTTCTGTTTTATGAGATTTTGGGTTTTCCCAGCCTCCCCCTTTGTTCACATCGTCATTAGGTCTCTTTAAGGTATACAAGCACTGTAGAAACTGCGAACCAGTCAGTCAGTCAATAGATTTATTGCACATGGTTAAAAAAAGAGAAATCTCCTGAAACTCTGTTTCCCTGAAAAGTAACATGAATTTACTTGTCTAAATTCCACAAAAGGACAGCTAAATCACCAACTGTAACCACCTTGTGTAAATAAGTGAGAGCAAGTAGGTGATGGGGAATGGATTATTGGACGGGATCCCTGACTCTTAGTAATATGCGTTATTGCTGACCGCTTTACTTAAGTATCCTTTAAAGAACGGAAGCCTGCAATGTCTGGATAAAAACCTGTAAATCATTTTCGGATCACAGTCCATTTGCCACCAGGGCCGGTCTTTGCGTCAGGCAGCCCAGGCAGCTGCCTGATGTCAGTCTGCCTCTAGGGGGCGCTGCACAGCAGTCCACAGTGCTAGAATACACTTGTAACACGTTCGTTTCCTAACATTATAAAAATGAATGTGCCTGTTCATTTTTATAATGTTAGGAAACAAAAGTGTTACACGTGTATTCTACCACTGGCACTGCTGCAGGCTGTGGCCTCGGCCCTCAGGCAGGGCAGTGCTAGAATACACGTGTAACACGTTCATTTCCTAACATTATAAAAGTGAATGTGCCTGTTCATTTTTATAATGTTAGGAAACAAACGTGTTACACGTGTGTTCTACCACTGGAACTGCTGCAGGCTATGGCCTCGGCCAGGGCAGTTTCTAGTCCATTTGGTGCCCAGGGCGAAACACTAGGAATGCGTCCCCCCCACTCCCCATCCCATGCGCCACTCCCATCGCACCCCATGCTCCACTCCCGCCGCACCCCGTGCACCACTCCCACCGCACCCCGCGCAACACTCCTACAGAACCCAGCGCACCACTCCCTCGCACCCCGGCGCCATTCCCAAACTACACCGTTAAGGAACTCCTACCTAAAGTCAAACAGTCTTTCACACAAGGAATGAATTGCCATTTGCAACGGTGGGCCACTTTTTCACTGGTGCCCAAGACAATTTTATGCCCCAGTCCCACTTAGGCTGCAGATAATGAGGATTGGGCACACCAACCAAGAGACCATGAATATGGCACAGGATGCAGTATGTACAACCAACAAAGAACACAAGATGCTGAAGGGGGTTTGGAGGCAACCTAAACCAAAAGGGCAATGACAAGGAGACACCTGAACCCAATAAACAATCACTTTAACATTCTTTGAATGGGAATCAAGGATTATGCTTTGATACAGTAAAGTCTTGACTGTTGTAAGGATACATGGACCAGGATTATTTATTTATTCATGCAATGTTTGTCGGGTACCTGCATATTTATTTATTTATGCAATGTGTGTCGGATACAGGTATCCGACAAACATTGCATAAATAAATAAACAAATAAATAAACCGGTTCGTAGCTTAAAGAATATTTACTCAGCAACACTGGTCAAAACTATTATCCACATAGTGAAGTAACTCATCACCAGTGCCATGGAAGTGGTTTAAAGTGTAATTGATATATAGTTTGGAAAAGAAGCAGCATGAAAGAAATAGCGCTGCTTTAAACTATTATTTTGGCCATTTTCTGGACTTGCAGGGACGCACCATTGAACCAAACGGGTCGGGGCCCACGGTGCATCCCTGCAAGGCACGCACACTCCTCACAGCCCACTGCACCACTGCACCTCCCCTCCCATCTCAATGCCAGCACAAAACCATTTAGTGACTAATGGGCCACCATTAGCAGTTTCCTGCCAGCATTGTGATGGAAGGGGCTGGTTTTAGCTGCAGTGGGACCTAAAGTGTTTTTATTGGTGTGTTTATGCCCCCACCCCAAATGGAGCAAAAGTGGTCAGAGGGAGCCTCTGACTCTAATATCACGTAGTACCTTTGTACTACGTGACATTACAGTCGGAAGGGGCAGCGCCAGCACCTGACCTGTGGAACTTTCCCCACGTCAATGCGCTGCCCCACAAACTGGGGAATTCCATCCCCTCCAGAGACTCCAGGGACTGGGGCAATTGCATCCCCTGGGGCTATTGCGCCCCAGGCAGTTGCCCACCTTGTCCGGGCCAAGAAACAGGCCTGACCTCGACCCTCAGGCAGGGCAGGGCAATTGGCAGATAAATTAGCAACATTTGTTGCTTTATTACCTTCCCCCGGCCCCAGGTGGCGCCGGCGCAGCTGGCACCAGCCAGGCCCATGGGCGCACGTGCAGTGTGCCCTCCTCCAGGCTATGGGCGTGTACTGACACTGAAGTGTGGATCGATTGGGGTTGGCTGGTGTTGTCGGCCCCGGCCATTACAGAAAAGAGGAGCGAGTGGGTCACTAAATCCTGAAGTTGTTCCCATCACAAGCACACACTGCCAAGCAGCAGCAGAATCAGCAAATACAAACAGTTTCTGCATCCTGCCCTCACTGATTGGCCTTGTTTCAGCAAACCCGGCAGTAACTACAGCCTGCCGAGGCAAGCACACTTCTTTCCTCCTGCTCCCGGCCTCGTAGGTGAGGCCTATTGCTGCATAGGAGTTTTATTTATTTTAAAATGGTATTGCAGAGATGACTGTGCCATCCAAGAACAGCCTCTGGAGGCCACAAAGCTAAATACTTTTGTCAAGGCTCAAGTAGTCATGAAAAAGGAAGCAAGCACTGGTGGTGGACTCTCCTCAGGAGATCAAAAGGCCGATTCTCAGAAGACCTGGGCAGAGTGTCACCGTCAGCAGATCTTAGACAGTTGCACGTTCCAGCAGGGTAGGGTTGGATTGGTCGGTTCATTGGCCGGGCCAAAGTCACTTCCAGGGCGAGGCCCTGGGGGCCAGTACCACGCTTGGGCCGGTTTGGGGTAACTACGCCCCCCTAGTTCCCGCTCCCGAGCATATTGTTCATCGTTCCTTCTTTCCTGGGCATGCACTGCTGACTTTATTTTAGTGCAAGAGTTTCATACATTTCACTGTTCGCTCAGACTTGTCTTACTCTTCTTTGTTGTTGTGCTTCTTTTGTTTGGAATAGTAATCACGCTGGTCTAACGAGATAAACAAACACCTACACGAACGCGCCTTGTGAATGATGGTGTGAAGGATGGATGCAGGCGCTGGACCAAAAGCTGAGCGAAGTCTGCACAGCAGCTGGCTTGGGAAAGCTACTCAGCAACTACAGTAGAAACCGTCTCCGTGGACGGTTGGCCCATCTTCCGTATAATGCAAATACCCAGACTTGTAGGATGCATGCTTCACATTCTTTGTTCCATTGGGGGTGACAAGCTGTAGCATCAATTCATGGCCTTTAAAATACCCTGCACGGTGCAGCTTCCGATCTCCTTTAACAAAAACGCTGGGATCTGGCCATGACTAGCTAACGCCACATTAATCAAAGCCAGGTCTCTAAAGAATGGTTCAAGTGTTGGGGAATCACCTGCTCACACTTTCTGTCGTGTGACCAACCAGTGCGCAAAAGATGTTTCAGAGCATGGGGCTCTTGATGCCACCCATTTCTGCATTTGATAGACCAGCAGCTAAACACACCCTGGGGAGGCAGCTCCTTCTGCATACTCCATTTCTCTGCCCAGCTCGGGACAATATTCTTTACCATAATGGAGAATGTGAAAAAGCGCAGGGCTGCAAGGCTGTGGGGTGAGGGTGGAGGGCAAAGCGCACTACGCTTGGGGTACACTGGAGATGCTTCCCCTGATACCCGAAGTACTCCAAGTCCCTTGAAATGAAATTCGTCTATACACTGCACAATGTGCAAGGGCTGCTGTTATTCAAGCAGTACGCGACTAGTAATTTGCAAAAAGTAAACTTAACGAGTCCCAAGAAAAGGTCATCTTCCACCCTTTAAGAATTTGATTGTTTTTGTTTTTATGTTGGGATGGTAGACATCGTTTTTCTTTGCGATCTTACAGTTTCATGGTGCTGTCGGGAGCTAAAATGAGTGATCACGAAGGAAACATTTAAGAATTTGGAGAGTTCACGAGCATGAGCGAAACAAACCCCAATACTCGAACTGCCATTTCTCTTCCGCGGTAATGCACTGCAGTGTGTTTCAATGTAAAGTCCACATTGTAATGTAATAATTTTAGAACGCCACCTCTCTAACATTAACATTATGAGCTATGTTGAATTGTACATGCATGTTAACTCTCTGCATATGTTTAAAGTAGACTTTACCACTCACATGCAGTAGTGATATTGTTTACGTGTGTCCCTCCTAAGTATATTTAACTTCCCGTGAAATATTTGATGCAATACAGATTGCCTAAATGCATGTATTTTAATGCTGAGATAGATGGGCTTGTACAGCTATCGGTGGGTATGTTGCTGGTGCTTGTTCTTGGAGGTTTGAGTAACACTGTTCAAGACCAGTTCATCACCTTTTAAGAGTGGCTAAATGTTTGAGGTCATAGGAATGACATTAGTGTAGATCTGAAATTGTCGATTCTCTGACCTGAGTCACAGCAGCAAACTGGTCATTGTTACTAAAAATGAAGAGCAAAAGCAGCCAAACAGAACCAGGCCTGTTCGGATTTGACCCTCTTATTGCTGTTTTCTGAGGTTCATGAAATTCAGCAGATGCCAGCATTGACAATTTTGTTAAAGGCATGGTCTAGTAAAAAATGTTATTTAAAAAAAGAGATAGGCAACATAAAAAAAAAAATACTAGCATTCTCTTTTTTTAAACTTCCTATGTAAAATTTTGAGCTATTCAAGCTCAAAATTCGCAAAAGCAAGCACATGGGCGCATCCATTTTGTGAAATGGATGCCCTCCTGTGCTGGCTTTTGCTTTTGCGGCACTAATGAAGGAAAAGCCAGCCAGCTGTAGTAAACAAAAGCTACCGCTGGGTGGCTTTCCCTTCATTAGTGCTGTACGCGGAGGACGGGGACCAGAGACTAGAGCAGGAAAGCTGCAGCTGAATCTCGGTAAGTGCTATTTATTTTTTTTTAAAAATAAGCACTAGCTGCGGTTTTATTTCTAAGTTTTCCGGGCTGGAGGAGCCCGGAAAACCTAGAAATAAAACTGCAGCTTTAAAAACGTTGTATTTATGTTTGCGGTCGCTTTTGAAGTGACCGCAAACATAAATACAATGTTATTGTGTTGGAAAACGCTGCGGTTTTT